>NC_077233.1:236483099-236793392 GCF_027887165.1 Monodelphis domestica | reverse complement strand
TTTCTGTATATTATTTTCCCACAAGTTTAAGCGGTAATTCATATTAATACCTAAATATGAAACAAGATACTATCTGTGTTGAATGTGTTATTATTTAAAAGTTTTAGTAAATGAATTTTAGGATTGAAATTTCTCTCTGATGCTCCAATTAACGTCCGTGTTTTTATATCTTTTTTGTAGGATATTGGTTCACTTCAGTGCTTCTAAGTAAAATGCAAATCCATGTAATCTGTGCTTTAAATGTCATTTCATTTTTAAAGAGCACTTTTTAAGTTAAAAATGAAAATCAACTTGTTTTGTATCTAAGAAATGACAACTTCATAAGTTTTAAAAACTAATAAATTAAGGACTGTTCATGAACCATGAAAAAGAAGAAAGAAAGAAAGAAAGAAAGAAAGAAAGAAAGAAAGAAAGAAAGAAAGAAAGAAAGAAAGAAAGAAAGAAAGAAAGAAAGAAAGAAAGAAAGAAAGAAAGAAAGAAAGAAAGAAAGAAAGAAAGAAAGAAAGAAAGAAAGAAAGAAAGAAAGAAAGAAAGAAAGAAAGAAAGAAAGAAAGAAAGAAAGAAAGAAAGAAAGAAAGAAAGAAAGAAAGAAAGAAAGAAAGAAAGAAAGAAAGAAAGAAAGAAGGAAAATGGCTCTTTGCCCATAGCCTTTGACCCAGAGATCTCATTACAAGGCATATACCCCATGGCAATCAAAGTCAGAAAGAAACATCTCAATGATAACAAAATATTTATAAGATCATTTTTTTGTAGTAGGCAAGAATTGGAAATGAAGCAGATGCCCACTGATGGAGTAATGACTAAACATATTGTGGTATGTAAATGTAATAAAATATTACTGTGTTGTTATATGGAATTATATTAAAAACCTCCTTGTTAGTTCAACTGCAAATACTAAGAAATCACACTTCTCTGATTTAAAAACCCCTTTCTGGACACCAGAATTGTCTAAGTGAGTAAGAGTTCCAGAGCAAAAGGCCTTTTTGGGGAATATGGAGTAAGGGGGGTGCTCAAATTTAGAACATCTGGGATCTGGTTAAGACTATTGCCCGCCTTCTAAAGTTATTGGACTATTCACGAGATAGCCTATGACTTCTTTATTCTGACAGATTTTGATACTGATTTCAAGGAGTGAGATTTTTTCAGTTCTTAAAAGGAGAAGAGAAGGAACAGATCAAGAAATGACTACGGTTCAAGAACCTCAACTCAGAAATATATTTTAATATCTAATGATCTTTTCTTCTTTCAAGATCCCTATCAGTGTTACCTCAGCCTCTTGGGAAGATCAACAAATCTTCTGAAATCAAATACAGTTATTCTCCTGTTTCCTCTATTAATAAGGCATAGAACCTGCTTTCAGGGGACATACAACCTTGCCTTGTTTTTTAATAGGGGGTGAGGAAAAGGGTGTCCCAAATGGCACATATGACTCTGCAGAAGGAAGAGTGTATCAAAAAGTACTCAGCTCTTCCACTCACCTGGATTGGGAAAGATAAAGGTGGAGAAGAGGGAAAAGCCAGCCCTACCTGATCTATTGGGATAATTGGAACTTGTAGTTTCAGATTCAGAGGGCAGCTAGTTAAAAAAAAAAAAAGAATACTAATTTTTAAAAATACATATATATATATATATATATAATACCCATATATGTGTATGTGCATATATATATATATATATATATATATATATATAGTGAACGTGGGCAACAAACTAAGGTTATTTAAGTAAATTATATTTAATAATGTACAAAAATAACATGCTTCTGTAATACCTCAAGTTTTATGAAATGCATTTTTTTATCCTTACAACAATCTTGTAAACTAGGATTGCCAGGATTCTTTCCATCTTCTAGAGAAAGAAATTGAGACTAAGTGATTTTATTATCAATCCGTTTCAAAATGGCCTGCTATTCTGCCATAGCCCACTTGGCTATTTAGAAGCTTCACTGTTAGTGTTGCTTGCATTCCAAATATTTTGCCATATATCCATTGGCCAAGCCAAAAAACTGCAGCTTTTGAGGAGTTTCTGAAAAATAACCAATGGATATCTTTCTCAAAGATTTTATTTTTCTTTCCTTTTTTTTCTTCAATTGGGGCAATGAGGAGTTGGGAAAAGAGAGGTAAGAGATAGGTTTAACTCCCCCCCCCCAAAAAAAAGAGAGTAAAACAGAAGAAAAAGAAAAAAGATTATGGGGGGAAGCTGAGCAGCTCAGTGGATTGAGAGCCAGATCTAAAGATGGGAGGTCCCGAGTTCAAATGTGATCTCAAACACTTCCTAGCTGTGTGACCCTGGGCAAGTCACTTGACCCCCATTGCCTAGTCCTTACCACTCTTCTGTTTTAGAACCAATACACAGTATAAATTCTAAGATGGAAGGTGGTAAGGGTTTTTTAAAAAGGGTTCTAGTAACAGTTTTTGTTTGTTTTAAGGTTTAGGAGAAAACAGAAAGACAGAAGGACAAGCAGGACAGTTCTGAAAGTTCCACGTTGAGTTTATTATATTTTAAGAGAAAAGCAAGCCATACATAATAGAGATTCAGTCTCACATATTATATTTATGAATTCTTTTTTCCATTCTATAGGATATATACAAGTACTCGTTTTAGTTGGTCTTTGTAAAGTTCACAATTTTAAAAAAATTGAATAATCGATAGAAGGGATTAATAGCTGGCCTTTATAAAGTGTGTTAAGAATGGCACAGTTTTTTTCAAACATCTCAATTGATTCTCACAACTCTGGAAGGTAAATGCTATTATCTCCATTTAACAGATGGGGACACTCAAGGAAAAAGAGGTTAAGTGATTTAACTAAGTCTCTCAGCTACTATCCAAATCAGGATTTGAATTTAGTTCTTTTTGATGCCAAGACCAGAGTTCTATCCACTGGGACATCTATCTACCTTCATCTGCTCAGTCACCTTGCCTACTGGAGCAGGAATAATGAGCAGTTTTTTGGCCATTAACAATAGAAATGTGAATGCCATCACCATATAGTATTTAATTACTTGCCTCTAATACCTGAGGACTTAGCACAATGCCTAGAACATAGAAACTGCCTCATAAATGCTTGTTCAATAACGGTTTCATTGATTGGCTTGTCCTTTCTGACAGGGCTTCTCAACTGAAATACCTCTCAAGATATTCCATTTATGGAAGGTATATTTAATGGGCTCAAAAGCTTCCCTTTGTAAAGAACAAGCCTTCCCTTTCTCTTTCTATTTAGTTCTGATCCTCTTTCATCTGGGCTATTGCAATGGCCTATTAATTGGTCTTTCTGCCTCAGGTCTCTCACTACTCCCATCTATTTTCCACCCACTAAAATGATTTTGTTAAAACATGGGTCAGACCATATGACTCACCTGCTCCGCTTGATCTATTCCAATGGTTCCATATCACTTTTAGGATCAAATGCAAATCCAGGGACTGTTTGCCATCACCTTTTCAGTAGGGGTAGCTAGGATCAGGGTAATGCTAGCCACCTGCCCAATTCATCTTTAAACACAGACCAAGGAGGCAAATGCTAGATGATCAGAGATATCAGATGGAGATTTTTTGAGCAGGGAAGTAGCATGGTCCAAAATGTTCCTTAAGAAAATAATTTTGAGAATTGTTGGAGTCAGAAGCAGATCAAATAGTTTTATTTTAGGGTTTTGGTTTTATAGGAGTATTCCCTTACAGCAGTGACCAACATGGAAGTATTTTTACATGATAATACATGTATAATCCAGTTCTAATTTCTTGACATCTCTGAGGGGGGGAGGGAAAAAAGGAACTGAGACAATTCAGATCTTATAATTTAGGAAAACGTATGTAGGAAATTGTTACTACATGTAATTAGGAAAATGAAATATTTTTAAATTAAAAAAATAACTTTGAGAAGCAATTAGGTTGGCACAATGGAAAGAGAATCAAGCCTGGAATCAGGAGGACCTGGGTTCAGATCTGGATTCAGGCTGTGTGACCAAGGGCAAGGCACTTAATCCTGTTTGCTTAGTTCTTGTCCTTTGGTCTTAGAGTTGTTACTAAGACAGAAAAGTTAAAAAAAAAAGAACTTTGACAACTGGGTGGGATATGGATCCTTTTAATCATTTACCATAATAAAATTAACCCTAATTAGAAGAGATTATACATGAGAAGGAAAATGGAACATATATTTATCAAGCATCTATGTGCCAGGCTCTGTTCTAAGTATTTTAATAATTATAATAAAAATAGCTAATATTTATATAAAGATATGGTGCTAGGAACAGTGCTCAGCACTTTATAATTATTATATCATTTTATCTTCACAACAAGCCTGATCCTCATTTTTACAGACAAAGAAACTGGTGCAAACAGAAGTTGTTCTGGTTTTGGGGGTTTTTTTTGTTTGTTTGTTTTGCTTTGTTTTGTTTTGCTTTGTTTAATGGTTTGTTTGTTTTTTTAATTGTCCAGGGTCACACAGCTAGTAAATGTCTATGGTTAAATTTGAACTCAGGTCTTCTTGAGTCCAGACCCTGCCCCTACCACAACATCAAGCTATCAAAGATCAATTAAAAAGCTATTTCCACAATCTGGATGAGAAGAGATGAGCATCTGAAGCAGTATAGTGACTATGTGAATGAAAAGGAGATGATGACATTTGTGAAAGTATAATTCTATAAGATGAGATAATTGATTGAATAAGGGAGCTAAAAAGAATCAATGCTGACTAAGGTTAGCAAAAATAGGAAAGTTTGGAGGAGGGACAGGTTAGGAGTAAAAAGGAAGATAATGATTTCCATCCTTGGCATGTTGAATTTTAATTGCCAATAGAATATCCATATGAAGATATTCAATGGACAATTGGTGATACATGGCTGAAGTTCAGAAATTTAACATTTATTAAAATGAACAGGGAGGCAACTATATGGCTTCTTCCCAAGTCACTTAACCTGTATTACCTAGCCCTTACCTTTTTTCTGCCTTACAACCAATATTTAATATTGATTCTAAGATAGAAGTTAAGGAAAGGTTTTTTAAAAAATGAGTGAGAAGTTGTCAAAATCAGTCAACCACAGTAATTCTTACCCCATGGTCTAGATACATATTTTCATACATCTTCTCACCACCCAAATACACATCATTACCTGTATAATTTTCATAAAATCCAAAAAATAATTTTCTGAGAATAATTTCAGGAAAAGAAACTCGCTAACTCCCTGAATCAAGAAAGTGAACTGTTTGGAAACAGTGCCATAAAAATGCCTGCAGAAACCACACACTGCATCAGAGATCCAGAATGAACTTTGGGATGTGGTGATTTGAACTGTGTGGGGTTGAATGCATTTGTTTTGTATGTATACTCTTATGCCAAAGGGGACTGCCTCCTAACTGGCTTTTTGTCAATGCACCTAGCAATCATAGGTTTGTTCTTTTTTCTTTTATCCCCAAATTATTGTCATTTAAAAGTTGTTAATGCTTACAAGATCCATTGGAGAAAGTAGTCTTTCAAAGATCTCTGGGGGGTTGGGGGGGGGGGGGGAAGAGGGGTGTATACTTAAAAATCTGTTCATCTAAAAAAGAACTACATTTCCTGGGAGCCCACTGACTTCCTGTAGACAGGGGATATTAGTCAGGGACCCAGAGGGTCCCTCCCTCTTTGGCGTCTTGGCTCAATGGTGGTGGTAAGCGTGGGGATTTTGAATAGGCTGGATAACCATGGGCATGTGATTTTCAATTATACATTTCTCCCTGAGAGCCAAGGAAGACTAGTCTCTCTAGTGGGTCTTGTAAACATACCAACTTTTAAATTACAATAATTTAGGGATAAAAGGAAAAGAGAACCAAACCAATAATTGCTAGGCACATTGACAAAAAGCCAATTAGGGGGCGGTCCCCTTTGACATAAGAATATACATACAAAACAAATGCATTCAACCCCATACAGCTCAAATCACCACATCCCAAAGTTCATTCTGGATCTTCTGGTGCAGTGTGTGGTCTGTGCAGGTTTCTTCATGGTGTCTTCTCCAATCAGTTCACTTTCTGGATTCAGAGAGGTAGCATGTTTCTTATCCTAAAATTACTCTCAAAAAGAATTTAAACTTTGCATTTTAGAATAATAATATATTCCCCCCTGAGGAAGATGTTGAGAAACGCAGGGATTACTTAGGGATGCATGGCTGAGTTATGAGGTATATGAATCAATTAGTAAGAGAAATCAAAAACATCAAAAAAATTCAAATAAAAGAGAAAAAATATCTTGTAGATAAAACATAAAATACCAAAGTCTTATGTGTAAAAATTCTAAGGAAAGGAAAATAAACCTATAGCAGGTCCTTGAATCAGGGCCCAATTAAAGTGATTTATGTACCCAATCAGTAGCCAGGACTATAGAAAGTTTGCCACACTAAGAAAGACAGAAAAGGAACTAGATTTATGGGAGCCAGGTAGGAGCCAAACTGAGATACTTGGTAGAATGTGGGACAATGGAGACCTGCCTTTGACATATGTCAAAACAGCTACAACCTCGAAACCCAAACAAGTTCAAGTCCTCTTGTCTTGGCTCAAAATTATATCAATCCCACTGGGATCAGTCTCTTTGACTTCGTGCTCAGTAGGCACTATGCAGTTTAGCTTTATGCTTCTTTGGCACTATGTAATGGCTCTTTTTGTATTCCCTTCTCCTGGAATCAGATAGAATCATTAAGCAAAGTCCCATAATTTTTAAATAAACAATAGCATCATTTTTACAGTCTAAAGCTACTATAGAATAAAATTTTTTTAAAAATCTTCTCAATAATATTGACAAGTGCTTCAAATACAAAAGCTGAGAAAAATAAAACTGAAATACTATATTGCACATGCAAGGAAAAAACATTAATAAGAAAATTTTAAAATGAAAAAAATATATAGCTTACAATCATTGCCACACTGTGTCACCTAAGAAAAGGTACAATACAAAGGTTTCTCACCAAAAAATGAGAACTATTTCCTCTTTAACTTGTCCATGAACCTGAGTACAAATGATTTTCAGAATAAAACAGTAATACAACAGGTTTGATATTGAAATCACTTTAAAAGACTGATATATATTAATTTAAGGTCATCAAGGAATTCACTTATGTAATTCCTAAATGAAACACTCAAGTCAGCTGCCAACTTTTTTTATGGTGTTTTAATTACAAACAGGAGGAAGAAAGTATTAGAGAGAGAGACAGAGACAGAGAGAGAGACACAGAGAGAGACAGAGAGAGGCAGAGAGAGAAGGAAAGAGGTTTTAAATACCCACTCTGATTAGGCTGAGCCAAAGCGGGCTTTAAGGCCCTGGATAGCCAAGGCAAGGAAAGAGATCAGTCCTTATCACTCACATGACCAATCTGGAGAAAAACAGTCCACGGGCTCCTCCAATTCCAAGCACCAGCCTCCAAATGCTTCTAGCCCTCCTCACAGGAAGTCACGAGAACTCCAGAGGCTGTTCTCTACCTTACTTCCTGTGTCTCACATGTGCCAATGGTGGCTCTAGCTTGACCTAGGACCACCCAGAGGTCTGTCCTTTTTGCACATGTCTGTTGAAGGCCATATTCTCAAATAATTAAATCTTGAGTTTTGCTGCAGGCCCTCCTAATCTTGTTACCCTAAGTAGGGTGGAAATTGTAGTTTCCAAGACCTGATTCTGTTATTCCAAGTATCTCTATTGTTATTGATCAGGAAATAGCTAAATCCCATCTTCTAAAGAATGGTCTTAATAGGGTGGAGTAGTTTTGAAATTCACACAGGTAATGCACATTCAAGAAGCATCAAAATCCCCCAAATTCACAATAGCCCAGTAGCAAACAAACCCAGTATCATATTTCATATGTGTTTCTATATGACATTAAAAAAAACTTTAGAAACTAATGGATACTTGTCACAAGTTTTTCAGGTGTAGCAATCTTTCAACCTTGGCTAAGATATTTTTTTAATCTATTACTGCCATCATTACAAAAATTAGGCAGAGGAGTCTAGAAAAGACACAAACCTCTATACTGTTAATGTTGGGTCTAAAAATGTCATCAAGAATCTAGATCATTCTGGTGGAAGGGTAGAGTAAGCAGAAGAGTTACAAATGAGAAATGTTCCCTCTTGGGAGCAATCCAGGGGTACCATACCCTAGGAACAACTTCCCAGATCCTCTGGTATGAGACTGTTTTTTCTCATCCATTTGAATTTTTACAAATGTGGAGGTGGGGATTGTGATAGTGCTTCACTTCAGCTACTAAATGCACCCTTTACCTCTTATTACAAATAACTCAGAGTCTGGCAAGATGATCAGTTAGAGCTATTGAAAAAAATCTAGAAATCATGTCTGAAGACCCCTTAAAATCAATTTGAGATATTTAGCTCATTAAATTTTCCAAAGGTTGTTAACCAGATTGACATAGTCCATCCATCATCTATGTGACAATTAAAAAAGGCAAAATGGAAGAAAAGGCAGTTTATGGGCTTTTACAATGATATTTGTTCAGTAGTCATAGGGGAAAGGAAACAAAATATATCTAAAAACAAAAACACGGTAGATTAAAATGATTCAATGTTATAGAATAGTATTGATCAGATTAATATATGAACTTAAAACAACAAAATTAAATTTTAAAGCAGACAATCAGGAAAATAAAATAAGAGAGACTTTCATAAAACAGTGGAGTCTGAAAAGGCCTAATATTTTTACCTCCAGACTCTTTAAAGTTCCTTCCCTATCTGTTCAGATTCCTTTTGTCACAATGAGGGAGAATTCCTCGCTGAACATGGTGTGGAGGAATCCCAAATTGGATGTATCTTAGAGACTGGGCAGGCCCAAATAGCAAAGGTTTGTAGGGAGATGAATTTCTCCCCTGAATTTCAGGCAAGATAATTGAAAGGACCAGTGCATCAAGGAATGGTAGGAAGAAAAAACATCCTAAAACTGGAAGCTGTTTGAAATAGGTAATGCACTACGCTTTCATAGAGTGCAACATACTTGCAATTTTACTCCCTGTTTGGAAGAGTAACCTTCCTTCCCCTTCCCCCATGTGGTAAACCACTAAGGAGCAGCTTGCTTCCCCTGCCACATGGACAGGGAGTTTGGAGGCTAATTATTGCCTAAGGAAAACACACCCCAGTTTTTACTAGCTGCCTGGAGAGTGGCTCCAAGGACTCTCAATTTGTGAGTTCCAAAGACATAGAGGCAGCTACCAGCAGCACCAAAAGGAACAGCAACATCAGCCAGAGCCTGGGCTAGGAGGATGAGTGATTGGGATCAGGAGTAAATGGGATCAGGAGTGGATGGCTGGTACAACCCAGGAGACTGAATCGGTAGCAGTAACACCAGAAGTAGCAATGAGGAACACTACTCAAGCAGTTGGACAAGAGCAGCAGCTTATCTCTTCTCTGTCAAGAGTTCCTGGCTAGGTGGGCCACCAGCAAAAATGAGGGGGGGGGGAGTAGAAGGACAGCAGCACCAAAGAGAGTTCAGAATTCTCTCAAAGTTTGAGGGGGGGGCAAAAAGCTGTGGCTGGAGAAACATGGCTTAAAATTTTATCTAGGCTATCTTAAAAAATTGAGAATTCCTTCTCCAACTTCTGGTCTCCATTATTATAAAAATTAAAATTAATGTCAAATAATAAAAAATATTATATTTTAAGAGATTTATTAGTGATCATTAGAAATAAAGGAATAAAAAGAGATACAAAAATAAACCACTGCCTAATATCCCCTGTCTACAGGAAGTATGTAATGATAGGAAGTCAGGGGGTTCACAGGAAATGTAGTTTTTAGGGTAACAGATATCCAATTATACAGTATCCTCATATGAATATTCTCTAGGCAATTAAAATTCAACATGCCTAGGGTAGATAAATGGCTGAATGAATTGAAAGCCAGACCCAGAGATAGGGGGAGATCCTGGATTTAAATCTGGGATCAGACATGTCCTAGCTGTATTACCCTGGGTAAGTAATTTAACCCCCATTGCTTCACCCTTTCCTCTGTTTTGCCTTGGAAGCAATTCATAATGTTGATTCTAAGACAGAAAGTAAAGGTTTAAAAAAAATGCCAGTAATGGAACTCATTATCTTACCTTTTACTTCTAACCTGTCCCTCCTCCAAATTTGGGGATTCACCAACCATTTCAGCTCTTTCCCATAATCCCAATTCTCTCCTTCATGAAATCCCTTTCTCTATTCTTTAGGCAATAGTACAATAGTGAAGAAAGAACTGGTTAGAATCAAAGGAGATGGATTTGAATACCCAACTTTTCCATTCACTACCTGCATGATACTAAGCAAGTAACTTAACCTGTCTCGTCCCAGTATCCTCATCTGTAAAATCAAGAGATTGGACAAAAAATGTTTTTGGTTCCTTCCATTATCATAATCTGTAATCCAAGCTAACTCTTTTTTAGCTCCCTACTGAGTCATTCATTCTATTCTGCACTGATTCTTGAGCTACCCTTTCATAATATTAAGTTCCTATCATACCAGACCAACTCATAATCATATTTTCATCTAAAGAATGAGACCATAAGATCTGTCTTCTGTACATAACAATTTACAACCATCCCTTGATCCATTCTACAACTTTACTATTGTTGTGCACTCATCCAGGAGAAAATGATGACAGAATTCAGTTTTCTTCTTCCAGTTCCTAACTGTACATCAAGGAAGATACTTTTTATTCCAGGCTTCTAATCCACTTTGATGAAAAATGCATACATATAATAATAAAAATAAAGATCAACAGATATGACAACATGATAAGATCCCTGACCTGCTTAAAGTAAATGAAATTCATTCAGCTTATATGAGTCGTGCCTTAGCTCCTTCCAAATGGTGCTGCCAGATCTCTGGGGTAGCCTTGAAAGCAAAATTTAAAAAAATTATGATCCACTTAAATCCACTTAAATATAATTCTCATGCACTGTAGTCAACTGCCTCGAAGTCAAAAGGGACTGGGATGCCCACAAACTTGAGCTCTGTCCTATCCTCCCCTTTTTTGATTGTCAAGCAGTCGGACAAGAGCAGTGCTTTATCTCTTCTCTTTCAAGAGTCCCAATAGACAGACTGATAGCAACTTCAAAGGAAGGGGCAACACAAGTTTAGATGTCATAGCAAGGTTGTCACCCTGATGGCTCTCTTCAACCCCAAGACGACCCCTAACCCCTCTATCCCATATCCCAATTGTATGTAACCTCCTTTCTCAATAGCCATATGAACAGATCTGTCACCCTTGAATAAATGAGAATGGACTTATTGTTGTTTGGTTATTTTAGTTGTGTGCAACTCTTCATAATCCCATTTGGGGTTTTCTTAGCAAAGATGAAGTGTTTTCTCATTTCCTTCTTCAGCTCATTTTACAGATGAGGAACTGAGGTAAACAGGGTTAAGTAACTGGTCAAGGATCATAAAATAAATATTATTGGGGTTTAACTGCTGGAAGAAACTACTAGTCCCATATGACATACCTAAATTATATCCATTCATAGTTTTTCTGCTCCAAGCATGAATTATACCATATCTTTATGGAGATTTTCAGCTGCCTGTTTGCAGTTAGGTAGATTTGAATCAATTAAATGGTTATACTCAAAGGTTAGTTGTTAAGGTTTAATATCAGTTTGGAAGGATTCAAATAAGATCTCCCAAGGATCTGCCCTTGGTCATGTGCATGTGCCCATGATCATTTTATAAATAACTTAAAGGCAAAGATGGAGGGAATGTCAAATTTGCAAATAACTGAAGGAGGAGGGAAAGGGAGAAGAGAAAAGCTAGTATTTTGAATGACGAAGTCAAGCTCCAAAAAGATTATGGCAAGCTAGAATGTTGAGTCAAATATGAGATACAATTTAATACAGATAAATGTGGTCTGTCACTTGGGTTAAAAAAAATCAATTTCACAAATAAATACAAGATTAGAGGCATTAATTCTTTTGAAAAATTCTAAGTTTTTTGTTCAGTTGTTTTTCCAGTGGTGTCTGATGTTGCAACCCCATTTAAAGTTTTCTTGACAAAGATGCTGGAATGGCATATAGTTTCCTTGTCCAGCTCTAGCTCATTTCACAGATGAAGAAACTGAGGCAGATGTCGGGGACCAGCCCCTTACGACCCCTAAGAGGGAAAGGGGGAGAGAGAGAAGGAAAGGGGGAGAGAGAAAGATTAAAGATGGAGCTTGGCCAGAGGCCAAGCTCCTGCAAGGACAGCCATCAGGTAGCCTGAAAGAGAAGGAGCGCAGAGAGCAGAGAGAAGAGAGCAGAGAGCAGAGGGCAGAGAGCAGAGAGAGAGAAGGCGGAGCCTGCTGGGCTAGATATAGTTTTTGATATGCAAATATATACAGTACATAGGGATGACCCTCATTGGTCAATGACAAGGCGCAGGTGTGGTTTCTCTTAACCAGGTGAGAACAAAGAAACCTGTTTTCCCGCCTAACCTGGGAGAAGCTGGGGTCAAGGGTCAGAGGCCTTCCCAGCCATGAGCACTACTGAGCATGCCCAAGACTGACTGTTCCCCTTGCCCCTAGTTAGGAGTGGGCTGCTACAGGCAGACATGGATTTAGTGACTTGCCCAGAGTCACACAGCTAGTAAGTGTTTGAGGCTAGATTTGAACTCACGAAGGTGATTCTTCCTGACTCCAAGGTCAGCACGCTAGCAGTTTTAGTGAACTGCAAACTCAATGTTATAGTGTGATATGAGGATCAAAAAACCTAGATAGCTATGTGGAATAGTGAATAGAGTATTGGGCTGAGAGTCAGAATGAATATGAATAAAGTTCAAATTCAGCCTCAGATACTCACTAGTTTTATGTATTGTATTTAGAATCAAAAGACGTGGATTCAAATCCTCAGCTTTTTCCATTTACCAATTACCTGATATTAGGCAAATAACTTAATGTCTTTAGTCCTAATTTCCTAATCTGTATCAACAAGGAAATGGACAAAAAGACCTCTTTGGTCCTTTCCAGCATCATAATTTGGATACTAATTCTTTCTAAGCTCCATACTGACTCATTCTATTCTGCACTGATTCTTGAACTACCTCATCACAATACTAAGTATTACCAACTCTTACACACATGGTCATCTAAAGAATAAGATCACAAGATCTGTCCTCTTTAGCATGAGTATATAACATCTTACAACTCTAGCTGAGTCACTTAGCTTCTGTTTGCCTCCATTTCTCCAAATATAAAATGGAGTTCATAATAGCATCTACCTCACAGGACTGTCAGCACTTAATACAATGCCTAGCATGTAGTAAGCACTTAGTGTTTTTCCTTTCCCTATATTTATATGAATGCCATGGCAAAGTTATAGCCCCTCCAATGAATAGATGAGCCCATTGGAATTATTATTATAAGGCAGTTTGTATTTAAAACTTTAATCAAGGGGCAGCTAAAGGGCTTAGTGGATAGAGATCCAGGCCTGGAGACTAGCTGTCTGATCCTGGGCAAGTCACTCAACCCCAATTGCCTAGCCCTTCCCATTTTTTTTTTGTCCTGGAACTAATACTTAGTTTTAATTCTAAGACAGTAAGGGAGGGGCATATGGAGGAAGGGAAGAAGGAAGGAAGGAAGGAAGGAAGGAAGGAAGGAAGGAAGGAAGGAAGGAAGGAAGGAAGGAAGGAAGGAAGGAAGGAAGACAGAAAGAAAAAAGAGAGAGAAAGGGAAAGAAGAAAGAAAGAAAGAAAGAAAGAAAGAAAGAAAGAAAGAAAGAAAGAAAGAAAGAAAGAAAGAAAGAAAGAAAGAAAGAAAGAAAGAAAGAAAGAAAGAAAGAAAGAAAGAAAGAAAGAAAGAAAGAAAGAAAGAAAGAAAGAAAGAAAGAAAAAGAAAGAAAGAAGGAAAAAAGATCATCATTCTCTATGTCAGAAGATCTGAGTTATTGTAGTAACTTTGCTGCCTTCAAACTTTGTGACTTTCAGTAAGTCACTTAAAATCCCTAAGCCTCAGTTTATTCATCTGTAAAAACAGTCTGGCTAGACCATCCCTAAAGTGCCTTTTAGTTCTATTATTCAAATAATTGATCATATGTCATTTAAACAATTTCTCAGAGGGGGTGTCCCTCTATTGGGGAAAGGCTGAACAAATTGTGATATATGATGGTTTACTATTGTGCTATAAGGAATGATAAACTGCTTGATTTCTGTTAAAACTGAAAAGATCTCCATGAACTGATGCAGAGAGAAATGAGCAGAACCAGGAGAACATTGTACACAGAAAGTGAAACATTGTGGCACAATCAAATGTAACAGACTTTGCTAATAGCAGCAATGCAATGATCCTGGAAATTCTCAGGGACTTATGAGAAAGAACACTATCCACATCCAGAGAAAGAACTGTGGGAGCAGAAATGCAGAAGAAAAACATATGATTTATCTGTTGTCTATATGGGTATAGGATTACTCTATTACAAAAATGAACAATATGGAAATAGGTATCAAGTGATAATACATGTATAACCCAGTGGAATTGCTTCTCAGCTCCAGGAATGAGGAGGGAAGAGGGGAGGAAGAGAAATCATGCAACCATAGAAAAATATTTTTAAATAAATAAATTTTTAAAAAATAAATTATTTCTTAGAAAGTATTTCTGAGGAAATATAATAACAAGGCTGATTTCTTTCTTCAAATATCATTTTTCCCATAGTTCTGAAAAATATATATACTCTGAAATAAAAGTGATCCTGAGCTAATATTATAGCAACCTACAAGCAAAGTACACAAAATGGAAGTATAGTTTCCTTTTACAAGAAAATCCTAGTGTGATACTCTGCCTTGGCATAATTTTCTTATGTCAAGAGTGGCCTAGCAGACAGACACTATCTCTCTTAATCCTCAGCTCTGTATTCCATTCAAAAACTCTTGTTGTTGTTGTTCAGATGTTTCTATCTTGTCTAACTCTTCAGGACTCTATCTGAGGTTTCTTGGCAAAGTTTCTGGAATGGTTTGCCTGCCACTACTCTTTCCAGCTCATTTTATAGTTGAGGAAATCTGAGGCAAATTAGGTTTGCTCAGGGTCACACAGCTAATAAGTATCCCAGGCCCAATGAGACCTTAACAGAATTTGAATAACCTGAACTCCTGGGGATCCTTTTTGTTTTGTTCTTTGTGCTTGTTTGTTTTGTTTTTCCTAAAGATGAACCCTCAGGACAATTACCCTCTCTGGGTTAAGATAACCTAACAAATCTGCATTCTAACCAGAATTCAAGTCTTTTGTCTAGTTAATGGCTAGAAGCATTCCACCTCTGCTTAATGGTCCTTTCTTCCTTGGTGTGAGTCTATGTGCTTCTGAAATGAGGTGTCAAGTAAAGGTCAAACCCCAGCGCTGTTGTTGGTTGGCTAATTTTGTTGACTCAGAGGGTCAAAGAAATCACAGCTGGAAGGGAACTCAGAGATGCTATAGTCTATCTGCTGTCATTAATAGATGAGGAAACTAAGACCCAGAATTGGGAAGTGTTTTTTCCATGATTACATTAGCTATTCAATGACCGAGGCAAGAAAAGGAAAGGGAAGAGAGAGAGAAATCTTTCTCCCCCTAGCCCCAAGATCCATTCCTTTTCAGAGGTCAGTTCCTCCACTTCCTGGTTCACCTCTGGACTCAACTGAACTGCTGAATTCATCCAGGGCTTAGCTATTTAAAGCCCTGCAAAAGCCTGTCCAATTTTGCTAATACAATGTTTAATTCCTTTAATTCCTTCAGAGAAAGATGCTCATACTTTGCAAAGGAGTCACAGAGTATTATACTTTGTTAGAGATATGATTGTGTGTTTAAAAAATAAAGTGATAGACATCAAGGAAAGGCCTCCAAAGTTTTGATGCCTAGGAGCCCTAAAATATCCTCATTTTCACCATGCCATTCTCTCACTATTTGCTCGATAAGAATTTCCTTCTTGCTCTAGTAGGGTGTTGTTCTGTTTTGTTTTTTAACTGAAACTAATCTTTAGTTTCTTCTTAAAAAGAAAAAGAAAATTGCTTTTTTATTCTGATTTAGCAATGGAATGCTGCTCTTCCTGACTTGACACAAAGCATGTTCGAAACATGTACACACACATTCATGAAGTCTTTTCCCTTTAGAAATGTTTCATTTCACATTTAGATCTGTCATCACGCATTACAACAAGGCTGTAGAACCATGGGACATGAGAATGGACAATTGCCAGCTCCTAGCTCCAGGTTAGCTCTCTACCTACTCTACCACACACTGCCCTTGCTAAAGTCAAACTGGCTAATAGGCAGATTAGAAACATGATCGCTGATCTAGTCATTCAACAAGATTTCATTTAGTACCTTCTTTGCAGGTATGATCTCTTAGGAGTACAAATTTAGAAATGAAATGTCCTTATCTTCATATAGCTTTCATCCTAATGGAAGAAACAACATATATATATATCATATTTTACATACATGTTACAAACACATTAATGTGTTTACAAACATATGTTAAGGGTTAACCAGTTTCTAATGGCTTTTATGATATTTATAATTGCTTTGGAACATGAAGATTATGAATTATGGGGATGTTCATCAATTGGGAAATGGCTGAACAAATTGTGGTACATATTCGTAATAAAATACTATTGTGCTATAAGAAATGAGAAGCAAGATGAATTCAGAAAAAGCTAGAAAGATCTGCAGGAACTGATGCAGAGCAACATAAGTGGAACCAGAAAAACACTGTACACAATAACAACAATAATAGACAATGATCATCTGTGAAAACTTGGCTACTCTCAGAAATGCAATGATCTAGGACAATTTTTTTCTTTTTTTTTTTTTTTAGTTTTAAAATATTTCTCCATGGTTACATGATTCGTTTTTCTTTCCCTCCTCTCTCCCCTCCCCCTTTCTGGATCCAACAAGCAATTCCCCTGGGTTATACATGTGTTATCACTTAATACCTATTTCCATATTATTCATTTTTGTAACAGAGTAATCTTTTAAAATCAAAACTTCACATCATATACCCATACAAATAAATGATAAATCATATATTTTTCTTTTGCATTTCTACTTGATCTGGAACAATCTGGAACAAAGTCTTATACCAAGGAATGCTGTTCACCTCCAGAGAAAGAACTGTTGGAGATGTCTTTCACATCAGTGTATCTTTGGTTTTATTTGGGGGTTTTGGTTTTGTATGACTTTGCTCTTACAGCAATGACCAATATGGAAGTGTGTTTTGCATGACAATAACAATTTTTAAAAGTATATCTAAAAAAAGAAAAAAGAAGAACATCAAGATTTTGAAAAGGCAACATATGCCAGAGAGTGGCTTTGCAATGTTCAAGCCCAAAAAATGTCTGTGTATCCTGAACAGTGCCCATGCTTTCCTCTGTCTTATCAAAGTAACATCCTGGTACATTCCAAAGGATTGACTATATTTTTTGTGCCAGGCAGAATTTGCCCACATTGACCAATCACCCTTCTCCCCTTTCTCTTGAAACACTATTTAAGCCTGTACCCTCTTCCAATGTCTTGGGGGTGAGGGAAACTTGGGTCTATCCAACCCCTTTCCACACACTCACGCACACATATTTTGAATTCCCTCAATGGAAATAAACATCCTTGCTACAGAGTTGTATGCTTGTTTGGTTTTAAGGTTGGCACACATAACACAGATATGAATCTATATGTTTAGATGGTTTGTTTTTTAGTGGTTTCAGTTGATCCAACTCTTTGTGAATCTATTTGGAATTTTCTTAGCAAAGATAATGGAGTGGTTTGCTATTTTCTTCTCCAGCTCATCTTACAGATGAGGAAACTGAGGTAAACAAGGTGAAGTGATTTACCTAGGGTCACCTAGCTAGTGTCTGAGGAGAGATTTAAACTCAGGTTTTCCTAACTCCAAGTGCAGTGCTCTACCCACTGTGCCATATAATGTACATATCTACAAAACAAATACAAGCATCATGATAATCTGGGTGGGGTTGGAAGGGAAAAAGAAAGTCTCAGATGGTTAGGGGGACCAAGAAAGGTTTCATGAAGAAAGTGGCACTTGATCTAATTTTTTTTAACCCTTACCCTCTGTCTTAGGATCAATACCAAGTTTTAGTTCCAAGGCAGAAGAGCCAGAAGGGCTAGGCAAGGGGGGTTAAGTGACTTCAGAGTCATGTAGCTAGGAAGTGTCTGAGGCTAAATATGAACCCAGGACTTCCCATCTCTGGGCCTGGCTCTCTCTCCACCTTTGATCTAATTCTTAAGGGACACCAAGGATTCCAAGAAATGGAAAAAAGAAAGGAGTGCATTCTAGGTGTGAGAAACAGCTGGGCTAAATATGAAGATGGAAGATCAGAAAACTGTTCTTTAAGAGAATCATTTTGGTAGTTGGATAAAGACAGATGGGAGTGAAGAGATACTTAAGGCAAAGAGATCAAATAAGAGACAAGGGAGAAGGAGGAAGCTGGGTGACCCATTGAATAGCCAGGCCTAGAGATTTGAGGTCCTGGGTTCAAATCTAGCCTCAGACACTTCCAAGCTGTGTGACCCTGGGCAAGTCTCTTAACTCTAATACCTAACCCTTCCTGCTCTTCTGCCTTGGAGCAAATACTAGTATTAATTCTAAGATTGAAAGTAAGATTTAAAAAAGACAACTGTGAGAGATAATAAGAGCCTGAACATTTAATATAGAGTGGTGCCTAGAAAGGATTGTGTACATCAGAAGTATTGAGATAGAAACAGGTTCTGGCAACTAATGTTAATACATAGAATTAATGAGGATAAAGATTTGGGGATGATACTCAGTTCCCAAGTCTTGGTATTTGTAACAACAGCGGTGTTCTCAAGGAAAATATTCAACAAGGGTGGTTTGCCAGAGAGAGGGAAAATAATTATATATGTGTGTGTGTGTGTGTGTGTGTGTGTGTGTGTGTGTGTGTGTGTGTGTATAATTTAATTCAAAATATTGTTGATCAGTAGTATACAACTCTTCATGACCCTATTCATATCGGGATTCAAACACTGACCAGCTGTATGACTTTGGGTAAATCACTTAACCTTGTTAGCCTCAGTTTCTTCATCTGTAAAATAAGCTGGAAAAGGAAATGATAAACCACTCCAGTATCTTTGTAAAGACTCAAATGGGGTCAAGGAGGGTCAGACATGACTAAAAAAAATAACTGAACAAGTCAGACTAGTTAGAGATGCCTGGTGGGATGATTCTTCCATGCCTTATTTTTCTCCTTTCAAGACGTTTCCTTATATACTAAACAATGCCTCTTTTTACTCTCCTGTACCAAATTAATGGAAACTGATACTTCAGGATAAATGCATCTGTTTTCAAATGTTGATAGAGGTGTCAAGATAGAAACATGTTCTGGCAACTGACTTAATACATAGAGTTAATGCTGACACTAAACAGAATTCCTTTACGAACACAACCCTTTTTAGTCACCCTGGACATAAAGTCAAGATTTTCACTTAATATACCAGTAGAAGACAGCAAAAATGAGCGAAAAAAGTACAAGGAGGTCCAGGATCAAGGCCAAGCTCAAGTAATGTCTGCAAATTACTTAAACTCTGTGAGTCAATTATCTGATTAGCAATAATATTCTGCACCTACTTAGCCAGAGGCATTCAACAAGAATGAGATAAACTCTCTTTGTGAAACACTTTGAACACTTTGGAATGAAGTTCTTCAAGTTTCCCTCTTTATTTGTCTCTAATTGTTAGCGTCATTATTATTATAGTATCAAATGCCATAGAATTCTTTTCTGCCATGCATGGGTGTACATCCCTGTATCTTTTCTAGTTTCTGTACACCTACTGTATGTTGAAACCTGTGAGTTCTTGGGAAACTGAGCCAAGTCCATCAGCCTGTACAGAAAAAGAAATCACTCTGCATTAGGCTAATGGAGAAAAGGTTGCCTTGGATAATTAATATTGGTGACCAGTTGAAAGGTGAGGCAAAGAAGGTCACAGAGGCACTAGTAATTTCACTTGCCAAAGAATGGGGAAAGGAGAATCTGAAAGATTAGATAACAGTTCCTCCTTTCTTCCCAGCCTACTCTGTGATGTACAGGAACTCAGAGGCAGCTAGTAGGAAAGGGATTGGTCACATTCGAAAATCTGGTTTTTGCAAATATCTGTCCTTGAAATTTATCATGTGATCCAATGAAGCATCCATCAGAAAACCAGTCACCAGTATTCCCAAAATGTCCATCCAATTGAGTCCCTGAATATGATCCAGGAATGCAATTCCTCCACTTAACTTTCTCCAGAATAAAATGTCTGCAGCATGGGAAAGGTCTGAGTGAGAGAATCCACAAAAGATAGAGATGCAGCCAGCTAGGGAACTAGTTCCTCTTTTATGGGCCAGGACTTTACAAAGCCTTCCAAATATATGAAGATGGTCATTTTGCCTCTACTTAATTGTGTCTTCCTCAGATCAGAAAAGCTCGTTTCTTGCAAACAATATGAGGAGACATGATGTTCAGATCCCACACTATCTTAATTGATCTCCCTGGCTTCATTACAACTTGCCAGTTTCTTTCTCTTTCTGTCTTTCTTTCTTTTTTCCTCTCTCTCTCTCTCTCTCTCTCTCTCTCTCT
This sequence comes from Monodelphis domestica, assembly GCF_027887165.1. Lineage (NCBI taxonomy): Eukaryota > Metazoa > Chordata > Mammalia > Didelphimorphia > Didelphidae > Monodelphis > Monodelphis domestica. The sequence continues at coordinate 236,772,886 of NC_077233.1, read as the reverse complement.
CTCTCTCTCTCTCTCTCTCTCTCTCTCTCTCTCTCTCTCTCTCTCTCTCTCTCTCTCTCTCTCTCTCTCTCTCTCTCCCTCCCTCCCTCTCTCTCTCTCTTTCCCCTTCTCTTTCCTTCTTTCTCTTATAACCAATACTAAGTATCAGTTCCAAAGCCAAAGAGTTGTAAAGACTAGACAGATCACACAGCTAGGAATTCTAGGAAATCAAATTTCTTTTCTTATTCAACATTTTGAATCTTAAATCTTTATTTGAAGTGGGGAGAGTGGTTAGATTGAAAAACTGATACTAGTGGCTTTTAATCTAGTTGAAAGTCCTTCAGGATCCCAGGTGTTCACAAGGATATTCTGTAACTGGAGTCTACTTGAAGACATTCATTTCTCTGAAAGCTTCCCAGAAAGCCAAAAGAACTGGTATTTACTTGCAGAGATACACTATTCTTGCTTTTGAAAAAAGTATGAGATTATTTAATTACTTTCAATAAGCATAATCACCTCCTGTGTTGTACTGAACATTAGAAATTAAGTTAAAATCACTGTATCAAGGCAATTTTTAAAGACAAAAATTAAATTTGCTGATTCATTTGTAATATATAATTCTGTTTTTTTTTTGTATTTATGGTTTTTTTATTTTTTTGCAGTTTAATATTGACAAAGAAACTTAAAGAATTATTTCCTCTTTTCCCTTTCTTAAAGTCTAGGTGGACCACAAGGTGCTCTAGGAAGACCTTTTATTTTTTCTGGGAGGAAGCCTAGTGTGTTGTCAGCAATTCAGATCAACCTGACGTCTAGTATGCTTTCTAAGGGCTGGCTAGGTGACTAGAGAGCCAGGCCTGGAGATAAGAGGTCCTGGGCACAAACTGACTGAGGTCAGATTTCGACCCAGGATCTCCCATCTCTAGGCCTGATTCTATCATCTGAGCCACCTCGCTGAACCAACTTGTCATTTTCTTAGGGCACCCAAAATTTAGCACAATATTCCAAATTTGTCCTGGCCAGTTTGTAGTACAATGTTTCCCTGAACCTATGATCTGGACATTTTGTTAATGAATACTCCCTTTAATTTGCCATGCTTCTTTGAATGTTCCCTGCAATTGTGTTAGCACTTTTTTTTAACTGAAATCCAGGACTTTACATTTCTCCCTTTTATATTTCATTTTGTTTGTGATAACCTAGCATCCCAATCTGTTGAGGTAACTTTAAATCTTGAGTTTCCCATCCTTCTCAATACCTATCCTTTCTAGTTTTTTATCTCTTGCAAATTTTTTATGCATTTCTTCTATAATTCCATTTAAGTCATTGGTGAAAATGATGAGCAGAATAAGCCCAAGGACAGAGCTTTGTGGCATTCCACTAGAGATCTCCATCTTGGTAAATACAACACCCTTTGAGCCTAATTGTGAGAGGAGTGAGGATGTGACAACTGGAAAAGGTAGAATCATAAGATTTTCAGCTGAAATAGATCTTAAAGTCCATTGAGATCATTCAACTTTTTCATTTTATAAATGAGACAATTAAGATCTAGAGATGTTCAGTGACTCACTCAATATCACATAGATAGCAAGTACAAGGAAAGGATTCAGTTCCAGAATCCCTGTCTCCAGGTCCAATTTCCAATTTTCTTTCCCACATGTGATAAAAAACTGACTTAAATTATCACCTACAGTGAGCAAAGTAAAAAATTTTAGGTTTAATTTACTTCTTCAGCCAATACTTTTAGACACAAAGGTCATCAGTACCTTTAAACTCTAATATTACCAAATAGCTAAATCATCTCCAAGAGTTCCCAGCCAAAGATTTCACCTGACAACTTCCCATTTTAATTAAATATTCATTTTTTTTACAAATTAATTAATTTAGAATATTTCCCCATGGTTATATGATTTATTTTCTTTCCCACTCCTCTTCCCTCCCCCTCCCAGAGTTGACAAGCAATTCCACTGGGTTATAATACATATACATGTATCACTGTTCAAAACCTATTTCCATATTATTCATATTTGCAATAGTGATCTTTTAAAGCCAAAATCCCAATCATATCTCCATCAAATCACATGATAAATAATGTTTTTCTTCTGCATTTCTACTCCCATAGTTCTTAGCTAAATATTCTTGCTAGCTAAATTCTAAATTCTGTTGTTTCTAGACCACTGAAGTACTACAATATTATCTGCATTGTATAGATTAGGCGCCCCCTAAATTTGGCAGTTTAAGACAAAACTTCAATTGTCCTATTACAGTTATATCTCTTGTAAGTTTATCTCTTGAACTCCTTCATGTTAGGGATCACATGCCTGGTCAGTTACATGACAAGGAGGAAATGCTCCAAAGAAAGCATAAGAATAAGAGCCAAGTCTTTCAAAGGCTTTTCCAAACCCAACTTGTAAGTCCTTTGTAGTGGGACTTGTGTTTGATACAACTGGTTATACTTCTCTTTCTTTCTTTTCAAAAATGATATCTAGGTACTTCTAATCTCTATTTGAAGTGCTGCCCACTGAGCAAACTAAATGGATTTATACAAGGAAGTCATTCTCTTAACTGTCCCTAAGCCAAACTGTACACTGAGTAAATATTAAAAACAGCACCAAAAATAATATCATATATCAGGAAAGCTTACTAAAGTTTGTCACTCAATTTGATACTCTGGTTTATGAAGTTAATAGAAAAACTATTTTCTAAACCCTGAGTCAGATTTCAACCTATTTAATGCTTCACACATCCTAAAAATAATAATAATAATAACAAGTTGGGAAAAAGGACTAAGTTAGATTTTTTGGAAATTCCTTCTTCCAAATGGCATTAATCATAATGTCCTTCTCTGGAAAGTTTTAAAAATAAAGCACTATAGATATTCTTTTGTCTGAGACCCATCTCTGTGTAGTAATGCCCAACAGTGATAGGTAATAGTCTCTTTGACCAAGATATTGGATGGTGTTTTTATCTGGAGAATAAGTTCCCTTCATTGTTTGTCTCTGCATTGTAAGCCAAGCTCCTGGGAGAAGAAATGTGATACTTAGGTGTTGGGATCTGAAAGTCTGGCCTCTTTAAGGGGACATGGCCAGCATTCACAAAAGCCCACAAATCTCACCTAAAGGGATGGATGCCCTACTTGAGCTCAAGAAACTGTCCATTAGTGACCTTCTCCAGCCAAGTTTTCATTTGTTTTATTTTTTTTTGTTTTTTGTTTTTTCCAACTTCTCTGACATCTTTAGTAAATTCCAATGCTTCATGCCTGGTTCAGGCTCCTTTTTGCAGAATCTAAGGTAACAGATCCATTTGCCAAACCTCATCTCCCACTTCTGCTAGAGACACTGACATAATTTTTTTCCCTCTGTGACCCCCAGATTTTTAACCCTTCTTTTCCCACCATAGCAGCACTTATTCATCTCTACCTGAGCTTCATGGAAGACACAACTTCCTTGTGTCTCCACCAGTTTGGAAAGGAATCTTTGAACTGACTGAAAATTTGCAATTAATCAGTACTAACCTTGCAGGGTAATGCAGGGCATCTCTTCAGATAGCAACAAAAGGAAGTATGGCTATTTTTAACAGGAAATATACTTGTATTCCCACCTATTGCAGGGTAGCATGGAAATTACTTAGGCAGGCAAAAGCAAATTAACAATTGCTGTCGTATTTGCGAAGGACTCACAATGCTACAGACATAAAGATGGAGATCATCATTTAGGGCTCTCACGGAGCAAGATGGTATTTAAGGTATTTAAGTTCCCAGACAACTTTTCCTAGTGTGTGTTCTGCTGCTCACTATCCACTTCCAAAAGACATTCAGATAAGCAAATCCTGTGAGTGTTTCCCCAAACATGCACTGATGAGTGTGTTATTAAATTGTTCTGACTTGTGAACACTGCCCTTTAGGGAGTAGCCTGTGATGAGTTGGTGTCCTGGTTTCAGCCAAAGCTGTCAACTTCCTAAGTGTCTTCTGAGACACTCCCATCTTTTGACTTGTACCAGTGGGGAAATTAAATTCAGGCAGGCAGATAACCAACCTAATGAGCAACATGGAGTTGCTTGGTATATCAAGTACACTGAGCCACCAGTTTGTCAATAGAGGCAAAGATCAAAATAGATTGGATGGATAATTGAAGGGCAATAGTTCTGGGTGACTCTTGAATCATTCTCTGTCCTGCACTAGGAACCTTCTCCCTTGCCCAGATAAATGGTCTGAATGACTGTCTCATATTCTAGACTTAGAACACTTCTGTTTGCCAGGCTGTGCTGCTCAGGCTTCCATATTTCAGAATCTAACAAAGTCTGTGTTGTCATTGGCATAGGGATGGGTGATGGGGAAGCATGTGTATAAATGGAAATTTTGAACCTTTGACTTAATTCACCAGAAGTCCTTAGTATTCCCCAAAATTCCCTAGAGTCTCTCCTATGTCCCCACATTGGCAAGATCACATTATTGATATTTAAGTGGATATATGCTCCTCCCACATGTCTTTGACCCGCGACCAGGCTGAATTCAGGCAGTTCTTTTGCTTTAGTTATTAATAACAAAACTTTATATTTATATTTAGTTATATAACTATATATAAATTATATAAATAAATAAATATATAAATAAATTATATAAATATATTTAGTTATAGTTATATTTAGTTTATATTATATTTAGTTATTGTATATTAATTTTAATCTTTATACATGCTATTAACTGCAACTTTCCTGAGGAAAATTATCCCCACTATTTCACTCTCACTGAGAAAAGGTGCTTACAACTTGATCCCAAGACATAAATCCAATATTCTTTTGTGTCCTCTCCCTTCAGAACCCTTTATTACCATACTGATTCTTAACCTATGACAATTGACAATGGTTTGCATATTAGCTCCTGTTTGGTTAGACCCATCCAGCAACTGGTAGTAGAATAGCCACCATCTTAAAAAAAAAAATACTCATTAGCTTGCTATACTATAATGGCTCAGTGGATTGAGAGCCAGGCTTACAGAAGAGTGACTTTTGGTTCAAATCTGGTCTCAGATATTTCCTAGCTGTGTGACCCTGGGCAAGTCACTTAACCCTTATTGCCTAGCCCTTACTATTCTTCCATGTTGGAATCAATATAAAGTATTGATTCTAAGAGAGAAAGGTAAGACCTTAAAAGAATATACTATCTAATGACTCTTGTACTTGATATAACAAGCATAAAAAAGTATCATCATATTTTATCTTTAATACAATAAATGTGCACAAATTCTTTTTTAAAGTTGAAATAAGTACAAAGTTGAAGTTTGTGAAAGCCAGAGATGACACACAGAAGCTAAAAATATAGAGATACCTTTAAAAGTTTAGTAACTCATAAATGCATTATAAATATAATATAACCATAAAAGAAAAAATTCAGACTTCTTCTCTGGTATAAAAAAAAGGCCAAACATTTTTACACCAATTTTCCAGCTCATGGAATCACCGCACCCTTAACCCCCATGATATGGAAGGAATATCTGTACAATCTGATTTCTTTTAAAACATGCATAGAATGTACTAAACACTTTCATGGGGTTGCATAGATTTACATTTCTCTCTGCTACAGGATGTGTCCTAAAACACCAAAAAAAATGCATTAGAAAAATGTCCCACAAATCCTTGAAGTTTTAGAATTCTAAATTCAGTTGTATCAGTATTGTATTAGCACTTAATTAATTAATTAATTCCCCTCTCCTTCCTCTTCATTTTAAAATAGGAAGGTATTGAAGTGCTTGGTTATCAATCCCAAAGATGAAGCAGATCAACAATGTAACACACAGGAAGGAGTTTATTAAACAAACTGCAGTTTGGGCTCAGCACTCTAAAAATGACTGGCCCCAAGTCTGGGGCTTGCAGGCTTTTTATACACTTTTTTTGTAGGGGTAGTGAACAGGAACTCCTGGGGCTGAGGTGTTATCAGTTCCTGGCATATATCAAGAGGGGAAGGGACAGGAACTCCTGGGGTTAGGGGACCAGGGAGGGGAAAGAAGGGGTTTGGGAGCTGGCTCTTCAATATAGCATTCTAGGCTTTAATTCCTCCTCTGTAAAATGAAGAGACTGGATAAAATTTTGAATGGAGTCCTTCAAAGGGCACTTTGGAATTTTTGTGGATTTTTGACACATCGACTTATATCTAATGACCACAACTAATAATATCTTAGTAAACTATATTATTGGAAGAAAGCTCTGCAAAGCTAGTGCTATTTCTAAAGGTTATCTACTTTTAATAAATACAAATCGATTTTGCTAAAAATCTACAAGCAGTTGGGTGGTGTAGTGCATGAAGCACTCAGCTCGGAATCAGGAAGATTCTTTTTTATTAGTTCAGAACCAGCCTCAGACACTAACTAGCTGATGACCCTGGGCAAGTCCTTTAACCCTGTTTATCTCAGCTCTTTATCTGTAAAATGAACTGGAGAAGGAAATGGCAAACTGCTCAAGGATCTTTGCCAAGATAACCCCAAATGGGGTAACAGAGAGTTGGACATGACTAAACACTAAACCAAAAACCCAATGCACATTTTTTATAATTGTGGATTGAAGCTCCACCCACCCAAAAAACCTTCTTCTTCCCTATTTCTGTTTTTTCTTTCCCCCTCAAAAGTATTGTGCACTCTTTCTGAATGTTTCTGAGCTAGGAATGTGCAGATTTTAAGCCAACTATTCTATTATTCACTCTCACAAAAAAGGTAGTATGCAACTTTTACCAAACTTTGACTGTAGCAAGAGCAACAGGAAAACATGATACATGGAGCAAAATTGTCATGGAATTCTATGAGCATTCCAAGTCCAGAGTGAACTCTGCTTGAACTCAACTCCTTTCCAGTCAAAGGAGAGTCTCTCCTTTCCTTCATGCTTACTTCCGAAGCTACAGGTAGGAGCCATTTAAAATGTGCCCATTAAAGGCTACTCGGTCTTTAACGAATAATGCTTGGAAATGAACAAATAAAATATATTTTAAAAAAAAGGCTACTCGGAAATTAATATACTTAATTTTTTAAAAGGCTTGCTTTTTTCATTTCTAAAATGCTGACTCTATTACTGATGCAATTTGTCCTTTTTTCCCCCCAACCCTTACTTTCTGTAACTCTAAGACAGAAAGGCAAAGGCTAGGCAAATGGGGTTAAGTGACATGCCTAGGGTCACATAACTAGGAAGTATCTTAGGATAGACTTGAAGCCAGAACCTCTTGACCCCAGACCTTGTGCTCAATCCATCTAGTTGCCCCCCCACCCCCCATGCAGTCCTCTTGATGCATCCTGGCATATTGCAGAGTGTACTACATTTGAAATCATCAGAAGCTCAGGATTCAAATCCTAGTTCATATATACCCTAGATGTTAGACAAATCACTTAATCTCTTTGAGCTTCATTTTCCTCATCTGTAAAATAGAACAGAAAATATTTACAACTCAGTTTATTATGAGATAAGCACCTATCTGACCTAAATGGTGACATGGGCACTGTACCCCAGAAACCCAGGCCAACTATTATCAGGGAAACTCCCTTGCCTTTGCATGCTCTGCCTCTGAACCTAGAAACACCCAATGACCCCGCCTAGGGTCCTGAGATGTTTATCCTCTTTTGTCCTCTAGATTTAAGATGGACAAAGAGATGAATCTTCATGCTTCCAGGCAGACCCCAGTCAGATGACCACCTCACCCCACCAAATGCCTGAGGGACTAACACTCTATAGGTCACGTCCACAACATGACACAGCATCTGTTGTAAAAAGTATAAAATCCCCAGAGCTGATGTCGTCTGGGGGACAGCCTTTCCATCCATGCTGTCCCCATGGAGGAACAGCCTTTCCATTCATGCTGTCCTCCCAGGAACTGTTCCCCATCTTGCTGTTCCACCTTGCTATCCTCCTGGCCATTCTCAACATTACTTTCTAAATTAATAAATTTCCCTTTTTGTTTTTAAGCCAAGTTTTGGAGTCTTGCATTCTTGCAAAAGGTATCCTTCCCGAACCCCAGGGGTACACATCCATACTCCATAACAATGGCCTTAGTTGTGATCTTCTATCTTAATTTACTGATGTTATTTTCATTTTCCCTGCACCCCCCCTTCAACCCTTATGTTCTGTCTTAGTATTAATTCTAAGACAGAAGAATAGCAAGGGCTAGGAAATAGGGGTTAAGTGACTTGCCCAGGGTCACATAGTTAGAAGTGTCTGAAGTCACATCTGAAACCAATTCCTCCAGACTCCAGGCTTGGTTCTCTAACCATTATACTACCCAGCTGCTCCTTGATGAGGTTTTTTTCAGGGAATATTTTTTCCTTGAGTGTCCAAATAAATACAAAAGAAAGTTAATGACTGAATTGACTGTGAATTGGTTTTTCCTCTCTCCCTGGATTTAGTTTAAAAAGATAATCAAAGGGAATCTTTTCACAATCCCCCCAAAATCTGATTATGCATCTTTCTTAAACTCCTGTAAACTTGATATAACCTGGATTTTCCTACTTGTCTTTTTTTCTAAAAACCTATTTAAGCATCTTCTTTTCTGTAGTTCAGTGGAAGTCCCAGTGCTTGGGCTTTGGGTGACTTCCCAGATTATAATATCAATGCTACAGTTTTGTATGGTTTTCTTGATTATAATATCCTTGCCCTGATTAAAGACCCATTATTATAATTATTTAAGTAGTTCCTATTTTTTCAGGTCAACATTGCCATAGACCAGTGTTAACTGAAAAACAAGACAAAACAAAACACAGAACTATTAAATAGTCAGAAAAATCATTCTTTAATTAAGGAAAGGGGTTCAGTGCTTTCCTCAAGGCCTCCACATAGAGCTGAGCACTACTACAAACCCACACAGAGTCCCAAGACCCTGGTTGCTCTGGTCACTGATCCCTAGTAGAGCCAACCAAGCTAGATTGAGAACTCTGAAGAGTCATTAAAGTTGGGAAGCTTAAATACTTTTTTAAGGGAACTGGGGACTGAGGATGAGAGAGGATAGTTGGTTGGCTTTACAATGTTAAAAAAGAAAAATGAGGAGTCCCAGAGAGGAATAACAGTGAGGGGCTGATGCTTTACAATGGACACAAAAACTCTGGCCTAAGGGGAAAACCATTGGGACAAAAAAGAAACTTAACACCTGATGGGATTAGCCCTCCCCTCCTAGACTACTTTAAGGTCTATTGTTAGTCTGAGACTCTGAGGTTGGACTTTCCCCTATGGGAAACACTCTCATGTGACAAGGTCAAACTGGGGGTCATTGAATTTTACTAGGCTATAAGATTGAGGGCTTCTAGATTCCATGTTGACAGTGATGGCGAACTTTTTAGACTGAGTGCCCAAATTGCACCTTTACGCTGCATATGAGCCCTTCCTTTACCCTAGACAAGGGAGGGTAGAAGCTCTCCCACTGGGCTGCTGGACTGAGGGGAAGGTCATGTCATAAATGTCCACAGGTGTGGTGGAGATGGGGAGGGCAGCAGCCCCCTCCAGCAGAACCATAAATTCACCAATATGATCATAAACCATCTTGATTCTAGACATGTCTTCCCTGTTTCTAGAACTATTCCTGAAACTTTCCATGCTCTGTGCTTTTACTTCCCCCCCGACTGCCTCTCCCTGGAATTTGAGGTTAAAAAAAATGAATCAGAACAGTCAGCTAGAGCTCCCACTTCTCCCTGTAGCCTTTTATCTCCAATGACTATATGGTGCAGTATGGCAGTCAAGTGACTCAATGAATGGTGTTGGACTGGGAGTGAGGAAGATAAGTTTGAATCCTGCCTCAGACACTCCTTAGCAAATAGACCCTGGGCAAGTCACTTAATCTCACTGGTGAGTCTTATATTCTCTTATGTAAAGTGGAAATACTAATAGGATCTATTTTAAGTGGAATCTATTCCAAGGTTGTTGTGAAGGTCAAATGAAATTACCTAAATAGTTAAAACTGTTAAAGTACCATTTAAATGTTAGTTTCTATCACCATCACCATCGTAATTATTCTTTTGGTTGTTAATGTTATGACTGGGATACCTTATAGTGTAGATGGAACCCTATAGTTATTGCATTGAATTAAGGAGAGTCACAAGGGTCTGAAGATAACCTGGATACCAGGTCAGAAGGGCATTTCTCAAAGGAGCATTCATTCCCTCCTGACTCCCTCTTTCATAGCCTAAATATTCCCTCCCCTGAGGTGCACCATCACCTAGCTGAGTCACAGATGTCTCCTGTCCTCTCTGGGGTCTGTGATCCAGGTGTATTTTAAATTACTCCTATCCAAATGCATCCTTCTCCATGAACTCCTCCTTCCTCTATCCTCAAACCGTATCTCCCACCATGATCCTTGGTAGCTCAAGTTAGACCTTATTGTTCCCTTGTTAAAATGGGTCCATAATAAAGGTCTACTGCTTGTAGTATTACCAGCAGGAAAATCTGTTTCCCCAAACCAACTGCAACTGATAGGTAAGTATGACAACTACATTCATGTGAGACATGATAATTATTACAGTAGGAACATTCTTTCCATTTTTTCTTTCTAAAATCAATATATTAGCCCCTAATTCGCTTCCAATAAAACTACCTGAATTTGAGTTAGCAAGGTACTTAATTCTACTAAATATAAATGGTAATTCCTACCACCCCTGCCCCACCGTCTATCACCACTATATTTTTGTTCAATCATTTTTTTTACAGTTATGTCCAACTTGCTATTTCTTATTCCAATTTATTTTTATATGAGGAAACTGAGGCAAACTAATTAATACTAAGTATGAATTTTAAGGCAGAAGAGCACTAATGACTAGGCAATTGGGATTAAGGAACTTGCCCAGGGCCAGAGAGCTAGAAATAAAATCACATACCTTAAATTATATCCCTGAGTGCCATTTAAATTCTATGACCTTGAGCACAGTATTTATTTATTTATATTTATTGGGTAAATTCTTAATACTCTCTATCTATCCCTTTCTCTATTAGGCTGACATTTTCGCAGCTGAACTGAAAGCAGACTGGTCAGAATAAGGAACCATTTTGTATTTTATCTATTTCTTGTCTCCACAGCCAAAAATATTCATCATTTAACAGCCGACCTTCTGACATGAGTCCTTCCTGATGCAGAAAGACTGAGCCTTTCACAACAGAAAGAATCTAGTACTGGGATCAGTCCAAAGTTCTGCTGAGAAGTAAAAACTACTGAAGCTCATATCGTCTTTGTCTTATAATTGAGAACCCAAAGCCATATCCAAAGCAAAACAAGATATGAATCCGGATCTTAAATGACACATAGGGAATTTGAGTTCCATATAAAACAGAATATTTTACCATTCAGGTGATCAAGCCCAGTAATGGTTCTATCATGAAATGATAAAGAGATCTCTAGAGATCAAGCAATAAACAACTTACAGGTACTTAGACAGTTGAACAGGCATTTTTTTTAATAGTTTATTTTTTCCCATTTACATGCAAACACAATTTTAACATTTTTTTTAAAAAATTGACTGCCAAATTCTCTCTCAAACAGCATTTTATTATTTATTATTTTAATTTTAAAATATTTTTCCATATTTCCATGACTCATTTTCTTTCCCTCCTCTCTTCCCTCCTCTCCTCCCAGAGCCAAGAGGCAGTTCGCTACAGAGCACTCTTTTAAAGCTTAAGCCCCAAATCAAATACCCATATATACGTGTGATAAATGATGCCATATGGGGTTTTTTTTGCATTTCTATTCCCATAGTTCTTCCTCTCAATGTGGTTAATATCCTTTCCCATAAGTCCTTCAGGAGTGTTCTGGCTTCAACAAGCATTTTAAAGCATCTGTTATGTACCAGGTACCATTTTAAGTACTGAGGTTACAAAAAGGAAAAGACCAACCCTTCTCTCTAGGAGCTCACATTCTAATGGAGGAGACAACATTCAAGCAACTCTATACAAACAAGAGATGTACAGATCTCCATCACCCCTGACTATTTCATTATTTCCATCCCCCTGCAACTCAATTCCGCCAGCATTCCACACTAAAGCTACTCAACTTTTCCATTGCATGCTCCAGAATGTCCATTCCAAAGGTAATAAATTAGATTTCATGGTAAATCTTTTCCTTTCTCTCTCCATCTGGGTTCTTGCACTTGCTGGAGTTTTGCACCCTCCTGGTGATACAACTTCCTTGGCTACTCTTCCTACTACTGGTTGCACTTTCATTCATTGTTCCAACTCATCCATCATAGTGGGAGGATTCCTTGCTCCCCATTGCCATTTCCAGCCTTTATCTCTACTATCCTTACTCAGTACCCTCTCCTCCCTTGAGGTTCATTTTATCCAGTCAAGAGTGTGGTGACAATTGTCTACCAACCTCTGTGACACTCTCCTTTCCTCAACAAGTCCAGAACCTGGGTCACAGGTATTCTTCCCCCCCCCAATATATTGATATTCTATCCTCCTAAACCCCATTCTTCATTTTGTATGACCTACTCCTCTACCCAACAACTACACATGGTTTTTGCATACCCTTGAGCTTGCTATCACCTATAGATGCACAAGTTCCATGTTCACAAATGCTGCAATTCCCTTCTACCATCAAAATCTAGTATCATTCTATCTCTTCCTCTTCCTTGCAACCCCGAACTCTATTCTGTGTCCTCATTATGACCAGCAATCCCTTGACCTCTCAGTTTTTTCCCAGGGCATCACCCTGGCACTGGATGAACCCTCCTACCTTCCCCATCTTGACCTCTTGGTGAACCAGTCTAATTCTATACTATCTTCAAGTCTCCTGTTCCTTTACCCTATCATTAATCTTGCCCTGCCAAGCCTCAGCCTTGATTGCTCCCATTGCTCTTACTCACATGTCACTGAGCAAAGCTAGTAAAAAAAATCATAAAGCCATGCTGACTGAGTGAACTACACATTTGTATTATTTAATTGCAACTGAGCCCTCTCTGCAGCAAGACAATTTCTTTATACTTGACTAATTAACTCATTATCCCTTCACCACAGCAAACTTTCCCAAACAAAAATGTTATCCTTTCCCTCTTCCCATGGCTTCCTTCCCCTAACCGTCTCAGTGTAAAACCTTGCCTTATATTTCACTGAAGAAATTCCTTGAAAAGATTTTCCTCATCTCACATCACCCATACTCTTTCTCTTCATTTCTCTTCTTCCTTCTCTTTATTTTCTATTTAATATGAAAAGGTGATTACTAAAGTTAGCCTCTTCCCAGGGACAAGTAATCCTATTCCATCCCATCTTCTCCAGTAGATTGCCCTCCCTTCTACCATTCTTCATATTCAGTCTCTTCTATGAACTTTAGATTACTCCACCCTACTTAGTCTAACAAAAACAGGAATGTCTACACCCATACTTAAGGATTAAATATCATTAAAATTTTTTTAGTTAGTTGAGTGAAAATGAATAGCTACGTACAAGATAAACTATTGCTTTTTCCAGTATCTAATGAGAATCACCATATTCAATGATAGAAGTATTTAATATATTTCTTTGTTTTTTTAAACAGAATTTATATATAAATTAATCTCTATAGGAAAAACTCTCTTCAGATATAATTTTTTCTCTTCTGTCACTGCCTCCCCCCTTATGCTCTCACTAAGTAATAAAATAATAAACTAACATTTATATATCACTTGCTATTAGTATAATTAATATTTAATAATTAATAAAATAACTAAAAACAAATGGATATTTATTTATATAGCACTTACAGAGTCAGACATTGAACCTAGCACTTTACAAATATTGTTGCATGTGATCCTCACAATAGCCCTGTAAGGTAGATGCTATTATTTTCCTCATTTTATCAGATGAGGAAACTGAGGAAAATAGAGAATGTCTAATGTATGACCTACCAGGGTTATAAGTTCAATTAAAAATTCTCAGAATAGAAGAATAGTAATATGAATAGAGGATGAGTTTACACTGGACAATAGTTTTAATGCTGCAGTGAGAGAGAAGAAATAAGTTTATTGCTACAGAAGTCTCTGATGAATGGAGATGGTTTTAGATAACTTGTGATGAGTGTGCTACCTATCATGGTTTTTAAAGACCCTTGACATTTGTGCTACAAGAACACAAACATTCATAACATCTCAAACACATGATTATACAGCAGATAAGGTACAATTATAGAGTAACAGAGGGAATCCAGGAAGCTTCTGCACTGTACAGAACTTACAAGAGGGCATGTGCCTGTTATCTGACCATCTGATAGGAACTGGCTTGCCCTAGAATGTAAAACCTTGGTAGCAGTTAGAGAAAAAAATTGAGGATAGATTGAGAAATTGCAAATATGTTGTACTTAGCAGTCAGAGTTGGATGTACTTGCTGCATAAATGCCAGATCACTGCAGAAACAACCCTATAAGGCTTCCAAAGATGCTCATGTTTTTTGTCCCAGAGGAAAAATATATTTGTAACCAAACTGGTAATTATTTACTATTTAAGGTACCATTAAAGAGTTTTAAGCATGGACCTCTTGGACCATCATCACACAAATCAATAAATGGGAACCACTCAACAGTTTCTGTGTGTAATCCTTTACTGAGTTACTGTGAGAATCAGATGAGATAATATGTGAAAAGTGGGATATAAATGCTAGCTATTATTAATCTCTTGGTACTTTAGGAAGCAGCGAGGTGACTCAGTGGATAGAGTGTTGGTGCTGGAATCAGGATGATCTGAGCTCAAATCCAGCCTCACATTCTTACCATTCTTATCTAGGCAAGTCACTTAACCTCTACTACTGGAGAAGGAAATGGCAAACCATTTCAGCATTCCATTATCTTTGCCAAGAAGACCCCCAGATGAGGACAGCTAGGTGACTCTCAAATAGAGAACCAGGCCTGGAGTCAGGAGGACTTGGGTTCAAATCTGGACTCAGATACTTCCTAGCTGTGTGACCCTGGGCAAGTCACTTGATCCTAATTGCCTAACCTTTATCTTTTGATATTTAGTATTGATTCTAAGACAGAAGGGAAGAGCTTAAAAAAAAGAAAAGAAAAAGAAATCCCCAAATGGGGTCATGAAGAGTTGGACAAGACTGGACAATAACCACTTCCAGATTTACCAACTTCAGGAGAACCATTAATTCCCACTAATCATTCTGTATCTTCTCTTCAGTGGCAAAACTCATCAGGATGGCTGCATCCATTCTTTTCCTATCACTCTTTTCTTAAATCTCTTTATTCTGGTTTCCAACCTCACCATTCAACTGAAATTGCTCTCTCCACGTTACTAATAAGCTCTTGTTTGCCAAATCTAAAATCATTTTCTCAATCCCAATTCTTTAACTCTTTTCAATCCCTCACCCTGTTGATCACCCTCTTTTCCACAATATTCTTTTCACTCTTGGTTTTGCTGACAAAGCTCTCTCCAGGTTGTCCTCTTACTTATCTAACTACTCTCAGTCTTCTTTGCTAAATATTCATCCAGATAATACCTACTATTCATAATATCCCCCAGTAATCTGTCCTGGGTCCTCTTCCTTTCTCCCTTTATACTTCTTAATTAAGTGATCTAATTACATTCAATTATCTTCTCTATGCAAATGACTCTCATATCTTTTTGTACACCTCTAACCTCTCTGCAATCTAATGGAAGAGATAGGATGGAATGGGATTGTTTAAACAAGTAGAGGGATTCCTGTAGGTAAGGAGAAAGGCCATTTCATCCTGTGAAGCAGGGATGAAGAATTCCTGTCTCCAAATGCCTATTGGACATCTCAGACTGAATGTCTTGAAGATATCGTAAACTCAACATGTCTGGATTTGTTATCTTTCACCCCGGCCCTTCCTCTCATCCTAACTTGTCTGTTACTGTCAAGAGTTATCACCAGCTTCTTAGTGAAACAAGATTTGTGACCTAGAGGCCAACCTCAACTCCTCATTCTCTCTGACACACCATATCTAATCAACTGTCACATTCTCTGTAGCATCTCTAATCTATGATCTTTTCTCTCTTCGGACACTGTCCTTATACAGATGTTGATCATCTCACTCTTGGACTATTGCAATAACTTGCTGTTTGGTCTTCCTGCCTCAGATTTCTCCCTTCTCCAGTTCTTCTATTCAGTTGTCAAATTGTTCTTTAAGTATAGATCTCACTATATCACCTTTGTGTTCAATAAACTCTAGTTACCAAAGGGTCAAATATAAAATCCTTTCTTTGCCATTCAAAGCCAAACCTGGTCCTTTCCTGTAGATCCAATCTTCTCAAACTTCACTTTGATCAATTTGTTCCAATGATACCTGCCTCCTTGCTGTTCTTCAAATAAGATATTTTTATCTCCTGGCCTTGATCATTTCTACTGGCTCAGATGCCAATAAAGTTCCTCCTCATCTCTGCCTCCTGAACTTACTGGCTTCCTTCAAGTCCCAGCAAAAATCCCATCTTCCCTAAAAAACCTTTCTCAGTGTAATGATTAAAATTTTCTTGAAGACTGTATTTTAAATTATAATTATGTTTAGTAAAAGTTGGAGAGAGAAAGAAAAATCACTAGGTCACTCTAACAAAAAAAAAAAAACCTTTCCCACCCTTCCCTGGATCCAGTACCCAGCCAAACATCAAGCAAAGGTTAAGAGTTAGAGAGAAGAGAGAAAGCTTGAGCTCCAGTTCCTGTTTAGGAAAAGTTCCAGGCCAAAGAGTACAGGATACGATTCAGCCCCCTCTTTTTATGAGGCAAATGATGTCACTCCTACTTGGGCTCTCTAATTAGGCAGTCTGGGTTCAGAGTCCTGACTTCCAGTCACAGCACCCACCCCTCGAGATTTCAGCCAGTCCCTTCCAGAAGTCAGGACTACAGGTACCCATGTGGCCCAAAGATAACTGCTTGGTTGGCATTCTGACTTAACACACTTATGTACATTTTTATAGTAATCGTATACATCAGTCCACTTAAGTCTTTTTTTGTTTGTTTCTTTTTTGTTTTTTTTTTTGTTTTTGTTTTTTCCATTTGAATTAGTTTATTTAGTCAATTTAGAACATTATTCCTTGGTTACAATAATCACATTATTTTCCTCCCTTCTCTCCACCCACCCTTCCGGCAGCCAACATGCAATTTCATTGGGTATTACTTGTGTCCTTAAACTGAACCTATTTCCATGTTGTTAATGTTGCACTAGGATGTTCATTTAGAGTCTGCATCCTGGGACAACCATATCTGTTCAACCCATGTATTCAATCAGTTGTTTTTCTTTGGTGTTTTTTCTCCCATAGTGTTTCCTCTGAATGTGGATAGTGGTTTTTCTCGTAGATTCCTCCAAGTTGTTCAGGATCACTGCATTTCCACTAACGGAGAAGTCTATTACATTTGATTGTACCACAGTGTATCAGTCTCATTGTATAATGTTCTCCTGGTTCTGCTCCTCTCGCTCTGCATCAGTTCCTGGAGGTTGTTCCAGTCTCCATGGAATTCCTCCACTTTATTATTCAGCACAATAGTATTCCATCACTAACATATACCACAATTTGTTCAGCCATCCCCCAATTGAAGGGCATCCCCTCATTTTCCAATTTTTTGCTACCAAAAAGAGTGCAGCTATGAATGTTTTTGTACAAGTCTTTTTCCTTATTATCTCTTTGGGGTACAAACCCAGCAATGCTATGGCTGGATCAAAGGGCAGACAGTCTTTTATCGCCCTTTGGGCATAGTTCCAAATTGCCAAATTGTGTGAATTTCTCTCATTATAAGAGATTTAGAACACATTTTCATGAGCTTATTAATAGTTTTTATTTCTTTAACTGAAAATTGCCTATTCATTTCCCTTGCCCATTTATCAATTGGAGAATGGCTTCATATTTTATACAATTGGTTTAGCTCTTTATAAATTTGAATAATTAGACCTTTGTCAGAGGTTTTTGTAATGAAGATTGTTTCCCAATTTGTTGCTTCCCTTCTCATTTTGGTTACATTGGTTTTATTTGTACAAAACCTTTTTAATTTGATGTAATCAAAATTATTAATTTTACATTTTGTGATTTTTTTCTAGCTCTTGCTGGGTTTTAAAGTCTTTCCTTTCCCAAAGATCTGACAAGTATACTAGTCTGTGTTCACCTAATTTGCTTATTTATATTCCTTCTTTATATTCAGGTAATTCACCCATTCTGAGTTTATCTTGGTGTAGGTTGTGAGATGTTGATCCAAACCTAATCTCTCCCATACTGTCTTCCAAGTTTCCCGGCAGTTTTTATCAAATAGTGGGTTTTGGTCCCCAAAACTGAGATCCTTGGGCTTGTCATAGACTGTCTTGTTGAGGTCACTTACCCCAAGTCTATTCCACTGATCCTCCTTTCTGTCTCTTAGCCAGTACCAAATTGTTTTGATAACCACTGCTTTATAGTATAGTTTGAGATCTGGGACTGCAAAGCCACCTTTGTTTGAATTTTTTTTTTCATGATATCCCTGGATATCTTTGATCTTTTGATCTTCCAAATGAACTTTGTTATGTTTTTTTCTAATTCAGTAAAAAAGTTTTTTTTGATAATTCAATGGATATGGCAATAAATAAGTAAATTAATTTGGGCAGGATTGTCATTTTTATCAGAAGAACTTCCCATGAATTGTCAGATCATAATTTAGAAACGGAAGGGGCCTCAAAGGCCATCTAGTCCAAATCTCTCCTTTTATAAATGAAGAAATTGAAATCCAGAGAGGATAAGTAACTGGCCCAAGGTCAAATAGGTAGGAAGTAATAGAGGAGGGTTTTGAATACAGGTCCTCTGATTTTAAATCCATGCTGCTTCTATTTCCCCTTCAAAATAAACTTCTTTTTTTTCCTCTTTCTTCAGGAAAGACCTCCTACTTTCTTCCCTCCTCACCTTATCAAAACTTATTTTCAGGAAAGGGTCTCGTGTTGGTCATTTATATTTTTTGTACAAATAAATTTAAAGCAAGGAATTGGTCTTCCTGGGGAATTTACCCTACAAGTCTTCTTTCTAGAGAGTAGAAGAAGGAGTCTTAGAGATCATCTAGTCCACCTCCTTCGTTTTTTTTTAAACCCTTACCTTTTGTCTTGGAATCAATACATTGTATTGGTTCCAAGGCAGAAGAGAGGTAAGAGCTAAGCAATGGGGGTCAAGTGACTTGCCCAGGGTCATATAGTTGGGAAGTGTCTGAGGCTAGATTTGAACCTAGGATCTCCCTTCTCTAGGCCTGGCTCTCAATCCACTGAGCTACCCAGCTTCCCCCCACCTCCTTCAATTTGCTAATGAAGAAACTGATGCCCAAGTGACTTGCCCACCTAGAGTAGAGGCAGCTGAGCAGCAAGCAGTAGGTAGAGTGCTGGGACCTAGAATCAAGAAGACTTGAGTTCAAATCTGTCTTAGACATTTAATAATTTTGTGATTTTAGGCAATTCATTTAACCTGTTTTCCTCCAGTTTCCTCATCTGTAAAATGGGAATTAATATTAGCACCTACCTTGTTTGAAAGGAAATTCTAGGTTTTCTTTGTCTATTCTGAATTTATACTTGTAAAAAGGGAATCCTTTATTCTCTTTACCTACTTGGAATTAACACTTTGGTTAACAATAACTCAAGTACCTCTACTTAGTACCTCAGTAGATTGTAAAGACAAGATTAACTCTCCTTTGTCTACCTTTTGATTGAATCAACACAAGCTTGAACTAGGTGGGGGGGATCGCAAACCACTTAATGAATTCACACCCTCAGAAACTCAATCAGCTAGGAAACTGTGAACCCTTTTGAGGAGAATTCACATCTCCAGAAGGTGAGAAGTAGATCCCACAGACACTGCCCACAGTGTCTGGCAATTTGGAAGCTGTGATTGGTCCTTGTGAAGAGGGGAAGGGACAAGAAGCCACTATCAAAAGCCTTGAATTTCTGGGGCTGGAGAGTTCAACTTCAAGAGGGAAATCAGCTTCAAGAATAAGGTTGGCTCAAGGAAGACAGTTGACCTCAGGAGTCACCTTCAGCTCTAGTCATCATCTTGACCTGCCTCTTGGAGGAAACTTGGAAGAGTGGATAGCTGGCTTTCCCTTCCTGTCTTCTGGATAGAGTTTAATTCCGTTTGAAGTTCAACAAGTTCTGGCACCAGAGGAACATTTAGTTAGACAAGCTAATGTCTTCTCTACCCATTTGTATTTCTCTGCTTTCAATCTTTCCACCTTTTTTGTAAGTAAAAGCTATTAAAATCATTTAGATTTGAGCAATAATACTTTGAATAGGCAACCACCATTATTATTTATAATTATTAAATCTATGTCTGCCATACTGATAATATTATTTGTAATTTTCAGATATTTTAGTCAAACCATTAAATTTAATCCCTACACTTGCAGGGTTGTTGTGAGGATCAAATGAAATTATACATGTAAAGCAATTAACACAGGGCACAAAGTAGGCACTCTATAAATGCTAACTATTATTATTATTGTCCAAGGCTATTCTGGTAAATTCTTAACAACCAGCTCTCCCCAAAAAATCATGTTTGACACTCTTAAGTTTAATCTTCATTGTTAACATTTTCTCCATCACTTTCTCACATCTAGGCAGTCAACAGAACAATAAATCAAACCCTGATTTCTACAGTTTGCTCTTTTGCCAAGTGTTAGTGCTCACATAGAAAATTTAATAATGAGGACCAAACTAGTATAAGCTGGCTTCGGCATACCTATAGTATATATATGTATAGCTCATTCATCTCCCTATGGCAAATTATAACATCTATTCACAAATGTTCATCATACATTTCTTCAGATGAAACTCTTAATAGAAAAATTATAGATATAAGCTTTCTACCATTAACAAGCAAGCACATTCCCATCATATTATTATAGTATTTACTCATTAGCCAATCAACCCACACACCCAAGTTCTAAATGGTACATATCTTCACTAATGAATAGACGTTAAAGGGAAGGGATGAACTGACCGGAAGAGGCCAAAGTATTATTTATCACAGTCTGAGAGATACAGAGAGAAAAAGTAAAAGTTAAGTCTTTGACCTCAAGGAGCTGACATTCAGCCACAAGCTGGCATTTAAATAGACATATTCAAAAGAGAGAAATCATTTGGCAGGGGAATAGAGAAAAAGTCCTAGCACCAAGAAGATCAGATTGTAGAAGGTGGAGCTTGAGTGGAATCTTAAAGGAAATTTGGGTTTCTAAAAGGCAGCAGTTAAGAAAGAGCCTATTATTGTTTGAACCTGGGCAAGTCATTTAAGCCCAGTTGCCCAGCCCTTAAGATTAATTATAAATTGGAAAGTTAGGATTTGGAAGGAAGGAAGGAAGGAAGGAAGGAAGGAAGGAAGGAAGGAAGGAAGGAAGGAAGGAAGGAAGGAAGGAAGGAAGAAAGGAAGGAAGATAAGGGACAATTAATAGGAACTCAGTGGTAGATTTAGTAAAGTCAATCAAGGTTAACACCAATATGGGGGGGGGGGGGAGGCTGGGATAGAGGTGAGGAAAGAGAATAGAAAGGATGGGGGGGGGGGGGGATAAGTGAATCAACTGGGACTAGAAACCAAAAAGAACAAAGCTTCCATGGGAATTGATCAATAGGTTTGGCCCATGAGTGACCATTAGTAAGTTAGAGGAGAAAAAAAAAGAAAGGAAAGGGAGAAAGTGAAGGGAGGGAGGGGGGAGCAAGAGAAAGGGGGAGGGAGAAAGAGAGAAAGGAAGTAAGAAAAGAAGGAGGGAGCATGAGAGAAAGAAAAGAAAGGATAAAGGAAGGAAGGAAAAGAGCAAAAGAGGGAGGGAAGAAGGAAGAAAAAGAGAAGAGGGAGGAAGTAAGTGATTTTGCATCATAAAGAAAGGGCTACCCCTTCTATCTGGGATGCCCTACCTCCTCATCTCTATCTCTTATAATCTTTAGCTTCCTCCAAGACTCAATTCAGATGCCCCCTCCTAGGGGAAAATGTTTTTGTTCCCCCAAATGATTAGTGTTCCCATTCTCTTCTAATTATTTTTCATTCCCTCTTTTGGGTGTGGTGTGGTATTCTCCACCTACCCAAAAGGAAGGAAGGAGAGAAGGAAGAAAGGGAGAGGGAGAGGAGGGAAGAAAGGAGGAAGAAAAGGAGGGAAGAAAGAAGAATAGAGGAGGGGGATAGGAAGAAGAAAAAAGAGAGAGAAAGGGAGGGTGGGACAAAGAAAATTGACAGCTGCATAAAGCACAGTTTAGGGTGGAAAGAGTCTCCAGACAAGGAAACCAATTTTTTTTTAAGGGAAAACTGAATAACTGTTCAATCAATAGACTAGTCATTACTAAACTGAGTGTGTTGAGTGAGAAATTAGTGTGTTATTCTCAAGGTAATAATTATTAATATCTAAGTTAGTAAGGTCGGTTCCCCCCACCTCATCAAGCTCCCCTCAAGCCAAGGTTACCCATCCCCACCCTTCTTCCTGTAGGACCATATATACTTGCCTTAGGGGGATTCCAGAACTTGACCTGGTCTTAGACCTTTTTGTTTTGGGAGTTTCTCTCAGGAAGTCAAACTCCCTGGCTGGAATGATAACACCAGCCTCCCTAGGCAATCCAGACTTGAACTCCTCCTCTCTTTGTATAATATTCCTGTGCTTTATTTCTGAATTAAAACCTCTGCTCCAACCATTATTAAAATGTTATGTAATCCCTTCAGGGAGGCTTCATTATATCAGGATTCTCTTATAAATAAGAGATTTTTGTTTCTGGTCAATGACTTGAGGCAGTGCCTGACATTTCTTTCTCTCTCAATAAAGCATTACATTTTAAATGATGGTTTTCCCCAATCATATTTTTTAATAGTGGTTAAAGAGAGCGTACTTTGAAATTTTCAAGATCCCCTCAATTTTCACTTCACACACGAGGACTAGTATGTTAGTATCCTCCTGTCACATTAGGTACAAGTCCAGTGGAGCAGGGGTCATCAGACCAGGAGGAAGTTTTCCTTCCTCTATCTAGAAGGGGGGTTCTCAATTTGGGGTTTAGGACTTTGGTTTTTTGGTTTTTAATTTAAATAATTTTCAAAATAATGGGTTTCTTTTGTGATCCTGTATGTTCATTTTATTTTATTTTTTGGAAACATTACTGAGAAGGTCCCATGAATTTCACTAGGCTGTCAAAAAAAGTGCATGTCACAGAAATAAGGTTAAGAACACCTAAAACTCAAGGCCCAGCCTCAGAAGGACTACAACCAGCATGGATTATCAAATCATTTCTGCAACTCATCATCACCCCCTGAAGATCAAATTAAGTGCAAAGAAAGAATGTCAGAGTTGGAGGGAGAGTTAGGGAGAGGAGGAGGGACCTTGAAAACCAGCTAGTTTCATTTTGCATTTTATTTAACTTGCCACCTCCTGATGTAATGGTTTTGTATCACAAAGCAAGGGCTGTCCTCTTTGCCTGTAATCATCAGCTCCTCATTTTGTCTCTAGGAATCTTTAGCTTCCTCCAAGGATCAACTCATGCTCCCTCTTAAGGGAAAATGTTCTTATTCTCCAAATGATTACGAATATTTTGTATTCCCTCATCTGGGGGTGTGGTGTTCCCTACCACACCCCATCCAAAAGAATATAAGCTCCTATTGTACCATACAGTTTCTCTCCCATCCCATATTTCAATGTTCTGGTTTCTTGTAAATGAGTATTCATAGGAAGAGTATTATTTGCATGGTTTTTCTTTGGGGATAATCCAGACATCCAATGACTACCACAGGTAGGAGAGTGACCCATTTCTGAAGATCATAGGACTATGTAGATTTAGACCTGGAAGGGCCTTTAAGTTCTCTTTATTTTATTTCTTATTTTTTAGTTCCCTTTATTTAAAAAAAAAAAAAGCTTTCTATCCTAGTAACAACTCTAAGATAGGAGAGCAAGAGCCAGCAAAAGGAGTTAAGTGATAATCACAGGATCAGACAACTGGAAAATGTCTGAGGTCAAATTTGAACCCAGGCCCTTCTCACATTAGTCCTAGTGCTATATCTACTGTGCTACCTTGGTGCCCCTTTCTTTTCTTTTCTCTTTTAGCCCTTATTTTCTGTCTCAATAACAAGAAATCTTAAATGAAAGTATGTAGGAGAAAACAAAGATTCAGTACATTCAAACAAAGATTCAGTACATCTACTTCAAAAAAAAAAAAAGATTGTCTCAAGATGTAAGTTTTCATGTGGGTACAAAAATTCACCCAATCAAATACTTCCTTTTGTCATTCCCATCCACCCAGCCACAAACCGTTTGTTATAAATCAACATTAATCTGGAGGTTTGTTACCAGATTTAGAAGCATTTATTAGTAAGAGAGAGAAAGTGAGTCTAAAAATCTAGTCCTCCATTGCCAGAGATCGAGATGAGGTAAGAGCTCAGATTAAAATGCCAGGTAAAGGCTATCAACTACTGTGAGAAAGCCTACTTCCAGCTTCTTCAGTGTTTTAACTATCCCCAAACACAAGGTATACAGTGTCGGTTTGGAAAAACACAGAACCACTAAAGTAGTCATAAAAAACAAATCTTTAATCAGGACAAGAGACAAGTTCTTAATATTCGGCTGCCACACAGTCAATCATTAAATACCACGCAGAGCCAAAGCTCTGGGACCCTGGGAATAGTGCTTCTGGGAGAATGCCCTGCCAAAGACCATTTTCCAAAGAGTAACAGAGTTTGGGGGCCTTCTAGACCTTTGGGGGGAACAAAGGGCCAGGAAATATGATTGATTAGCTCTACATTGGATACAAGGAAATGAGGAGCCCAGGGCTTGACTGATAAGAAGAGGCTGCTGCTTTACACTAGTTACAAAAAGATGTTTCCAGCCCAGGGATGGACTATAGGGAGGGGTCTCTGATTAATGTCAATAAACTTTTCAAACAAAAAAAGGGTACCTAAGGCTTGAGTGCACACCGTCAACACAGAATCTAGAAACTCCAAACCTATAACCTAGCAAGATCTCACGAACCCCAAGTTTTAGGACTAGCTTGTAAGTTGGACACCCCAAAGCTTGTCTTTGTTCCCTGTTCCTGAGAATCCTCCCTGAAGGGAATCTCAGGCTAGCAGTTTCAGACTGAATAATGGAGCCTCAGGAAAATCTTACTGGGCTACAAGGTTGGGGTTTCTAGATTCCAAGTTGACAATACTAATCTCATCTAGACTGGGATCATTAAGTACCTCAGAGTCTATTGTTCAGTCCAGAGGTGGGATTAGTCAGGTCATTCAGGGCAGTGGGGGGACTTCCAGGAAAACAAGTTCCTAAAGGACAAGGGCCAAACGTGGAGGTTTCAGACTAAATATGCATTCAAAATGGACTTGATTTCCAGAAATGTCACTTTAATCTTCCTCCAAACCAAGTTTGTTAAATCCCTCCACATATCTATGTCTGCAGGGCCACATCATTTATCAGGTATAATAGCTGGGAAGCACTGTTGCTGCTCTAAAATAGTTCTAAAGTGCCCTGGTTGAAAACGACTATATTCTGAGCACAGGAGAATTCCCCTCATTGTGTCTTTGTCTCTCTAGTGCAGAGAACCTTGCAGGGGTAAACTGAGGCACAAATCCTGTGGGACTCAGTTCCCTCTTTCCCACTCTAGAAAAGGAAACCAGAAGGAGACTGTGCCTATAAAAGTTAAGAACAATCTTTATTAAGCAGGTCCACCATGCATGTGAAGCAGTTAGCCTAGTGCTAAACAGCCTTACATACAGACAAAAAGCTGCTGTTTACATATTTTTCTAAAGACAGGCAGCAATGGGTTGATCCAGGGAGGGATGCTGCTGAATTGTGGATAGAGAGAGCCAGGCACTGGAGGTATTGACTCCTGGGCTAGAGAACTATAGGCAACAAGATAAGAGGATGAGGAAAGAATCCCTGGCTACAGCTGATAGTTTCAGGAACAGCCTAGGGCTAGTTTGAACTGTTCTTATGCAAGAACATTTACCAGGGTATTTCCAAGACAGGCTTATTTTATCTGACTAATCCTGAGATTTCTTATGAAGATTTAGAAACCTACAGGATTCTAAGCAACACAAAACTGTATTACTTGGGCAGCTAGGTAGCTCAGTGGACAGAGAGACAAACCTGAGAATGGGAGGTTCTGGGTTCAAATATGATATCAGATACTTCCTAGCTTGTGAGACCCTAGGCAAGTCACTTAACCCCAATTGTCTAGCCCTTACCACACTTCTGACTTGGAGCTGATACTAAATATCGATTCTAAGACAGAAGATGAGGGTTTTAAAAGAAAGTAAGAAACAGTATCACTTTGACACACGGTATAAGTACTTAAAAAATGTTGATTGGATTGAATTACACATGAAGACGCAGAGTCCCATGAGAGTCAGTATGGTGTGGCAGAAAGAGCACCAAGGGAAATATTTTTATTGTTATTTAGTCATTTTAATTACACCCAACTCTTTGTGACCCCTTTTGAGGTTTTCTTGGCAAAGATACCAGAGTCATCTGCCATTGTTTCTCTAGCTCTTTTGACAGATGAGAAAACAGAGACAAATAGGATGAAGTGACTTGCCCAGGGTCACACAGTAGTGTCTAAGGCCAGATTTGAACTCATGAAGATGACTTTTCCTGATTCCAAACCCAATGCTCTATTCATTGTGGCACCTTGCTACCTGATAGAAAGATTATGTCCAACCAAATGCCCATTTTACCAATCTACTTCTGCTGTTGAGGTTTTTCGTTATCAGCATAGTTATCATACAAATGTCTTCTTTTCCTGGAAATTGTTCTCCAAGCTAACTTTTGGGAGGAGTTTTGATCCCCAAAGAAAAGCCAAAAAAGGATGGCTGAAGACACTGTACACAGGAACCGAGATTTGGAGCTAGAAGGAAACTTAGAGAATATGACTACAATACTCTAATTTTACAGGTGAAGAAACTGAGGCTGAAAAGGCTCAGTGGCTTGCTTTTGGTAACATAGTTAGTAAGTGATTGAGGGAGATGGTCTTGGGTCTTCCTCTCTTCCAGACTAGCACTCTATCACCTACATTTTATCTCTCAGCTGAGCTCAAAACTCTTCCCAAGACCTTAGTAAAAAGTCGTTTATCCTAATTGGCCCTCAGTTTGAGGGGGGAGGAGGTCTGGACTCAATAACCTGCCAGGTGTCCTCCTTTCAACACTAAAGCTATGGGCCACTAATAATCCTGTGATTTACCCTCTGGGAAGTGAAAGTTTAAGAAATACTGTCTAAGGAAAACAGTTCACAGATCTCTAGAAAATATGCCTGCTATTTAAAATGCACATTAGATAAGCTGCCCCAGCCTTTCGGATTACACCCCTGAGTTTGTTCAATCCTTAAGTTCCAACTGTGGGTTTTAAAATTAATAATCAATAACTAAATATTCTATTTTATAAAGTTTTATTAATAATAACTAAAGCGAAAGAACTGCCTGACTTCGAGCCGGTCACAGGTTCAAAAGAGGATGAGGAAGAGGTTACAGCCACTTAAATATAATCATGCAAAACATGGGGATGCAGGAAAAATGGAATTTTGGGAAATTCTAAGGGCCTTCTGGGAGTTGAAGTCCAAAGTCTCAAAAATCTCCATTTATACACAACCAAAGAAAACAGAGAAAAATTAATGATTACTTTGGGAAATGGGTGGCCCAGCCATACTCTTCAAATAAGGAAGGATGCTGAAGATGGAGGTAAGTCTTTGGGCCTCCAGCATCCCATTGTTTTACTCCACTTAAATTTAATTAATAAAAGAAAGTGTTCTTTAGTAGGAGGAAAGTTGTTCTATCAGAGATGTTCATTTAAAAGCAAATATGGGTCAATTTCATTTTAACAAGAAAAAATGAAGTTTTGTAGAAAGGGTTTGAACATAAGGAAACAACCTGCAGCAACTTAAAAATGTTCTCTTGGCAATAGCTCTGTAAATAATCCAAGATACTTATGATTTTAATTTATGCTATTACTTTTTTTAAACTCTTGCCTTCTATCTTGGAATCAATACTATGTATTGGTTCCAAGGCAGAAGTGTGGTAAAGGCTAGGCAATGGGTTTAAGGGACCTGCCCAGGGTCCTATAGCTAGGAAGTGTCTGAGGCCACATTTGAACTCAGGACCTCCCATCTCTGGGCCTGGCTCTAAATCCACTGAGCCATCTAGCTGCCTCACTATGATATTACTTTTATTTTTTTTTATGAAGTTTATTTATTTATTTAATTAATGTAGAATATTTTTCCATGGTTACATGACATTGCTTTTAATTGTGCTATGGGGTACTTTTTTGATATTGGTAAGATATTTTGATATTGGTAAGATAACATGATGCCCTTTTCCTCTGATAAAAGATAAAAAGTACAGAGATGACTGAGTATGAATCATGTTCTACGACATACATGAACTAGCATTCTAAGAATGTTATCTAAAGCTAAATCAAATTAGGCTATATTAAATTGAAGTATATTATGCTCCTCCCTTTCCTCTTCAAGCATCCCCAACCACCTTCTCTCCCTAAAAAAGCCCAATTCTTAAAAAAACAAAACAAAAACAGAAACCTTACTTTTTGTTTTAGTAACAACTCCAAAATAGAAGAATGAGAGTAGATAAATGGGGTTAAATGACTTGCCCAGGGGGACACAACTAGAAATCATCTGAGGCCAGTTATCTATCTACTGTGCCACCTAGCTGCCCCCAAAAGTCCAACTCTTAATACTCTGGTGTTGGTCATTTGCAATGTGGTGTGGATTTGTCAGCGTTACCTTTCAGAGCAAGTGAGCTACATATTTTATGGGATAAGGGATTACTTATTCTCTTGAAATCTTACCAGATGCCTTTTCCACCACCAATTCTAGCTTTGTCTACCTATACTGGGCCTCATGGAAAAGAAGATGCTATAGAAAAGAAAGCGCCTATCCAGGATTTTTGCAGTTTAACTAGAACCCTTTTTCCTTGAGGTAATATGTGTGAAAAGTTGCCAAATATAATACCTTTGCCAGGTATAATGCAAAGAATACTGGTTTGGGAGTCAAAAAGACTCAAGTTTAAATCCTTGCTCTCTACTTAGCACATTCATAACCTTGAACAAGTAACTTAAAGTCCTTTGGGCTTGGTTTACTTATCTGTAAAAAGGAGTTTAAACTAGATGAAATTGAAGTCCTTTTCCATCACTAAATATGATTTTTATGATCCATCATAGCAGTCCTCATGCAAAGACCCTTTTATTTATTTCATTTTTCAGATTAAATAATACGCATTTTCTGACATTTTGCAATCCATGTCCTTTCCATTACTCCTACCCCTGTGGGTTGTACATGTGTTATCATGTAATACACATTTCCATGTTCATCATATAATGGAAGAAGAAAAATATCACTTACACTAGAGAAAAATTCATGTAAGAAATAAAGTGAAGAATGGCATGCTTTAATCTGCATTCAGTTCCTTCTATGGTGCTGGATAGCCTTTTTGGTCATGAGTCTCTTGGATTTGTCCTGGATCCTTGTACTGCTGATGAGTTAAGTTAAGGCATTTACAATTGATCATTGTACACTATTATTGTTACCAGGTACAATGTTCTCCCAGTTCTGCTCACTTTATTTTGTGTGACTTCATATAAGTCTTTCCAGGGTTTTTTGGTGATCATCTTGTTCATTTCTTATGGTACAATAATATTCAAAGATTCTTATTTTTCAAATAAATATTCTTCCAGAGATTTCTGGTTTTAAAACTTGGAACATAACAATCTCCAATGTTCTCTCAGCCAGCCCAGAGCTCAGTTCCTTACCATGACACAGGATCTGAGAGATACTGCCCCTCAGAGAAGCATCAACCCTTAGGACTAAGCATTGCATCAACGTTCAGGAAGCAAACAATTTGATGGTGCTTCCTTCTCTTTGTGGTGCCAGCACATCCCCACAGAAATGGGCTGGTGAGAGCAGCCCCAGACTCTCCCAAGCTCCATGAATAAATCACTTCTTATGTCACCAAGCATTCTTTACATGGCTTTATGGAGCCCAGTGGGAGAGCACTTCTTAGGTCAGCTCAGCATTCCTGCAATTCCGATGCTTTCATCACATTGCTATGATCTGTGTCAAAGAGGATTCCCTCCCATTCTCCCTCCACCCTCCAAAATGTTTCTACTTATTACATAATAATTTATCATTCTAATAAGCCAGACAAGGGACAAACTTCACCAGAGCTGAAGAACAATAGCACTGGAGAAGAGTCTTACTTAAAAGGTCAGGTAAAAAAACTAAGTTGTGCTTTTTTTTTTATTTATTTAAATTTAAATTTCTTTTCCAGATTATGTGTCAATAAAATCTTTCTGACATTTTGAAATCTATGTTCTCTCTCTTCTTCCCATACCTCTAACTCCCCAATATGGCAGCTGATATCATTTAAGTTGTACATGAACACATATTTCTTTGTTGGTAATGTTGTGAAAGAAGACATATATTGCTTACAGTAAAGAAAAATGCATGGAGGAAATAAAGTGAAGAATGGTATGATTCAGACTCCATCAGGCGCTTCTAGGGTGGTGGACAGCCTTCTTCGTTATGAGTCTCTTGGAGTTGTCTTGGATCCTAGCTAATTCATTCACAGTTAATCCTTGGGCATTCTTGCTCTTACCTTGTACAACTATTTTCTGGTTCTACTCACTTCACTTTGCATCACTTTGTAAATCTTTTCAGGTTTTTTTGGTGATCATCTTGTCTGAAAACTAAGTTGTTTTTCAATAGTCCAACTCTTCATAACTCGATTCAGTGTTTTCTTGGCAAAGGTACTAAAGTGGTTTGCTATTTCCTTCTCCAGCTTGTTTTACAGATGAAGAACTGAGGCAAACAGGTGTGAGTGGCTCACCCAGTCTAAAAAGCTAGTAAAAATCTGAGGCCAGAAATGAACTCAGAAAGATAAGTCTTCCTAATTCCAAACCCAGTGCTCTATCCACTGTACCACCTAGCTGCCCAGCATTCTATTTGCCAAAAAGCAAAAGAAAACTTGAAAATGTACAGTAGTAGAGAACAAAATACTCAGCTGCTGCTTGAGCAACACTCGCTAACGCCCTTCCTCTCCCCAGTCTAATAAAATAGACCTCCTTCCCCGCATATTTTTTGGTTGGGTGTCCCTGGGTGTAACTGACTATATTCACTACCAAATGTGTAACCAAATAACATTCAACTCTATTAAAAAAAAAAAGGTGCCGATTACCTACTCAAACTAAAGCATTGCAAAGCATGAAGAGGATACAAAGACGTAAGAAAAGATCCCTGACAGAGTTATGCTCAAGCACTATTTTTAAACCCTCACCTTCTGTCTTAGAATCAACACTGAGTATTGGCTCCAAGGCAGAAGAGTGGGAAGGGCTAAGCAATGGGGGTTAAGTGACTTGCCCAGAATCACACAGCTGGGAAGTGTCTGAGGCCAGATTTGAACCGAGGCAGATTTGAACCTGTTTCTCAGCTTGGCTCTCTAACTGCTGAGTCACCTAGCTGGCCCTGTCAGAGAATTCTAAGAGTTGAAAAAGACCTCAAAACTCCCATAGATGGACAGTGATCTTTTCAATGTCTCTAGCAAGTGGTTAGCTAGGCTTGCTGTGAAGATCTCTAATGAGAAGAAGCCCACAACTTTCCAAGACCACCCTTTCCACATAATTGAAACAAAGCTTAAGAAGTTTCCCTTCATATCAAGCCTAATCTCTACAATCTCTATGAGGCATGACATGAGTCAGTGGATGAATCACAGGACGTGGAATCAGGAAGACTCTTCTTCATTGGCTCAAATTTAGCCTTAAACACTAGCTGTGTGAGCCTGGGAAAGTCTTTTAACCCTATTTGCCTCAGTTTCCTCATTGGTCAAAAGAGCTGGAGAAGGAAATGGTAAACCAAAATGGTAAACTCTATTATATTTGCCAAGAAAACCCCAGATGGAATCAGAAAGAGTCAGACATGACTGAAAATGACTCATCAACAAACACTATCCATTGTTTCCATAAAACTGTTCTGTTCTTGGAAACAGAACAAAGAAAACCTACTCCTTTTTCCACATAATCACCTCTTCAGGAACTAAACTATTAAAATTTCTCTCCTTCGTGCCCAGTCTTCTCTTCTCAAGGCTAAATCCAATTCTTTCAATAGATTCTTATATTGTATGGTCAGTCAGAGGCATGCTGGTAAATATTTAACAACAGATTCTCTGAGGGGGAAATGATTGCACAATACACATTTAAATTTGATCTACATTAATAGTTTCTCCATCACTTTAACTGTAGATAATTAACAGAACAATAAATGAAGCACTGATGTGTAGTGGTCACTGATTTCTGAGGTATAAATGCTCACCCCAAAACTTTAACAAGTGACTTAGAGTTAGCTCCAACACACCCATCTCCAATCCCCCACCATCTTGGTTGTTTGTTTTTTTTTTGGACATGTTTCAGTTTGTCAATATTCTTCCTAAAATGTAGCACCCAGAAATGAATACTCTAGATATAGTCTGAGCAGGAAAGATCATGGAGGGACTATCTCTTTATTCTGGATACTATGCCTTTCTGAATTTGGCCCTTTTTGCCTTAAAAATTGCCCTTTCTTGACTGTCTAGAACTATTGACTCAGTTTGATCTTGAAATTCCCTGGGACACCAAACTTTATTACCTTACTTACCTTTGAGAACATTTTTTGAATTTGTAAAAAAACCTCATATCCATATTATATTTCGTCTTCCATTCAACTCCTCTTTTTCGGATTGCTAGGTTATTTTTAGATCCTAATTCTGTCTCTCATTATGTTAGTTCCATTTTCCAGCTTCTTTTTATCAGCAAATCTGGCATTCATTCTAGCTACTCCTTAACCCAAGCTATTGTTAAAAATATTAAACAGAATAAGGCCAAGGACAGCTCTCTGGAACCCTCCACTGCTCTCTACACTGGTCTCCTTGACCCATCAGCATCAATGCTTTTGGATGTGATCATTCAACCATTTCTAAAATCACCTGTTATATTCCTTCAAAGTCCACTGAAGCCCTGCTTCTAATTCCTCTCTGGTTCACCTGGATTCTTTCCATACCTTTTGTATCTGGGCTAAGTTTTTCCCTCATCAGAGTTGGAATTTCATTCCTGAGCTTTTCCTTTTCATCTTGAGACAACTTAACTCTGGGACTCTTTTGCTTTGTATCACTTAGCAGCTGATCTAGCCAATAGAGTGCTCAACTTGAAGGCAGAAAAACTCCAAACTGCTGCTAACCTGGGGATATATTTCAGCATGACCATTTCATCTTTCCCACACAGTCTCAATTTTTCCATCTCAAAAAAGCAGATAATAATAGTATCTCCCTCCTCCTGGGATTTTTGTTAGAATCAATGACATTTGAATATAATATAATGACATTGAAAGGGCGCTTTGAAACCAACAGAACCACACATTGTGCTATCTCATGTACTGTTGCTTTATTAGTGAACAGTGAAATCTGGAAACCAAGTGCAAAATTTGAACGCTGACATAAAAAGATTTGTAAAATAGACTCTATTCTTGTCACTTTGTGAAAAATAAGAACAAAAAACTAACCTTACAATCCACTTGTTTGTAGCTTTTTAAAAAATAAGATTGACATTTGTTTACTTGAAAAAAATGAAATTATATTTATAAAGTGCTTAACACAGTATATGACACACAGTAGGTACTTAATAAATCCTTTGTTCCTTCGTTCTTTCCTTTCTCTATTCCCAGGCTACATGAAGACCTTAAGACCACCATCTATATGCAAATCAGTTTGCAAATCTTAAAATACCATTAAAATGTTTATTATTATTATTCATACTCTGAAATCAGCATTCCCCAAATCTATTCCTAAGCCTTTCTTCTTTTTTTTGTCACAGATTTTGAAATTGAATAATTATTTCTGCAAAAGTTTCCCATCATTTCTGCTTAAGCAAATAGTTCCTCCCTTTGATCAAAAACCAAATCCAAAATAACAGCTCCCCCATGGCTTCTTCCACCTTGCAAAGAATGTGAAATTCATCAAGACAAGGCAAGAATTTATTAGCAGCTCAGCTTTTGAAGAAGAAGCATTCTAGCAGATGTTCAAGTAATTAATGTATCCTTTCATTATTGCCAGGACTGTGGAATTTCCCCAGTTCCTATTCTATTTCCTACTTCTGTTCAGGAAGTCCTCAGCCTGCTCCCACAACATATAATACTTTTGTTGGTACCTCCAGTTTCACAGAAGGGGGTGATTGAGCCAGTTTAGACTGGCTCATGAAAACTGATTGTTAAATTTTTAGTTGAACATTCACATCTCAGAAATTGGCAAAGGTTACAAATCAGAGTTTGACTTACTTTTTGTTGAATGTCTAGATTTTAGAAAGTGACAGAAGAAATGTTAGTACCACATGTTAAAAATGTGTTTTACAACCTTTTTTGGGGGGGGATTGTTAAATGTTCACTAGCAAACTGTTGTCTTCACCTTTATGTTCTCTACAATGTTTGACTTACCACCACCACCTTCAGTTTTTTAATTTCCTCACATGAGGAATATCTTCTTAAAATACAGGTCTAAGGTACAGTACCTTTCCTTAGCTGCACATTCATAAATCCTATCCTGACAAGTGTCAGCGTTACTCATGAGATCTAATTTGCCTCTCTTCTTTAGGATCTCTAGTTCATCTTGTTTATTACCCATACTTTCAACATTTAGGAAAAGCCCTTGGAAGCCATGGGTTTAATTCTTCCCTGATATCTGCTTCAGTGACTTTTCCCCATACTTTAAAAAAAATCTGTATAAAGATACAGGAAATCATATTCTTGGGTTTGTTTGTTTTTTTCCTCCTTTGAATTACTGGTTGTCTCTCTTGATATACTTCTTATAATCTACCTATGTTCTCCCACAATCCAAGAGCTCATTCTTATTTTCTCTATGATATTAAATTTAGCTGTGTGTGAGCAATTTTCTCTCTCCTCTTGATTTTCAGATCAAGCTTTCTAGATCCGATTCTCAAGGCTAAGAAACAATAATTGAGTAGCACCAAAGTAGTACAGTAAGTAGAATGCTGGACCTAAAACCAGGAAGACTCATCTTCCTGAGTTCACATCTGGTCTCAGTCACTTACTAGCTAGACAAGTCACTTAATTATGTTTACCTCAATTTCCTCATTTGTAAAATGATCTGGAGAAGGAAATGATAAATCACTTTAGTATCTATGCCAAATGGAGTCATGAAGAGACATATTATTATTTTATATATTTATAATATATTATTTTATTTATAAATAAGTTATATACCCACAGAACAAGCAAGATGATTGTAGCATTAGAAAAATTCATCTTTCAAAGGAATGTAGGATGAATTGAAAAAAAAAGAGGCCAGACTGACTAGAGATGGAAAGACTGTTAAGTAGATTTAAAATAACACAGAGCTCTAAAAATGGTGGAACAACCAGAGCTTTGTCCCAGGATACAAACAATACAGTTTAGAGATGGGCTCTCTTCCCTACTCTGGACAGCCACATCCCAGGCCAACTTCTTATTCAATTACCCTTGGCTTTGAAATTTTCAGAGGCCATGTACTAGAGGAGGACACTTTCTTCTCACAATGGCTATACCTGTTTTTCCTATTCCCCTATTCCCATTACTTTCCAGTAGGCAGTCCTTCAGCAGAAGAGAAATCTTGTGACGTCCCAGTGTACACCTCCTTCTCTCATCACTACCAGTCGTACTCCAGGTGAATTATCCTCACTAATCACCTTGATATGAGTTGATGATCTGTAATTCCAAAAATAGTTGAGCTCTGTTAAGATTCTGCCCCAAATTGTCTGTGGTCTTGAACAAATTATATCAACTCTCTTTGCCTCAATTTCTTCATTGATGGAATGAGTATAGTAACTCTGGCCGATGTTACTCCCAGAGGTTATATAGTTATTATGTTATTTAATCAACAAATTCCTTTAAGTATTGCGCAGTATTGGCAATAAAGTATTAACTTCTGTTGTCATCTCCCTCTTCATGTCTGCCTTTTGCTTTCCTTGGCTACTTTTATGACCCAACTAAAAGCTTCCAGGCTTGTTTCCTCCCACATCAAAAGGAAAGGGTCTGAGATAGGATAAGAACATGGAACATGAGCACTCTGGGAAATTATTATTATTAATTATAAGTAATAAATAATAAATTATATATAACATTTATAAATAAAATAATATATTATAAATGTATAAAATAATAAATTAATAATTATAGCAAATATTCTCTGTCTCATTCCCAGTATAAAAATTAATAATAATAGCAAGTATTCTCTGTCTCATTCCGGGTTCCTCTTTAGTGCCTTCTAAAAAGAAAAGGACTGGGCAAAAAGCTTCTGAGCAAAATCTGACTTCATTGTGGTGGCCAAGCCCCACTGCCAGCATGGTCTGAGACTCTGGGTCTTACAGCTTAAAGATATTTGCCTCATAGGTGAGGGACAGTGATGAAACAGTTGGGAGGACTAATAACACTCTTCTGAGTCAGAGAAGTCTCAGCTAAGTCTCCAGGTTTTAGATAGGTTTTTTACTGAGACAGGTCTCCATCCAGTCTTAAAATAGGTCTTAAGACAGCTCTTAGTCCCCCTTTCTCCCCTTTTTTAGGGTCACAAGAGTACCAGTAGAAACCACAGGTTAGGCAGCTCAGTTTCTTTATGTCACAATCCACGGAGTAGATAGCAAAAAGAGAACAGTTAGCCATCCTTCTCTCTAAACATTAGGTTTTCCTGATCATTTCTATCTATGACCATTTCTTTTCTTTTTTTAAACCCTCACCTTCTGTCTTAGAGTCAATACTGTGTATTGGCTCCAAGGCAGAAGAGTGGTAAGGATTAGGCAATGGGTCAAGTGACTTGCTCAGGGTCACACAGCTGGGAAGTGTCTGAGGCCAGATTTGAACCCAGGACCTCCTGTCTCTAGGCCTGACTCTCAATCCATTAAGCTACCCAGCTGCCCCCTCTATGACCATTTCTAAATTTGATAATTATTCTATGTGCAGTCATTCAAATAACTAGGTCTGTTTCTTACTATAAATCCCCTAGTTATCAAAAGATTAACATGTTTGCTCAGGAACAATATAAATGACCAAAGGTTAATGATTAATGGCATTTATTAGCCATTTCTCTTTTCACTTCCTTCTCTTATTTCCCATTTATCCAGTATCCATAGCTTATTTGTACAGATTTCTCTTCTTTTGTCTCCCTCATTAGATTGTAAGCTCTTCAAAGGCAAAGACTCTCTTTTGCCTCTTTTTGTATCCACAGAATTCACTTCCCATTTCCCTTGACCCATGGTAGGAGTGGGGATGAGGTAGGAATGAGGTATATGTGTGAAGGGCATCAATCAGAATTTGGAACTTTATTTAATTGCTCTAGTTTCTATGATATTTGAAACTGTTATTAAAAACCTAGTTGAGGGGGCAGCTGGGTGGCTCAGTGGATTGAGAGCCAGGCTTAGAGATGGGAGGTCCTGGGTTCAAATCTGGCCTCAGATACTTCCCAGCTGTGTGACCCTGGGCAAGTCACTTGACCCCCATGGCCTAGCCCTTACTGCTCTTCTTAATGACTCCAAGATGGAAGGTAAGGGTTTAAAAAAAAAACACAAAAACCTAGTTTATCATCTAATTCATTTTTCTATGAATATGTGGAGCAAGATTGAGAGAAGGGAAGCCAAAACCAACAGGAATCCATTTTTCTCTCCAGCACAATCTGGATGGGGGTAGAGCCAATGAGAAAGAGAACATTTGCTATTAATAATAATTTTCTGAAGTGCATATGTGTCCATATCATACCTTAGACCCTTCCTTTTGACCTGAAAAGAAAGATAGACTTAGGAGAGAACAAGTCTGAAAGCTGAGTGTGTAGTTTTATTTGAGGTTAATTTGGCGCCGGGCATCTCAGGCTGGGGTGGCTCCTGCCAGTCCTGCTTGGAATTGAGGATCCCTGGCGCACTCGCACACACGCGCACGCGCACACACACACACACACACACACACACACACACACACACACACACACATGCACACACACGCACGCACACATGCACACACGCACGCACGCGCACGCACACACGCACGCACGCGCACGCGCACGCACACACACTTAAGATATGACCTACGCCCAAATAGGGGCTTCTGACCTAAATGTCTTTGTTACCTAGGAAGGCTGGGTGAGGGAGTGTGTGCCTCTGAAAAGACTATGATAGAAAACAAAAAGCATCAGTAACACTTTAGATAAAAAAGTTCTTAGTAGATCAGAACAGATTTCTGTATGGAAAATAATTTTCTTATTGCTAATGAAGATTGCAGCAATCTGACTTTAAAAAAGCTCTTGGGAAAGGGGATGTTCAAGGTCTTTTCCCAAAGGAAACTGGGAAAATCTCCCTTTCTCTCCCCTCCCCAAATTCTGTCATGTATAGAACTTTTCTAATAACCAATTCAAAGCCACCTGCAAACTACTACTCTTCCTGTGATCAAAATGCAATTGAAGTTCAGGTCATGGGTAAGACCTATTTGAGCATTTCGTTTTCTTATTAAACAGACTCCAAGCTCAAGGGAAGGACAAAGCGAGAGAGGGACAGATGATGATGGAAGATTACCAGGGAAACAATGATGCTGAGTCAATATCAAAAAGGAGGAGAAAAATCCCGATTCTTGATAACTCTCTTCTCCCAGTCCTTCCCCTGCCCAGCTTGCCCAACTTTGGGGGCCCTGGGGATTTTCAGCGTGAAGCTGCTCCATTTTTCTATAGCTAAACACCATTCCAGAGTTGTTTCTAAGTTAAACTCTTATGTTCTCATTTCACATTACATAGCCATTTCCTTGCCAACTGAAATCACATCTTAGATGCTATCTGGATTTGATTGAGGCTAATCTTTTCCTCACATGCAAGAGAAGAAAGGAAAATGCATCTGGCATTGCCCAAGGAAGGTTCTGGCATAAACATTCCACAGACATAGCTGAATCAACACCAACTGAATGACTAAGCGGGACCTTGGATTTCAGGTGTGCTTCTGTTGCAGTCAGAGGGGCTCTATTTATTTAGGTTGTTTTTTGAAAATCTAAATCGAACCTCCTCTGTTCTCTTTAGAAAATCTTTCATTTCTTTTGCCACATCACTTCCTTCTCCCCATGGACTTTTTATAGCTGGATCCCTGAAGTAGAATTCAAGGTAAAATGATTTCCATTCAATCAATAAGTATAGATTAAGCATCTAGTCTATGGTAGGAGACACTCTGCTAGCCCACCACACGTTGAGAAAAGGTCCCTAGAGGGGCAGCTAGGTGGCTCAGTGGTTAGAAAGTCAGACCTGGAGATAAGAGGTCCTGCGTTCAAATCTCACCTCACACATTTCCTAGTTGTGTGATCCTTGGGCAAGTCATTTTTACCCCAATTGCCTAGCCCTTATTGCTCTTCTGCCTTGGAACTCAGTAGGATAGTAGAACCCGGAAAGAAAGAGGGGGAAATGGAGCAAATGGAGTGGGACGCAGGAAATCCAGAGGTTTGGGGGACAAATGAAGGACTCCCTTGATCTGGTCTGGCCAGAAAAGACCATCTGGGATGACTGCCTATAAAAGGATAAAGATGGCAGGGTGTTCCACCCTTCTGAGGAACAACTTCCACCCCAGGCCTCCCCCCAGTCACCTGCCCTGGACAATCACAATGCCACTCTCAGGCTCCTTGTGGGAGAGACAGTCCCACTCTCTCGGCGTTGGAAGCCTGGGTCCAGTGGCAGGAAAAGCCGTTACACCAAGTTGTTACTTAATCTTTGTGATTAAGTATTCAATAAATGTTGACATTACAAAAGTAAATTTCCTTGAGTGCATACCTAATGAAATGCATTTCTCATGTCTATGGGAGTAATGAATAGTAAGTTTTAGCATCTACTAATACAAACCACAGTGTTAGATGTTGAGGATACACAGGGGGAAAAAACAAAACAGCCTCTGTCTTCCTGGGGCTTATATTCTACTGAGTAGAGAAAGGGTCAAGAGCAGAGCCGAGGAAGGGACATTTATCTTTCCCTTTCTGAGAAAGGAAATTTGTTGGAATTTCAGTTCCTGAAAGTTTCTCACCATGGAACATTCCTCCTTCTCTCCTGTCTCCTTTTTCCATTGGTAAATTCCTCCCAAAAGAAGTTCCATTTTAGGACTGTCCGGGACAGGCCATGTTTCATAGCCCTCTTGGCTCTTTAGATGTTGCCACCAAATCTTTTCATCTTCCTCAACCAGCTCCCATTTCCGCTTCCTTTTATGTGCTATCTTTCCTCTTTAGAATGTAAGCCTCTTGAAGGCAGGGGCTATTTTTTCCCTTTTGCTTGTATTTGTATCCCAATACCTAGTACAGTAGCTGGAATATAAGTTTTTGCTAAATCCTTGTTACCTGTTTGCCTACTTCCCGTGGTGAGTTGGCTTGTAATTGATGCAGGTGCAAGTGGAAGTGGCTGTAGAAAATTTGTTCTTCTCCCAGTTATATAATCACCATGGAACTGACAAATCATAGATATTAATATGCCCATCCATAATAATCCTTACTAAACCTAGTCGGCCCTTTATATAAATATATAAAATATTTAAAAAGTTATTTGAAAAGGAGTGGGCCTTTTGCAGAAAAAAGATGGGCCACTCCCAGGGGCACCTTAAAAGAAGGGACCCTAACCCTAACGGAATCCAGGTCCCAATAAGAGGCTGGAGGAAGGGCAATCATAAAGACCCTGATGAAGAAGCAAGGAAGAGGAAACGATAAAGCAACTTCTGGAAGAAATTGGAGAATTTGCGCTTCATCAGGAAAAGGAATCACTGAGATTCCCAGTGGTAGGCTAGTGAAATAATGTTAGTATACTGAGGTACCCTTCAGTGAAGTAAGGCCGATGGCCTCACTCACTGGGACCAGGGCACAATAAGCCTCCAAGACAGTGTTGAGGAACAGGTAAAAGGGATTCCATGATCATAAACAAAGGATTAGGAAGGGAGGATTAAGCAACAAGGGTTCCCTAGTTCTAAGAAATCTCACTAGCCTCCCCCCTTCTAAATTTCTCTCATGGGAAATTCTTCATTTGTTTGATGCTCCCTCAGCCCTGGCCTATCTTTGGCTAAGATTCACCAAGCCTCACTGTCTGCACCTGAATCTAATTAATCCTCCAGCTTGGTTTATAAGATGAAATAATCTTCAACTGGCCAAAGACTAAACTCTTGAGTCCAACCCAGCTGGGCCAAGCACTGAGCTTTGCCTTAGGCCTTCACAACAATGCTGTCTCTGGATCAGGCTACTTCTTAAATGGATCTCCTATGGTTTAATCTTTTTTTTTTTAAACCCCTACCTTCCATCTTGGAATCAATACTGTGTATTGGCTCCAAGGCAGAAGAGTGGGAAGGGCTAGGCAATGGGGGTCAAGTGACTTGCCCAGGGTCATACAGCTGGGAAGTGTCTGAGGTCAGATTTGAACCTAGGACCTCCCATCTCTAGGGCTAGCTCTCAATCTACTGAGCTACCCAGCTGCCCCCCCCCCCCCCCCCATGGTTTAATCTTCTCAGTGAGGAAGGTACTTCTCAGCAGCTAGGGACACTTCACTTTCATTTCACTGTAACTTTTACCAAGGCAGGAACAACAGAGCTCAGTGACCTTATCTCTACTGGTGCCCCTTCAAATCTTCCCTCTGGGTTCTAGAATCTGTTGTCATCAGGTTCTTGGTGTGTGGCTAGACCTTCTTCTGCAAAACCCTTCTCTCACTTATTTTTCCAACCCCATTTCTCTCTCTATCATAACCTAATCAGCTAAGAGGATTGTCTAGGTGGATCCTGTTCTTTCACCCTTCCAGTTCCATGCAGGTTCTCCTGGTGTCCGCCTCAACAAATCGCTATGCATGCATCCCAATGGACCTATTCAGCCTCACTTCTGAAGCCCTGGCACATACCCCGTAGGATAACTGCTTCCATTCCAGTTTCAAGAGGCTTACATTCCTTTACTAATGGAGATAATAGTCCCTGTCTTTAAGAGTCCTATAGCTTTTATGGTTTCTCATCAGCTTCCTCTTGGAAAACTGGCTTTTTTTTTTAAACACATATTATTTATTATTTTTCCCTATGTAAAGGTTAAATTTAGGGTTGAAACTGAATGTAATCATTATTTGGTCGCCAAGGATTTTACTTATAAAATCCTAAATGAAAAACACTCAAGTCAGAATGGAGTTTTATGGTGATTTAATTACAACAGGAGGAAGAAATTAAGAGGGGGGGGGATCGGGAGAGAGGGAAAGGAGTTAGTTCAAAACCACTCTGGCTCAGGCTGAGCCAGGCAGGTGTTTAAGTCCTTGGAGAGCCGAGGGAAAGAAGGGAGTCAGTCCCTTTCACTCACGTGATTGATTTGAAGGAAAGCTGTCTATGGGGCTCCTCCAAGCTCGAGCTCCAGAATTGAACTAGCGTCTAGCCCTTTCCACAGGAAGTCACGAGAACTCCAAAGGCAGTTCTCTACCTCACTTCTTGTGTCTCGCATGTGCCAGTGGTGGCTCAAGCTTGGCTTAGGACAGCCCAAGGGACAGTCAGTTGTTTCTGATCTGTCATTTGCTAGCCCATGCCTGTGTAGTGTGGGTGTGCACATTCCTGGGTGTTAGACCAAGCAAGATAGAGAAAATCTAAAAATCATACCTACCACTTCCAAATTTAACAATTTAGAAAAGGGAAAGAAAACCCTCATAACAATATGCATAACCTATTGGCCATTTCCAAAAAAAATGTACATCCTATTCTACACCTTTAATATATCACCTCCTTGGCAGGAGGTGAATAGCATGTTTCCTCTTTAATATTCTGGATTCACAGTTATCACTGAATTAATACAGAGCTCCAAATTCTTTCAAGGCAGTTTTTATAATGTTGCCATTGTATAAATTGTTCCTCTAGATCAGCTCACTTCACTTTGCAAAAGTTCATGCCAGTCAATTAATCAACATGTATTGGGTGTCTACAATGTGCCAGGCACTACAATAAACACTGCGGATAAAAAAAAAAGAAGCAAAAGGCATCTCTGCCCTCAACTGATAGAGGAGATAATGTGAAAACAAATATATACAAAATCAGTTACATACAAGATAAATAGAAATAATTAAGAGGAAGAAGGCACTAGAATTGTGAGGGATTTCTATAGAAGGCTGAATTTTGGTTGGTATTTAAAGAAAATCAGGAATATCAATAGCCAGAGCAGAGAAGGGAGAGTAGTCCAGGCATGGGAGACAACCAGAGATGGAGTCTTTTTTACAAAACAGCCAGGAGGCCAATGTCACTGGATTGAAGAGGGCCCTTCTGTCTTCCACCATCTCTCAAAGTCTGTCCAACTCATGTTCGTTGCTTCTATGACACTATCTATTCATTTCATCCTCTGCCCTCTCCTTCTTTTGTCTTCAATCTTTCCCAACATCATGGCCTTTTCCAATGAATCCATTCTTCTTGTTATTTAGCCAAAATATTTCAACTTCAACTTCAATGTTTGTCCTTCCAATAAATAGCCTGAATGAATTGACTGGTTTGATCTCCTTGATATCAAAGGGATTTTCCAAAGCCTTCTTCAGCACCATATTCAAAAATAGAAAATCTGAAGAAATCAAAGGTATATTTAGCTATATGAAAAAATGCTGTTAAATTGGTTTTATTTTCAAAGGTGATGAGGAAAAAGGGAAAGAAACTTTATGTTCTAAAATATTTATAGCAGTTCTCTTTGTGGAGGCAAAAAGTTGGAAATTAAGAGGATGACCATCAATTGAAGAATGATTAAACAAGTTGTAGCATATGAATGCAATGAAATACTACTTGTACTATAAGAAATGTCTAACAGATTAATTTTAGAAAAACAAGGAAAGACCTATGTGAAATTATGAACACTGAAACAAGCAGAACCAAGAGAATATTGTATACAGCAACAGAATATTGTTTGAAGAATGATTTGGATATGTTCTCCTCCAGAGAAAGAATTGATAAAAAGAAACAAGCAAGGCATAGTTTTATATATACACATAGCTTTTTGTCAAATGATGCCTTCTCTAGTGCAGGGAGGGGAGGGAGGATAAAGATATCTGAGCATTTTTTAGCAAATTAATTAATTTTTAAAATTACAACTAAATTAAAATTACAGCTTTGACTATATGGACCTTTGTTGGTGACATAACATCTCTGCTTTTTAGTATGCTATCCAGATTTGATTTTAAATAGTTCAGTTG
Organism: Monodelphis domestica; assembly: GCF_027887165.1. Classification (NCBI taxonomy): domain Eukaryota; kingdom Metazoa; phylum Chordata; class Mammalia; order Didelphimorphia; family Didelphidae; genus Monodelphis; species Monodelphis domestica. The sequence goes on along the minus strand of NC_077233.1, from coordinate 236,728,857 downwards.
GAATCCCATCACTCCTATTAGCCTTATTGTTAGCCATGCTTCCTAAGGCCCACTCCATTCTTTAAAATATCTGGCTCTGGATCAGTAGCCATACCATCATGGTGGTTATCTATGATATTGAGATGTTTCTTGTATAGTTCTTATATATAATATATATTTATATATATTTATAAATTTAAAAATATATATTGATGAATATAGATTTATATTATATTTATTTATTTTTATATATAATATATATATATATATATCTTGCCACCTTTCTTAATCTCTTCTACTTCTGTTAAGTCCCTACCATTTTTGTCTTTTATCATTCCCATTTTTGCATGAAATATTCCCTTGATATTTCTAACTTTCTTGAAGAGATCTCTTCTTTTTTTTTAAACCCTTATTTCCCATCTTAGAATTAATACTATATATTGGCTTTCCCTTCCTGGCTTTTGGGTGGCCTCCTTCTCCTGGAGGAGGCTGAGTTGATGGAACCTGTGTATAAGACATCACCAGGTCCTCTGACTGAGGGTTAATGAGCCCTGCCCCAGCTGAGCTGGACACTGGAGCAACATTTAGTGTGATAGGCTAGACATTTTCTCTACCCTCTTCTTGCATTTCTCTCTTTTTACTTCTTTGTAAATAAAAGCTACTAAAAGCTATTTTGACTTGTGCTATAATATTTTTAATCGGCAACCACAATATTACTTGAGAAATCTCATATTTTCGTCAAACCCCTAAATTTAATTCCTTACACCACCCACCATAACCTATCTGTCTGGGATAACCAACTCTCCCTGGCATAGCTCATAACATAGTCTCATTGAGCTATGAAGCCCCTCCACCACCACAAGGCAGTGATCTAGACGATCACTTTAGGAAAAATCACTTTAGTAGCTTAAAGAAGAAGGGACTGAAGTGGGGAGAGTCTTAAATAGGGCAGATCCACCAACTATAAGAGTGAAGTAATGAGAGTCTTCATTAGAATGGCAGTAATATCAGAAGAGAGAAGGAGATTAATTCTAGATAAGTGTATTACAAAGGTGAAATCAACAGACCTTGGCAATAGTTTAGATATGGGCCAGGAGAGGGGGGCGCTGTGGAGTAAGAGAAAATGAGGGACTCTAGAATGACCCCTAGGCTGTAAACCGGAGGGGTGAGGAGAATAGTGCTGTCCTCTGCAGTAAAAGAGAAGGTAGGAGGTAGGAAATGCTTGGAGGGAAAGATCGAATGTAATGCCTACTGGACATCCTGTTTGAGAAGTCTGAAAGGCAAATAGATGCAAGATTGGAGATCATCAGAGAAACTAGGGCAGGACTGGTAGATATGAAAATCATTAGCACAGAGCTGGTAATTAAATCCATGGAAAATAATGATGAGATCACCAACTAAAGTAAGATAGAGGGAGAACAAAGAGGGCCCAAGACAGAGCCCAGAGGGGCCCCTATAGTGAGAAGGTGTGATTTGGTTGAGGATTCAGCAAAGGAGACAAAGAAGAAGCAGTTAGAAGGGTAGAAGAAAAACCAGTCTTCCCAGTCTCTTTTGAAGCTGTCCATTTCATCATAATAATATTCTATCATTTTCATATGCTATAATTTGTTTAGTCATTTCCCAATAAGTAGACACTCCCTCTTCTAGTCTGGGATTATATGAAATGAACTGCTATAAATATTTTTGTACATAGAATCCTTTTCCTCTTTCTTTGCTCTCTTTTAAGGTATAGGCCTGGTAGTGGGTACTGCATCAAAAAGAATATATGTAAACTGGCTTCTTTTAAGAGTCATGGGATATGGCCAACCTTGGCCATCTCCTTTAACTATTCAAATAACTTTTTGGCACCCTGCCTGGAACAGAGTAGCCTTAATAAATATTTATTGACTGACAATTCCTAAAGGGATGTCAAGACTTGGGGTCCTTATACTTTTGTATTTTCAGTGATTCTGTTATTTCTCCCACAGGAATATAAATTCTCTAAGGTTAAAGAGTTTCACTTACATCTTTGTATTTTTAGACCTTAGACACTTAATAAATGCTTATTGACTGATTAATTGATCATCTCTCTGGGCTTCAATTTTTTAATCTGTAAAATAAGAAGTTTGCACTAGGTGGAAGCTTTATGTTATAATCACTTCTGCTATGAGGACTTGAATTTGTCCCAACCTGCTAAGAAATTACTTAAGTGCAACATGAATTTCACATTTATTTACATAATTTCATCTGTAAGAAACAGTAGTAATGCCAAAATCTACAATTTTTCATACAATCCTTCCAATCCCCACTTCTATAAGCAAATTTCAGGCCCTTTTTCAAGTGTAAGGAATTAAATTTTATTATTGGAATAAATATGTGAGAATTTTAAGATAATACTCTGGTTACTGATTTTAAAATTAATATAGCCCAAGTCAAAATGACTTTCAGTAGTTTTATTTACAAAGAGGTGGAACAAGTGAAAGTAGAGAAATGTGAAAGAGGGTAGAGTAAGAAGTCTAACTTATTACCCCAAATATTGCTCCAGTCCCTGGCTAAATCCACTCAGGGCTCATCAACCCCTCAGTCAGAGAACTTGATGGTGAATTAATCAAGGTTTCAACCCATACAGCCTCCTCCAGGAAGGGGAGGATCTCTCTCTTGATCTAATCTCTCAAGAAGCCAGGAAAGGAAAGTCAACTTTTCACTCACCAGGGGAAGATCCAGGAACTGTCTTACCAGAAGCAGGTCAAGAGCCACAGTCCCAGTCCAAGTTCCTTCTACCTGAAAATTCAGGACAAAGACACCTTGCACAGGAAGTTCATCATCTTTTATAGTCCTTTTTTTTTTAAACCCTTACCTTCCATCTTGGAATCAATACTGTGTATTGGCTCCAAGGCAGAAGAGTGGGAAGGGCTAGGCAATGGGGGTCAAGTGACTTGCCCAGAGTCACTCAGCTGGGAAGTGTCTGAGGTCAGATTTGAACCTAGGACCTCCAGTCTCTAGGCATGGCTCTTAATCCACTAAGCTATCCAGCTGCCCCCTATAGTCCCTTTTTAATGTCACTTACTGTCCCTTCCTCCACATTATGGGGACCAATTGCAATTTTAAATTTGTTTAGCACTGCTCAGGGGGGCAGTGTTTGTAGGTTCTAGCTTTCATTCTATGAGGGTGTAAACTCTTATCAAAGGATTCACAAGTTTCTGACTGATTGATTTGAAAGGGTGGAGCTCTCTAAGTGACTTTCAAACACCCCCACCTAGTGCCAAATAGGGGTATTCACTCTTTTGGTTGATTACATTTAAAAGTAGCCAAGGGGAGGGTCAATCCCATCTTCACACAAGATAAAAGGCCAATTTATTGTATGGTACAGTAGAAGTAGGAAGCAGAGGAGAATTAGTCTGTACATACATATCTTCCAACATGGCATCTGACCCCAGAGGACCAGACAACCCAACTTGTGTAAGATTTTACAGGGTTCAGCCAAGAAGTAGCTCTAAGCCAGAACTTTGTAGACACCATTATTTATTGCAGGTTTGTCTATTTGCTTAACTCTTGCTTTCCAAGGCATAAGAATAGAAAGGGCTAGGCAACTGGAGTTTAAGTTACCTGCCCAGGGTTATGCAGATAGAAAGTGTTTGAGGTCAGATTTCAACTTGGGACCTCCAATCTCCAAACCTGGCTCTCTATCCACTGAGTCACCTCACTGCCTGGATACCACCACTATTTGTACTATTTATTGTTGTTATTGTTGTTGTTGTTGTTCAGTCATTTCAATCATGTCTGACTCTTCATAACCCCATTTGGGGTTTTCTTTGCAAATATGTTGGAGAAATTTTGCTATTTCCTTCTCCAACTCATTGTACAAATGAAGAAATGAAGACAGAGATAAGTGACTTGCCCAAGATCACACAGCTAGTATGTGTCTGAGGCCAGATTTGAACTTGGGAAGATAGGTTAACAGAGAATTCAGGCAAGGGAAATGCAGAAAAAAACCAACAAATGTACAGTTGGAGAGAAGGAATCCATTCTTTATCTAGAAAGAAAGACATATTAGGTAACATCATTATCCTCAACTTGGTTCTTCCCCATGATCCTTTTTTTTTAAACCTTACCTTCCATATTATCAATCAAAACTGTGTTATTGGTTCTAAGACAGAAGAGCAATAAGGGCTAAGCAATGGGAGTCAAGTGACTTGCCCAGCATCACCCAGCTGGGAAGTGTCTGAGACTGGATTTGAACCCAGGACCTCCCATCTTTGGACCTGACTCTCAATCCACTAAGTTACCCAGCTGCCCCTCCTGCTTCCCCCTTCCCCATCCTCTAAGACTACAAGAATCACTGGTTATAGTACTACAATTGCGTGAGAAATGGCTATTGTGCTGTAGCCTGAATCCACTTTGGATGACAGGATATCCTCAGAGGCATGGTCCTTTGCCTGCAACTCAGAGCCACTGGGGAATGGGCTAATTGACTACCTCCTCTCTGAAATCCAAGTAAGGAAGCCTCTTCCTCCTCTTTACAGTCAAATAATCCACTGGCTGCTACACTTTCCCTGTCTTTATTGATCACTTTTTCATTGAGTTAATTTCCCCTTTTCTGTTTTAATTCATTCTCCCTGATACATAAAATGACTTTAGCATGATAGCTTTGGTTGTGTGGAAAATTAATATTAATTTGTATCTCTTTTTGGCCCTTAAAAAGTCTTTTTTTTTTAAATTAAAAGCTCAAAATGTTTTATTTTAGGGCTGAAGCTCAAGCTGGCTCTCCCCTAGGCTAGGTTGGGTCTTCCCTTCTTTAAAATGATTGGCAGGGTGGTGAACTCTCTTGGTTGGTGAAGGGAATCAATCAGCTAGTTTGGAAGCCCTGTGTTCCATGCATGAAAATGGCTCGGTGTCTGGAAGGCTTGCCACTTTCTGTGAGGAATTTTCATTTCCTATATGACTGTTGTCCAGTGAGAAGCCTCTTAGGATGTCCAGGGGAAGGACGAAGTGATGACATCAGAAGAGAGATACATCGGCTTGGATTAGAAGAAGTTGGACCTTTTTGGGTGGGCTCAACTCTCCTATCTAGCTGCTGATTTTCCTTTCCCCTGGGTCTCTGCTCTGGCTCTCTCTCCTGGAAGTATGGATCCAACTGTGTGAGCTTGACCCACTTCTCTGCTGGCTGCAGATTTTTCACCCAAGTTCTATGGTGTATGTTCAGAATGGATGGAGTCCATGGCTAGTTAGATAGCAGTGAGCAGTCTATTTTAATGAATTGATATTTGTAAACTAAAAATGTAGCTTCTATATAAATGTCAGTCATCACAGTTAGCAAGTAGGACAGCAGCAGGGAGGTAAAGTGGCTCTGGTGTCAAAACAACAGAACCTCGACTACTTTGCTGGATGTAGAAAAAGCTGGCCTTGAGCGAGCCTACTTGCTGCCATGCATAGTGGAGTGACCTTTTCACCAATTCAGAACTTGCTCAACTATTCTGTGACTATTTTCTATTGCCTTACTGAAGAGAGATGAAAGCCTTTTAATTGACTGATGAGTCCAAATTGAGCGTGCATGCACAAGGCTTGACCCTCCAGCGCTGGGCTGCTGGGCAGAGGAGTGGTTGATGGAAAAAAATGTCCTCAGCCCAAGTGGAGAGGGGCCAAGGGAACAGCTCTGCCTGAGTCCCTCTGCCTTTCTAGTAATGAACTCTGGCGGGGTGGAGGTGGAAGAGAGAGGGGAGAGAGTTGCTGCATGCCCAAAGAGTGTGTGCCATCTTTGGCAACTAGAAACCACTTGAGAATAGATATTCTATAAATGGAAGGAATCCTGTATAATATAGTATATTACATATATACTATATTAATATATAATTATACATGTAATTAATATATAATTAATATAATATAATAAAGTTATTATCCCTTCAAGAAAGTAGACAGCAAAAAAGGGGGTAGTTGTTCAAAGGGGCAAACCAATTCCTCAAAAGCCCATTTTTCAAATATTAGAAATCTGGGCATATTTGAAGGGAGAGAGAGCCAGTGGATTGAAAAAGACGACATAGAAACACTGGATTCCCATTCACCGTAATACAATAGAGTAGCCTATTGGCAATGTTTTCATCTCCTAGTATGTAGTTTTTCTCTATTACCCTCCTATGCCTTGAGGATTTTCTAATCTGTCCCTTGTTAAAATTCTTCTCTATTAGTCTTCATTATTCAATAGACTTTTCCCATGGGCCTTCACAAATATTAAAGCTGAATGTTTATGTTAAAACTGAAAATCACTCACAAAAATGGTGTAAGTACTAGGGGACATTTCAGGGTATTCCCTGCCTAGTCTTACTCTACTGACTTTTTTCTTAACCCTTACCTTCTGCCTTAGAATCAATATTGTGTATTGGCTCCAAGGCAAAAGAGTGTCAATGACGGTTAAGTGACTTGCCCAGGGTCACCCAACTAGGAAGTGTCTGAGGCCAAATTTGAACCCAGGACCACCTCCGTCTCTGGGCCTGGCTCTCAATCCACTGAGCCACCCTTTCTTAAAGGAATAAAGTATTCATTTTAATTTAAAAATTCCTTAGAAAGAACATTGATAAGCTGAGGATAGTGTAGAAGATGATGAGAGGAGCAAAAAGTCTCAAGATCACGCTGTATGAGCATTGGTGGAAATAACTGGGAATGGGTAGCATCCATGACAGTAGTATACAACTGCTTGTCAAGTATTTTTAAAGAAGGGATTATTATTCAGGTACCAGCTGGACTCATTCATTTCTTCTCATTTTAAGACTGTTATTCTCTGTATGAGTCATACCAGAAGTCTTGGGCTCTAATAAGGTAGCACTGTGTGTCATTCCCTTGAGCCCCCTGAATGGGAGCCAATGATCAGTCTGAAAGCCCGCTGATACGGGACTCCGGAGTGTCAGAGATGGATGCTCTGCACTGCATGAATGTAGGGGCAGTTAGGCAGGAGAGCTTAATGTCTTAGTCAATCCCCATTGAGACCTTTCAAGGCCAGTCCCTTTGTTTCCTTTGGGACCCATCAAGCTTGGAATCACTTCAGACTTCCAGCTTTGAGAGAGAAGATGGAAGAGGCCAACCTCATTTCTGGTTGTTGAAGGATTAGGCTCTAGGAAAACATGAGAGGAGTTGGAAAGTTTTCTTTTGGGTGAGATCCAGAGCTTTATCTCTTGTTTGAGCTGTTTTCTTGGACCCAAAGAGAGAACTACTTCACTTTGTTGTCTGATATGTATTCTCCTATGTATACCTTCTTAGATGTCTGTTTTACTATAATTTGAATAAATGGGTTTCTTTGCCATTCACTGTTCATTGTAGAACTGATATTTGGTGGGAGAGGCATCTAGCCTTGGATAGAGAGCTTAGAATTCCTCTTTCCTTCAAAAAATGTTAAAGCTGAGGGCAGCTGGGTGGCTCAGTGGATGGAGGGCCAGGCCCAGAGACAAGAGATCCTGGGTTCAAATCTGGCCTCAGACACTTCCTAGCTGGGTGACCCTGGGCAAGTCACTTGACCCCCATTGCCTAGCCCTTACCACTCTTCTGCCTTGGAGCCAATATACAGTACTGATTCTAAGATGAAAGGTAAGAGTTTTGTTGTTTTTTTTTTAATTTAGAAAGCAATCAGAAGTTAGATGGAATTTGAGAATATCCCCATAACTATCAATTATTTAAGTGAATATATAGACAAACTTCTAACCTGGTACACCCTCTCTCTGAAGATAGCAAAGTAGCTTTCACCCCTAATTTCATGGTTCCCCTTTTGGCATGAATGAAAATTTACCTTGGAGAAGAATGGGGCAAAAAGAGGCTAGAGATGTCTTCTCCCTCTCTTTGAGACATACAAGGGCAGCCCTCACCATAGATGGAGCCTCATTCTTGTTACATATGGGGTTCTCTCTTCTGCTACACACAAAATAGTCAGGTATATCTATCCACATAGAAGAAAGGAAGGAAGGAAGGAAGGAAGGAAGGAAGGAAGGAAGGAAGGAAGGAAGGAAGCAAGGAAGGAAGCAAGGAAGGAAGGAAGCAAGGAAGGAAGGGAGGGAGGGAAGGAGGGAGGGAGAGAGAGAGAGAGGGGGAGAGAGAGAGAGAGAGAGAGAGAGAGAGAGAGAGAGAGAGAGAGAGAGAGAGAGAGAGAGAGAGAGAGAGAGAAAGAAAGAAAGAAAGAAAGAAAGAAAGAAAGAAAGAAAGAAAGAAAGAAAGAAAGAAAGAAAGAAAGAAAGAAAGAAAGAAAGAAAGAAAGAAAGAAAGAAAGAAAGAAAGAAAGAAAGAAAGAAAGAAAGAAAGAAAGAAAGAAAGAAAGAAAGAAGAGGAAGGAAGGAAGGAAGGAAGGAAGGAAGGAAGGAAGGAAGGAAGGAAGGAAGGAAGGAAGGAAGGAAGGAAGGAAGGAAGGAAGGAAGGAAGGAAGGAAGGAAGGAAGGAAGGAAGGAGGGAGGGAGAGAAAGAGAGAAAGGGAAGGAGGGAGGGAAAGAGAGAAACAAAAAAGAAAGATCAGGAGAGCAAACATTCTGGCATCTGAGCATCCAAGTTTTGTAGCCAGTTCATCATCAATGTCCCAAAAAACAATGAATGAATTTCAGGACTGACCTTTGTTACCTATGTGATAGCTAGAATTAAGATATAATTAGAGACTTAAGCGGCCAGGAAAGATGGTGAGAATAAGGGATAAATAATGAAAGGTATGTGGATGCTACTAACGTTAGTAACATATCAAGAGACCTACAAGTTCCCTTTCACATCAGATGACCTTTTATTGAGGGGTTACCAGAAGAGATGCATAAGTTTTACCCAGAATAATAAGACATGTATAAGAGTACTTTAATAATTAATATGGTGCATTCATCAGGAAATCATGGGAAGGGTCACTGGAGTGGTCAGGGAGGTTCTATACTAACTCTTTTAGGCATGCATCATGTATCATCTAGGCTTTTATACAGTTTACTTTTAAATAATTGGAATATTGGGACTGGTGTAATTCTCTTTGACATGTTAACCCTCGGTACAAAATAATTAACTAAATAAAGAGCCTTTATTTTACCCAAATTTCCATTTTATCTTAATTGCCACATAAAGGACTGGCACTTTCTTAGTGTTTTCAGTGCTTTCCCAGCCCCCAAAACAATTAAGGTTAGACCAGGTTGGACTGATTTGGGGAATGTTATGCCACAGATAATTCTCCCATAATATTTGCCCTATCTTCCAATTGCCTTGGATGAGTAGCCTACAAATCAGGTACAGTTCCAGTATTCAATACTACCCATAGGGAAAACTTGTAAATACAGGGTGTCCCAAAAGCCTTGGTGCAATTTTAAGCTATTAAAGCTTAAAATGTTAATGAACTTTTCATGTTCATTAATGTTATTTAATATTAATGTTTATGAATGATAATTAAATTAATTAATATTAATTAACACTTTCAATGTTAATAATGCTTAAACTTTAATAATTTAAAATGAAATTAAGATTTTGTAAGACACCTTGTATAAAAAAAGAAATTTATGGAGAAAAATCGGGAGAACAGAGAGGGAGGAAGAAAAAGAATAAAAGAAAAGAAGAGAAAGAGTAGGCAAACCTTTCTGGTTTCCTCAACCACAAAATGAATGGATTTGATTAAAGAATCTCTAAATTCTCTAGGTGGTCCAGTTCAGGTAGGTGACCCAGAGGATAGAGTTCTAGACCTGGTCTTCTTCCTGAATTCAAATCTGGCCCCAGACACTTGCTATCCATGTGAGTTTGGTCAAGTCACTTAACTTTGCCTCAGTTTTCTCATCTGTAAAATGAGCTGGAGAAGGAATAGCAAACTACTCTAGTGTCTTTGCCAAGAAAACTCCAAATGGGGTCATGAAGAGTCAGACACAACAAATCAAATAAGTAACAACAAAGTTCTCTATCAGCAATAAAGTTTAAACATTTCAAAATCAGTGACAAATGGCTTTATAGGAGAGAACTGAGTGCCTCAGTGGATGAGTGCCAGGCTCAAAATAAGAAAGAGTCCTCTTTTTATGTTCAAATTTTGCTTCAGATACTCACTGAACAAATCACTTAATCTTTCTCAGTCTCAGTTTCTTCATTTGTTAAATGGGTACAATAATAGCACTGACCTTCCAAGGCTGTTGTAAGGATCAAATGAAATAATATGCAAAGTGCTTTACAAACCCCAAAATGTTAAATAAATGCTAGCAATTATTTTTATTTTTGGAGATGATCTCAAACATTTTGACAAACCAAGTTACACACTGAAAGTCTTCTAATTGAACATTTTGGAGTAATAGAAAAGAGTTAAAAAAGTAATAAATAAGAAGCCAAGTAGAAATGCAAGGCTGTCATATTCATAGGATACTTAAAATTTGAAACAAGTCACAACTTGAAATTAGGTGGTTCAGAAGGATATTAACTGGGCCTGGGATTTGACCCAATAGGATTTAATAATTTCTGACTTCCTTAGTTCAGTAATTATAATCCCTTAGTGACTATGGTTGCTCGAAGCCATAAAGGCTATCAGTAACAACCTCTCTTTTTTTCTTCAGGTTAATTTCTGTTTGTAAACTTAAGAGTTAGTTGATCATGGCTTCAATTTAAAGAACTGATCCCATGATATTCACAAGGAGTCCATGAATCAGCTGAGCTTTTTGATTTTGACTATGCAAATTAGCCAAGCCCTGACCCAACCCAGACCTGTAAAACATCTAGTTTTAGTTTATTTTATTTTTATTCATTTTATTTTTAATACCCTTACCTTTTGCCATAGAACCATATATTGGCTTTAAGGCAGAAGAGTGGTAAGAGCTTGGCAATGGGGGTTAAGTGACTTGCCCAGGGTCACACAGCTGGGAAGTGTCTGAGGCCACACAGTTAATAAGTCCCACAGTTAATAATGGTCCCACAGTTAATAAGTGGCAGAGTGCCTTAGAACTTTATCATGTGACCCTAGGTAAGTCACTTAACCTCTGTTTGTCTAGGTTTCCTTATCTGTAAATAAGATAATAACAGCACCTGCCTCTCGGGGTTGTTGTGAGGATCAATTTAGATAATATTTTAAAAGCAAATTGCAGAACTTAGATTGCAACATAAATGTTAGTTATTATTAGTCAGGATTTGAACGTAGGTCCTCTTGACTTCAAACACAGTGCTCCTTCCTTTAGAACAAATTTCTTCACCAGAAAAGACTCTTGGGAAAAAGGTTCTGAAAAAGGGGGAAAAAAATTCCATTTTTTAAAAATTAAAAGATATTTTATCTTTCCAGGTATAGGTAATAACAATGTTTAACATATGTTTTCTGAAATTATAAAATCCAAATTGCCTTCCTCCTTTCTCTACCCCATCTAGGAAATCATAAGCAATTTGATCTTGGTTATACATGTATTATTATGCAAAACATGCTTCCATATTGGCCAATGTTGTAAGAGAAAACTCATATAAAACGAAAAACCCCATTAGAACCATAAATAAACAAATGTAAAAGATAGTATGCTTTATAATCTGCATCTGACTCCAAACGTTCTTTTTCTGGAGGTGGAGAGCATTCTTTCTCATGATGCCCCCAGAATTGTCTCAAATGGAAAAAAAAAATCCAAATTCATCCCACCAAGAAGTTGAATAGTTTACTGGTCAGAGTCTCCAGATGTGAATTCTAGTTTGTTTGTATGTTTGTTTTTAGCTGATTTTCAAGGCAATGATTCAATTACTTCCTGCTTATCTCTTTTCCTCTTTCCTGACCACAAACCACTGGGTTGATGGATTCTGTATTAATGTTCTGCATTGGCCTGTGAATTTGAGTCCTTCTTTTCTGGTTCTGCAGTTCCTGTGACATCCTACAAATGTTCCTGGCACCCCCCCCCCCCCCCCCCCGGGCCAGTGGAACCAGTAGTGATGTAAGGCTGGTGACTCCACAAGGAAGGTAGTAATAGTTGGAAATATGGGTGGAGTCTTAGGAGACATGATCCTCCTGTTTTCCTGTCCAGTGGTCTGTCTACTATTGTGTCATATGCTTTAGATGACTATTATAACCCCTTTAGTCTCAAAGTCCTGAGCAGCAGAAAGTACGTTTGGCAATCCTGAAAGGAAGTGAAATATGGAGTTTAGCTCATGAAACAGGGGCTCTGCTTTCAAGAATGTTAGAAAACCACAAAGCATCATAGCTGACAATACAAAATGTCTTATTACATACACATGTGATTATACAATGAATGATTAGGTGGCACAATGGATAGAGCACTGGGCCTGGGATGAGGTAGCCTGCTTTTCTGAATTCAAAACTGACCTGAGATACTTCCTAGCTATGTGACCCTGGGCAAGTCACTTAACCCTGTTTGCCTCAGATTCCTCATCTGGAAAATGAGCCGGAGAAGGAAATGTCAAATCTCCCCAGTATTTTTGCCAAGAAAACCCCAAATGGAGTCACAAAGAATTAGACAGAACTGAAAAATAATAGCTATATTTCTTTTGTCAGTCATTGGAGCCATGTCCAATTCTTTGTGACCCCACAGACCATAGCTATCCATGGAGTTTCCTTGGAAGGATACTGGAGTGGTTTGCCATTTCCTTCTCCAGTGGGTCCAATGGATCCTTTTGTCATGCAATCAGAGGTTAAGTGACTTGCCCAGGGACACAGCTCGGAAATATCTGAGGCAAGATTTGAACTGGTCTTCCCAACTCCAGACCCTACCTATTGAACCACCTAGCCACCCCCTAGGCATATAGAAGTTAAGTGATTTGGTCAAGGTTACACAGCTAGGAAATGTTTGAGGCTGTATTTGAACCAAGATCTTACTAACTCCAGGCTCAGTGCTCTTAACCACTGAGTGACAGCTGCTAACACACACACATGTATATGGACATATACTATTTCTTTTGACAAAAGATACATTTCTTTTGTCACACATGATGTTATTAACTTAGTGATGTTTGATATATAATGATATATCATATGTATACATATTTTTACATAAGAGTATATGGAGAGATCTCCATGTTTCCCAATTGGAATATGGAAAAGCTTAGATGTCATAGAGGGGGATAAATAGGAATTAGACCTGTGAACTAGGGAATTCTCTCTGTCTATGAAGGTCAATCCTCTGCAATTTATAATCTTAGCGAGTTACTCCTAAAGCAGCAAGAGTTTCAAGTGACTTGCTCAGGGTCATGAAGCCAGGTTGTATCAGAAGTGGGATTTAAGTCCAGGCTCCAAAGCCTACTCTCTATCTAATTTGCAGCACTGCCTCTCCACAAAGAACTCAAGAGCAAACAGTGCCAATGGATAATGAGGGAGGGATAAGAGGGTGGCATAAGGAGACAGAGTGCTAGAATCAGAGTCATCAAGATTGAAGTTCAAATTCCTGGGCAAGTCAAAATCTCTCTTTCCTTCAGTTTCTTCACTTATAATGTGAGATTGCACTTAATGCCTTCTAATAACCCTTCTAACTTTGAACCTTTGAGAAAAGGACATGAGACTAATCTTTGAAGAGGAAAAGATTATGAATGGGCAAAAAACCTTGGGAATAGACATTCCCTAACCCCTAAAAATAACCTTTGAGTGGACCTTTGTTACTCCTTGATTTAGATGGATTAGATAGATTAAACGTTTACAAAATCTACATAGATTATTTGAGACTAGTCATGGTTTAAGATTGGACCAATCATGGTCAAGTTTATTTATCAAGCATTCCCAGAGGTCCAAGGCAAACTGCCTCAAAGTCTTCACAGTCTACTTTAATACCCTGCCTTGCCCCCATGCCCCTTGTCTCTGCCACTTAGTAGATAAGCAACTTTGAGCAGTCATTTAATCACTCTGAGTTATAGAATACTAAGAATGTTCTAGACCTCTACGACTCTTTCTAGCTCTGAGGTTCTATCAAATTCTACAGCTTATTGCTCTCATTCTGCCAGGGGTATTTGTATTTTAAAGTGAATTTCAAGGAAATGGACTTGACACAATGCTTAACAGAATGATTAATACAAAGGTATGCTTAGAAGAGTCATTTCAGGTATAAATTGAAGATATATTTTTGCAGAAGAGAATTTTCAGTCCTAATCCCTATCTACTTCACATTATTCTTATTGGTGTATGTGCCCTATACTCTCATTTAAATGTTTGTTAAAATAAAAAACCTGAAACTAAATATGGTGTAATTGTGACCAAGCTTGGCTTCAAAGAAAAGATGGGGTTGATGTATTAGTTAATTTTACTGAAATTTTTTGTATCTTTCCTTTTATTCTTTGTTACAAGAGATAATTCACTGATAGCAAAATGGAAAGGGGATATTCAGAAATTTTGTTGTTCAGTCCAGACTCAATCTGACTTTTTGAGCCCATGGTCCATAGGCAGCCAGGCTCTTCTATCCTCCACTATCTTCCAGAGTCTGTCCAACCTCACTTTCATTGCTTCTATGACACTAACTATCCATCTCATTCACTACTATCCCCTTTTCTTTTTGCCTTATTGGTGTCTCCTTTGATGTTTAGGATTTCCAATTTGGTCTTTAATTGGAGATTTTTAATTTGTTCTCTCTGGTTTTTTTGATTCATTGATTTGCTTTTGTTGATGTAAGAATTTAGAGATACAAATTTTCCCATAAATTCTGCTTTGGATGTATACCACAAATCTTTTTTTAAAATTTTATTTAATTAATTAATTTAGAATATTTTTCTATGGTTATAAGATTCATTTTCTTTCCCTGTCCTCTCCCAACTCCCCTCCCATAGCTGACGCATAATTACAATGGGTTTTACATATGTCATTGTGTATCCCACAAATCTTGATATGTTGTCTCCTTATTGCCATTCTCCTTAATGAGATTACTGATTGTTTCTAATTTTTCTAGCATTAGATTATTTATTTCCAATTAATTTTTATTTGTCTTTTCATGGACTCTTGTTGATTATAATTTTTTATTACATTATGAACTAAAAAGGATGTAATCATTATTTCTGTTATTCTGCATTTGGTTGTGAAGTTATAATGCCCTAATATATGGTCAGTTTTTGTGTAGGTATATTCCTTTCTATTCCCATTCAATTGTCTTCAGAGATTTATTGGTTCTAACTTTTCTGAAGTATTATTCACTTTCCTTTTGTCTTCAATTTTTCCCAACATCAGGGTCTTAGCCAGTGGTTATTGATCTCATTATGTGGCCAAAGTATTCAAGCTTCAGTTTCACTATTGGACCTTCTAGTTAATAGTCTGACTTAATTTCTTTAAATATTAACTGATTTAATCATCTAGAAATTAAGGTTTAAACCTAAAGCTATCAATAAAAATTAAATCAATTATTGAATTATATAAATTGAGATTTTAAGTTAACCAGGGTCATAATAACCTTTTGCTTTGGAAACAATCAATACTATTTTATTATTAGAAAGGACTTGACAATGAAGTAACTCATATTTCCACTCAGCCTTCCTCTGATGCCCTGGAACAAAAATCCCTTTACAATGTAAGCTCTTTGGTGGCAGACACTGTCTCACTTTTGAATTTGTATCCCTGGGGCCTGCCATAGTATCTGATATATAAGTAGTACTTAACATATGCTTTTCATTCATTGATGCTTTCATGAAGATGTCAATCATCTAAGCCAGTTAGTCAAAACTAAAGTTATCATCCCAAGAATCAATTAAGAACAAACTATGGAGAGGGAATTCATATTCTTGGTATATAAGCAAGTCTAGAAATTTACATTGTGCAAATTTGATTCATCCCTGGGTGGACCACAGAGCCCCACTAATTGCTCTGGCTCTTGATTGCAGCAGCATGAATGGCAATGGTGGCCATAGAAGTGGGAGCAGCTCCAGTCTATATTGACCCCTGCCACTAAGAACCACTTGAGGGGAGGTGGAGATTTGCAGAACCATCCACTTAAATTAATCTAGAACTGGTTTACACTAAAGTCTTGTCATCCAGGTTAGGGATCAGAACTGGAGGAAGCAGGCACTTGGAAATGTTGCCTACTCCTAATTTAAGATATATTTTCTTATGTTGAAATACATGTGAAATATGTCAAAAAAGAATAAAATAGGGGTAGTGGGTAAAACAATTTTAAATTGAGATCATACTTTTTCTCTTCCTAGAATATCCTATCTGGTGATCTTAAAACATCTAATAAAGGAAATCAAGGACCTGCAAAAACAACTGAGTTGCTTTAAATCATCCAGTGAGACAAAAGGAGAAAATGAAGACACTCCACTGCCCCAGATAGACTTCCTGAAGGCAATATAATTCTCTGGGTAGGAAAGAATAGTTGCTTCTGGTTACCACATGCTCTGGCAAGAAGGCCATCTGAGAAGGATATGAGGGATGGCTTAAAACAAATAATGAATGTAGCATGAAAGACATAATCCTATTTGGTAACCTCCAGAACTAAAACATCACAGTATTATATCAATGGATCCCTGACAATTAGCTGCATTTGGCTCCTATTGTTCCAGACTATAATGTAACACTGAACCCTACCAGACAGCTGCTGCATCCAAACCCAGCAGGCGGTTACATTTCAATGCTCAGCAAAATGATCCCTAAACTCCATCAATACACCAGACTCTGTGATCTAAAGAGAAACACTCTAACTGCAAAACAGGAATCAGTAAAATAACGTTGCTTTGGCAAAAGTACAGAATTGGGATTTTGTATGAAAATGAATTCAAAAAGGCATTTAAAAATAATTTTAAAAGTCTTGGAGACAATTTCTGATGACCAGAAATACTAAAGTATTCAGTTGATTGCTTTAGAAATAATTTCTCCAAGAATAATCTTCAAATTGTATTCCAAAAACAATTAAAAGAA
Source organism: Monodelphis domestica (assembly GCF_027887165.1). Taxonomy (NCBI): domain Eukaryota; kingdom Metazoa; phylum Chordata; class Mammalia; order Didelphimorphia; family Didelphidae; genus Monodelphis; species Monodelphis domestica. The sequence goes on along the minus strand of NC_077233.1, from coordinate 236,712,131 downwards.
AGTGGTTATTGTCCAGTCTTGTCCAACTCTTCATGACCCCATTTGGGGATTTCTTTCTCTTTTCTTTTTTTAAGCTCTTCCCTTCTGTCTTAGAATCAATACTAAATATCAAAAGATAAAGGTTAGGCAATTAGGATCAAGTGACTTGCCCAGGGTCACACAGCTAGGAAGTATCTGAGGCCAGATTTGAACCCAAGTCCTCCTGACTCCAGGCCTGGTTCTCTATTTGAGAGTCACCTAGCTGTCCTCATCTGGGGGGTCTTCTTGGCAAAGATAATGGAATGCTGAAATGGTTTGCCATTTCCTTCTCCAGTAGCAGAGGTTAAGTGACTTGCCTAGATAAGAATGGTAAGAATGTGAGGCTGGATTTGAGCTCAGATCATCCTGATTCCAGCACCAACACTCTATCCACTGAGTCACCTCGCTGCTTCCTAAAGTACCAAGAGATTAATAATAGCTAGCATTTATATCCCACTTTTCACATATTATCTCATCTGATTCTCACAGTAACTCAATAAAGGATTACACACAGAAACTGTTGAGTGGTTCCCATTTAGTGATTTGTGTGATGATGGTCCAAGAGGTCTTTAATGGTACCTTAAATAGTAAATAATTACCAGTTTGGTTACAAATATATTTTTCCTCTGGGACAAAAAACATGAGCATCTTTGGAAGCCTTATAGGGTTGTTTCTGCAGTGATCTGGCATTTGTGCAGCAAGTACATCCAACTCTGACTGCTAAGTACAACATATTTGCAATTTCTCAATCTATCCTCAATTTTTTTCTCTAACTGCTACCAAGGTTTTACATTCTAGGGCAAGCCAGTTCCTATCAGATGGTCAGATAACAGGCACATGCCCTCTTGTAAGTTCTGTACAGTGCAGAAGCTTCCTGGATTCCCTCTGTTACTCTATAATTGTACCTTATCTGCTGTATAATCATGTGTTTGAGATGTTATGAATGTTTGTGTTCTTGTAGCACAAATGTCAAGGGTCTTTAAAAACCATGATAGTTGGCACACCCATCGCAAGTTATCTAAAACCATCTCCATTCATCAGAGACTTCTGTAGCAATAAACTTATTTCTTCTCTCTCACTGCAGCATTAAAACTATTGTCCAGTGTAAACTCATCCTCTATTCATATTACTATTCTTCTATTCTGAGAATTTTTAATTGAACTTATAACCCTGGTAGGTCATGCATTAGACATTCTCTATTTTCCTCAGTTTCCTCATCTGATAAAATGAGGAAGATAATAGCATCTCCCTTACAGGGCTATTGTGAGGATCATGTGCAACAATATTTGTAAAGTGCTAGGTTCAGTGTCTGACTCTGTAAGTGCTATGTAAATAAATATCCATTTGTTTTTAGTTATTTTATTAATTATTAAATATTAATTATACTAATAGCAAGTGATATATAAATGTTAGTTTATTATTTTATTACTTAGTGAGAGCATAAGGGGGGAGGCAGTGACAGAAGAGAAGAAATCATATCTGAAGAGAGTTTTTCCTATAGAGATTAATTTATATATAAATTCTGTTTAAAAAAAACAAAGAAATATATTAAATACTTCTATCATTGAATATGGTGATTCTCATTAGATACTGGAAAAAGCAATAGTTTATCTTGTACATAGCTATTCATTTTCACTCAACTAACTAAAAAAAATTTTAATGATGTTTCCAGCTCTCAACAAGACAGTTTGCAAAATTATCTTACCATTTCTACCACAAATTTGCAAGAGCAAGCATTTTCACTTTATTCTTATTTTAAATAAAAATATAGAAACAAACAATATAGAATCAGATTTAAGATTATATTTGTCTAATGTTGAGCCAACTATAGCAAACCTTTGTTCAAATATAAAGTCCAACATCAAAATTAAGTTTACATATAATTATTAAATTGTTAAACATCTTATAAGTTGTAGCTTATTTCATTAAAGTACTACTCATATTCTACAAAAGAAAATTGATTAAGGGAATTTAATATGAAGTGTTGTTCATAAAAGTAAGCAAATGAGAACTTCCTGGATAACTTACTTTTAGTTCTTATAGACTGTCCCACAAAATATTAATAATTATTTCATAAGTTTGTGTGTTTAATTTTTGAAAATACATATAAATTAAAATTGTATATTTTGTAATTATATAATATAAATTTTAATGTGGAACTTGGGGAATGTGGCAAAAGTCATTCGTGTAGTTATTGTAAGTACTTAATAAATACATCTAAAACAAGATTATGAGTAGCTCATTAAGAAAGCAGGTGGCATGATGGATAAAATAATGTATATGAAGTCAGGAAGAAATGAGTTCAAATTCCACTTGTATCACCCCTAGGAAACCTTTTAACTTCTATTTGCCTTAGTTTCTTGATCTTTTAGATGGAAATTAAGATAACATCTACCTCACCAGGTTGTTGGAGGACAAAATGAGATAATATTTGCCAAGCTCTGTGAATCTAAAAGTACTCTATAAATGCTAGCTATTCTCCTCCTCATCATTATTAAGTTGCTGTTGGGGTTTAAAACACATTTTTACTGTTGTTGAAGGGGAATCACAGAACAAAAAAATGCTGGGAACCATTTATCTAAGTCAATCCATACCAAAAAGGGAACCACACATTTAAAAGAAACATGTAGAAAAGGAGGGGAAAAGAAATGAAGAGAATAAAGAACCCTCTGGCAAGAGATCATCCAGCACCCACCTGTAAATTTTATCCAGTAAGGAGAAAACAGCCACATTTTCAGGAAACTCTTTCCAGGTTTTGGAAACTAACAGTTGGTAAGTTTTTCCCTATCACCAAGCCTAAATTTCTCAGTCTCCAGTTGTAAAGAAACCCATTACGTCTTGTTCTGCCCTCTGGTTAAAAAAAAAAATACAAACAGAATTCCTCTTTCAAATGTCAACCCTTCAGATCCTTGACCACAGCTATATCTACCCCCCAACTCCTTGGTGTCCCATCACCTTCCCCAGGCTTCTCTTTTCCAAGCTAAGCATACCCATTTTCTTTGAGCGATCATCTTCAGAAAGTAACTCAATCAAGGTCTTTCATCATCTTACTCTGATAGATTTCCAACTTATCAATGCCCTTAGATTGTGGCACTCAGACTCACACATAACACTCTAGGTTTGGTCTTTCATAAAGGACAGAAGGATTATCTGAAGATAGTTTTTCCTAAAGAGATTAATTTATATATAAACTCTGTTTAAAAAAAAAGGTTATGTAAGTTATGCTTCTTAATTCTAAGTTGGAATTCGCTTTTTGAACTGACACATCATCTTACTAAGTCAATCAACTAGGGTTAAGTAACTATCAAATTTTCAGTCCATTACAACCCCACATCTTTCCCCCAAAGAGTCATTTTACTATAGATCCATTCCCTATCCCATATTTTGAAATTTACTTTTTGGACCCAAGTGTAAGATTTTACATTTATCCAGTTAGTTGGCAACAGTGGATAGAACCCCAAGCTTGGAATCAGGTAGACATGAGTTTGGATCCAGCACTAACTAGCTGTGTGATCCTGAGCAAGTCACTTAAGCTCTATTTGTCTTTGTTTCCTCAATTGTAAAATGGAGATAAACAATAGCACCTACCTCTTACAGCTGTGAGGATCAAATGAGATAATATTTGTAATAGTACTTAGCACAGTGCCTGGCACATAATAAGGGCGTTATAAACATTAGCCATTTGTATTTAGAATTCTTTATGTAGTGTCCTTCATTTAACACTGCATTAAGAGCACTAGAGGTGGAAGGGGTTTTGTCCCATTACCACCAGCATGGAGCAATGAACCAAAAGGGATCATTTCCCCCTCTCCCCATCACCTTCCTCCACCAACATTAATGTATATGTCCATTGACGTCTTATTCCTCCTTTTCCAATTCTCCCACATTCCCAGTGTTGAATATCTTGCTGTACAACTTTGTGTTTAAAACAACATGGTTGTGCAAACCCTAATATTATACTAATGGAGAAGGGAGTATTCACTCTCATTGTTGCAATCTTTGCCTGTGGCTTAAATGTTGCAACGATCAGCACACTGAAGTCTACTGCCAACAGATTACCATTTTGAAATCTGCCTTGATTTCTTCCTTCTAAGCTGTATGACTGTCAAGAAGAGCGGGGCATATTCAGCATTTTGGTTCAACAAGAGAGATAAGTCACATGAAGTATGTTACATACAGGAACACATTTTTTGCCCTACTTGAAAATTTAAGGGCCTTTTGTGACTCAATGGATAGAGTCAGATCTAGAGTGAGGAGAACCTGGGTTCAAATCTGATCTCATATACTTCCCAGCTGTGTGGCCTTGGGTAAGTCACTTAACCCTAGTTGATTTGCCTTTACTACTCTTCTGCCTTGGAACCAATACTAAGTGTAGATTCTAAGACAGAAAATAAGAGATTGTGTTTTTGTTTTTTTAAAGGTGACTAAGAAAAAGCTTCTGACTTCAAATAATTTACAGTCTAATAGTGGAGATTAGATTGGGCAGCTAGGTGATGTAGTAGATAGAACACTAGGCTTGGAGTCAGAAAGGCGCATCTTCACGAGTTCAAATCTGGCGTTGGACACTTACTAACTATATGACATTGGGCAAGCCATTTAATCATGTTTGCTTCTGTTTCCTCATCTATCAAATGATCTGGAAAAGGGAATGACTAGCTAATCACTCCAGAATCTTTGCCAAGGAAACTGTAAATGGGGTGACAAAGAGTTGAAGGCAATTGATTGAAGAATAATGGATTTAAGCAATCATGTAGAAAACAATACGGCAAGCATACAAGAAAGGTACAAAGAGTCATGAAATTTTAGAGAAAGGAGAGAGTCTCAAATTGTAGGGACAGAAAAGGGTTCATAGAAGTAAATGGAGAATGGTCTAAGATTATAGCAGGCAAAGATAAAAAGGCATCCTGGCCCTAATCCATAGCCCATGCCAAAGCAGGAAAGCTTTGGGCAATATTTTGGCAAAAGTATAGATTCTATGGCTGAAATATAGAGTATATAGAGAAGAATAGTGTGAGTTATGGATACATAAATAGATTGTAACCAGATTGGAAAATGCTATGAAAGTCTGAGCTTTATCTAGTAGGCAGTGGTGAACCAGAGATAACTTCTGTATTATTTATTTGCTTATGTCTGGGGTTTTTGTGTTGGTTTTTTCAGTCATCAGGTTTATGCATCTGGATTCTTAATCTGATAAAAGATTAGTTTGCTGAGGGACAGATTGTACTAGATATGGAAAGATTGATTAGGATGTTATTGTAAAGGTTTTAAAGTAATGAGGTCATGAATTAGGATGGTGGGAGTAGGAATGGAAAGAAAAATGGACCAAAAATTGGACTTGATGAGCTCTAAGTTTCTCTCTGAAAATTTTTTGATGCTTTAGAACTGGAATTTTATGGAATTTCTATGAACTATAGAGTGAGTCTGGGAATGACTGATTATAGATAATTTGTTCTGTATAAGAAAAATAGGATATGATAGTGTAGAAGAGTTGATCTTTCTTCAACTTTCAACTTAAAAGGTCTCAAATGCAATTCCAAGGTGTTAATTAGGTGCTAAACTAAGTAAAAAGATGTCTTTCATCCTTTCTCTGTTGAATCTCTGTTTTTGGTTTGACTCCAAGGGCAGCATCTGGCCATATTTTGGGGATCTCTATCTCAAGGCCATTATGTAACCCTATAAATATGGCCTCCTCTGCATATCTTGGAGTTGTTTTTGTTTTGTTTTGTTTTAGGTTAGCTGAAAAGACTGGAGGTTCTGATTTTGGGAATTTTGAAAGGTTAAAGGAAAGAATCTTCTCAGCAGCCATCCAGACATGTGGGAAATCTCAGAGTTGAGTTCATGTTGGGTTTTGCAAACAATATCAATGATATTGGGAAAGATCAAAGGTAAATGAAAAAAGGAGCAGCAGAGTAGGAAATGGATAGATAGTATCAAGGAAGCAACAACCTTTGACAACTTTGAGAGATTGTGAAAGATAGAAGGAATTGGCATGCTATGGTCCATAGGATCAAGAGGAGTCAGATGTGTCTGAACAACTGAACAACAACAAGATGGTCGATGCTTCAAGAAGTGAGAAGCAATCTGGCCTCAGATGCTCCCTAGCTGTGTGACCCTGGGCAAGTCACTTGATGCCCATTGCCTAGCCCTTACCACTCTTCTGCCTTGGAGCCAATACACAGTATTGACTCCAAGATAGAAGGTAAGGGTTTTAATTAAAAAAGAAAAAAAAAAGAAGTGAGAAGCAGCCTTTAGGACCCAGCCTATCCACAGATGAGACAAGGATTCATCAGGTATCAGTGCTGTATTTGATCATGAACTTGGTGGAATGGATACCAAGTAGAAACTATTTAATTCTCAGCCTAGTCTCTTCAGAGGCTATGATGGCATAAAGGAAAAAGTGTGTCCCCAAGGAGTTGATGATATATTTTTGTTCTTTCTATATCTTTGACGTTAATATCCCTTTGTAAAAACTAATTGGTGTTAATTGGTTAAACAGAATTGGGCACTACTCACTGGAAGTTAATAAGAGAGAAGTACTCATGGAAAAGGTCTAAAGCCAATAGAATTAGTGAATAGACATCAGAACCCCTCAGAAAAATCACTAGAACCCTGAGGGGGAGATATGGTCAATCTGATCTGGGGAAGTGACCGAAGACATACTTGATAAGTATATATTCTTATTTGATCCTCACAGGATCACTATGAGGTAAGAGCTATTATTATCCCCATTTTACAGATAAGGAGAAGGAGGCTTAAAGCACTTAAGAAACTTGACCAGGATCACACATCTGGTGTGTCTGAGGTCTTTTTGACTCCACCTACCACTCTAATCAATCATACATACCACATACCTGTCATGCCTGCCAGCTCTTGCTAGAACCTATAATATGGCATAAGAAAGTAGCTTCTAGGATGATCTTTAGCCAACTTAGCAATTGGCCTGGGTGTGGTGGAGAGAGGATTTAGGAACAATAATAGAACTTTTGGATTGAGAACACTTGGTTTGTTTGGGGAAGCTTGAAAAAAATGACACCCTTAGAGTGTTTGACAGAGCACATGTGTAAGTAGTGTGAGGTGGTGGTGACTGAGAAAGTACGAAGAATGAGAAAGTGCTTGACTCAGTGAGTGTGAACAGGAAGAAGATGACTAAGTATGTGGTGAGTACCAGGACAAGTGCAGAGCTGCCACACTCAAATGATGTGATGAGCCTTAATGATCTAAGAGACACTCACAGTGCCTCCTCATTCAGAGTATATGCCAGCACAGAATATCAGTAATGGTCATCTATTACTTTTATACAACATATATAAATTGGACATTTTTTTTCAAATCATGAGGTTGTTTTAAACAGAAAGAGTGAGCAGCAGTAGAGAATGGAGAGGGGAAATAGAGCACAACTGATTATCAAAGATAGCTTATAGCTCCTGTATAATTATTCTAAATTGCAAAGCTTAAATTTTTTTGAGAGTAATTTTAGGTTAAGAAACATGCTACCTCTCCAAATCCAGAAAATGAACTGTTTGGAGAAGGTACCATGAAGATGCCTCCACAGACCACATACTGCACCAGAAGATCCAGAGTGAACTTTGGGATGTGGTGTTTTTAACTGTGTGGGGGTGAATGCATTTGTTTTTGTATGTATACTCTTATGCCAAAGGGTACTGCCCCCTAACTGACTTTTTGTCAATGCACCTAGCAATCATAGGTTTGTTCTCTTTTCTTTTATCCCCAAATTATTGTCATTTAAAAGTTGATATGTTTACAAGACACACTGGAGAGATTAGTCTTCCTTGGCTCTCAAGGGGGTCTGTATAATTGAAAATCTGTTACCTTAAAAAAAGAACTATATATCCCAAGAGCTCACTGTCTTCCTGTCATTATGTACTTCCTGTAGACAGAGGATAAAATGAGTGGGCGTTGAGGCTCTGTCTCCTCTTTTGGCATGCAGCCAGTGGTGATGATGGTGAGCTGGGGATTTTGAAATGGCTAATCAGCCATGGGCATGTGGTTTTTATTTTGTATTCTCTTTATTCCTTGATTTCTAATGATCATTTAATAAGCCTTCTAAACTATAATATTTTTTATTATTTGAGATTTCATTTTAATTTTTACACTTTTCTGTTTGAGAGTTCCCATAGGTGCAATGGTTATTAGCCTCCTGTTTATATATTGTTTGCCCAAGTATCTGTTCCAAGTCAGTCCTGGTAGCCTCTAATTTGCTCTGATAGTCAATTACTATGGGGTAAGTACAAGAAAAACCTTGGAATGGAAACCATATTTCATTGGGAAATATGGTTTCTATCCAAAACAACAAAAAACAAAACAAAACAACAAACAAACAAACAAAAACCTGTGACAGACTCTAAAACAAATATTGATGGTAGAGATTGTATGACCCAAGATCTTATTGGTCAAGGTCTGGTTTGTGGCTTCTCTTTGTCCCTTTGGCTGGGATGTCATACAATGGAAGCATAGATCTTTAGCTCTTTCCCGGAAGAGCTACAAATAGTCAAATTATGCTGTCCTAGAACAAAAGAGAAGCTGAAAGAGGGAACCTCTATTATATAAGACTGTAGAAACCATTTTAGAATCAATATGTATCTTAGAATATATATTCTAATCTTTATATAATCTAATCTATTCTAAGATATATATATATATATATTGATTCTAAAATAGAAGAGAATGGCTTAAAAAAATAGATCCTAATTATTGGTTCCAAGGCAGAAGAGCAGTAATAGCTAGGCAATGAGGTGAAGTGACTTGCTTGGGGTCATACCACTAGGAAGTTGTCTGAATTCAGATTTGAACCCAGGACTTCCTGTGTCTAGGAGTAGGTTTTTTTTTTCCACTGAGCCATTTAGCTGCTTCTCTTTCTTTCTTTCCTTCCTTCCTTCCTCTTTCCCTCCCTCCCTTCTTCCTTCTTTCTTCCTTCCCTTCTGATATGTCTCGCAAGTATGAAGGGTAGGCAGGGCAGACATATCTAGTTAGCTAGCTAGTTCTTTACTTATATATAGACCTATCTAGTTATGTATATGCTTGTTATTCAAGCTTAAAACTGCACTGTAAGATTTTGGGTATTCATCCCCATTTTCTTGAAAAAGAGTTGACTTTGTGAGAAGTTAAGTGACTTGCCCACTGTGACCCAGCTAGTAAGTGTCTGATTCAGGATTTTAACTCAGGTCTTCCTGACTCTTGTCTTGTGTTCTGTCCACTAATCATCTAACTGCCCCAGACCTGTAGTTTTGGTAATTAATTCTAAGACCTTAATGACTTGAGAATAAGCATTATTATCATCATCATATTTGCACTGATATTTTTTTTATTTTGAACTAGAAGTTTTAAAATTAGATCTGTTTTTGGTTTTGCTTTGCTTAAGATTGTAATTGCTACCCCTGACTTTTTTTTTTAATTTCAGCCAAAGCATAATAGATTCTAAAGTCCAATTCCTTATATTTACTCTGTGTGGTTCTCTCTGTTTCAAAGCATGTTTCTTGTAAACAACAAATTGTCAGATTCTGTTATCCACTTTCTGCTATCCACTTTCATTTTATGGATGAGTTTCATCCCATTAGTATTCACTGTTATGATTACTAACTATATCTTTTCATCCATCCTATTTTTCTCCTGTTTATCTTTCACTCTCTTTTTACCTGGTCTCAACTCAAAAGTCTGTTTTGCTTCGGACCACCCCCTGCCTTAATCTGACCTCCCTTTTACCAATCCCTCACTTTTTCTGATCTTCTTCCCCTCCCACTTCCCTGCACAATAAGATAGATTTTTATACCCAATTGAGTGTGTCTTATTTGAGCCAATTCAGATAAGAGTAAGGTTTAAACCTTAAACATTGTCCACCACTTATCTTTCCCCCTACTATAAAAGCTCTTCCTTTTGTTTCTCTTTTGTGTGAGGTAATTTTCCTCATCCTATCTATTCCTTCTCCTTTCTCCCTTCTCCCAGTACATCCTTTTTTTCTCACCACTTAATTTTATTTTTTTGAGATTATGCCATCATAATCAACTCTGTCTCTGTATACTCCTTCTAACTGCCCTAATAATGATAATGTTACAAGTATCATCTTCCCACTCAGGAATATAAACTATTGAATCCTTTATGACTACTCTTTCATGTTTGCTTTTTTATACTTCTCTTGAGTCTTATGTTTTATTGTCAGATTTTTCTATCCAATTCTGGTCTTTTTTCATTAAAAATACCCCATACTCTTCTAGTTTATTAAATATTCATTTTTCACCTGAAGGATTCCATTCAGTTTTGCTGAGTATGTTATTCTTGATTGTAATCCTATCTTCTATGCCTTCCAGAATATCATATTCTAAGTCCATTGACCCTTTAATGTAGAGGCTGCTAGATCTTGTGTTATTCTGACTGTAAACGCACAATATTTGGCCCCTGACAACATTTTCTGCTTGATCTGGAAGCTCTAGAATTTAGTATTCCTGGAAATTTTCATTTGAGGATCTCTTTCAGGGAATGATTGGTAGATTTTTTTCCATTTCTATTTTACACTCTGGTCCTAGGATATCAGGTCACTTTTTGTTGATAATTTCTTGAAATACAATGTCTAGACTTTTTTTTTATCATGACTTTCAGGGAGTACAAGAATTTTAAAATTATCTCTCCTCAAACTATTTCCCAGGTCATTTCTTTCCAATGAGAAATTTCACATTTTCTTCTACTTTTTTATTTTTAAAACTTTGTTTTACTGTTTCTTGGTATCTTTTGGACTTATGTGCTTCTACTTGTCCAATTTTATTTAAATACACTAATATTTTGTTTTTCCCCAGTTATATGTAAAAAATAGTTTTAATGTTCTTTTTAAAATTTTAAATTCCACATTCTCTCCCTCTTTCCCATCCTCTCTGCATCAGTGCCTCCCATCCCACTGCCTCTCTGATATGGCAAGCAACATGATATAGATTTTGCATGTGCAATCATGTAAAACATTTTCCCTTACTGGTCATTTTTATGGAAAATGTCTCAAACGAACAAAAAAGAAAAAGAAAGAAAGTTAAATATAGTATGTTTGGGTCTACATTCAGAATATCATTTCATTCTCTGAAGGCAAATGGTATTCTTCCTTATGAGTCTCTTGGATTATATTGGATCACTGTATTGCTGAGAATAATTAGGTCATTTATGGTTGTTCATAAAAAAATATTGCTTTTACTGTGTACAGTATTCTTTTGGTTCTGTTCACATCACTTTGCACTAGTTCATGTAAGCCTTTCCAGGTTTTTCCAAAATCATCCTGCTCGTCATTTCTTATAGCATAATAATAATCCATTACTGCTGGGGACCAGCCCCTTACGACCCCTGAGAGGGGAAGGGGGAGAGAGAGAAGGAACGGGGAAGAGAGAGAAAGGTACGGACAGCTCTCACATAGTATGCAAAGAGAAGTCGTTTATTGAAGCAAAAGCATGGTATATATATACTGTGGCTAGGAGGACAAAAGGGTAGGAGGAATGCAGGCACATTTGGTGTCAGAGGGGGATTTACAACCTAGGAGGACTGTAAGTACATTTGGTGTCAGGGAGAGGGGGTTTTACAACCTACACCTGGAACTAGTTAGGGAAGACATCCTGTTTTAAGGGAGGAAGAGAGGTATGTTATGTTTGCAGTATTTCTAGCCTGTTGTCAGGTTCTATACACATTACAACCATATACTACTACTTGTTCAACCATTCTCCAATTTATTACTATCACAAAAAGAGTCACAATAAATATTTTTGTACAAGTAGGTCCTTTTCACTTTTTAAAAATGTCTCTTTGAGATACAGACCCAGTAGTAGTATTGCTTAATCAAAGAGTATGCACAAGTTTAGAGCCCTTTGAGCAGAGTTTCCAAATTGTTCTTTAGAATGGTTGAATCATATCACAACTCCACCAACAATGCATTAGTGTCCCAATTTTGCCAGATCCTCTCTAATATTTGTCATTTTCCTTTTCTGTCATATTTGTCAATCTGAATAGGTGTGAGATGGTACTTTAAAGTTGTTTTAATTTGCACTTCTCTAATCACAAGTGATTTAGAGGGAAAGCTAGGTAGCTCTATGGATAGAGAACCAGGCCTAGAGATGTGAGGTCTTGTGGTTCAAATCTGGCCTCAGACTCTTCCTAGCTGTATGACTCTGGGCCAGCCACTTAACCTACCATTGCCTAGCCCTGGCCATTCTTCTGCCTTGGAACCAATACACAGTATTGATTTTAAAATGGACAGTAAGGGTTTAAAAATAAAACATAATGAACATAATCATTCTCCTCAGCCCTGGAAGAGTGACCAAGACCCTACTCCCCTGTGTCCACAAGCACTAGTGAACTCCTTAACTCAGGCCTGCAACCTAGAACTGTGCATGGGCAATGCAATAGGGTCCTGCACCCAGTGCCAGCACAAGTTTCTTGTAATCTCTTTTTGAGCAGTTTTCTGAATACCTTACAGTTTAAGACCTGAGAGCTCCAGAAGCTGCTGGCTTGCCAGAGTATGATCTGTACTGTACTGTGCTCTAGACCCAACTACTTACTACCACAGTGGTGAGACAGATATTTCCTGTCAACCTCTTTAATTGTCCTGGATTAGAAAATTGTTTCACCTTGACCTTTTGTAAGTTCTGCCACTCTAGAATTCTCTGCTCTGTAAAATGAAGTGATTGACTTAAATGATCTCTAAAGTCTCTCTAATTCTAATGTTCTGATTTGTTTAATTGCTATCTAGATAACTTATGTCCTCCTTGGATAAAAATCCAACTATTTCCCAAACTTTATTTAGGAAAATAAGAGTATTTGGGAGGCAAGAATTCCTGTCTTCAAATTCTAATAAGATTGTAAGCACTTAATTTTGATGCTTTCTCATCTGTTCAATGAGGGGCATGGTTTGGATATATCTAAAATCCTTTCACCTCTAAACCTTTAAAACTCCATAATTTATTATTGTGTCTCTAAATTAAAGTGGAAGTATTGATATCAATAAAGTTTACTATTTCCCTATATTTTTAAAATGTGTTTTACATATTTTCACAAATACATCTTACCCAATTAATTGTGTTCAGATGGATCTGTTATAGAATAATAATTTTGTAAGAGAATATGTGTGCTATCATGGGAAAATCACTAGTTATGGGGTTGAAAATGTTAGTGTTAAAAATAAATGATCTGACAAATTATATGAAATTATGTTGTTGCCAGTATTTATGATATCTTGAGAAGAAACTTATTTACAAATATTTACAAAATGGAGAGGAAACAATAAAGTAGAGAAATGTGAAGAGGTTAGAGAGGTTAGAGAAGTTATCTATCCTATCAACCTAAATGTTTACTATGGGTCTGCCTAATCCAGGCAGAGATTAATTAGTTCTCAATCAGAAAGGCTTGTGGTAAGTAACCACACTGTCTCCTCCAAGATGGAAGCTAGTCTCTTAGGAAATTAGGAAAGGAGTCAGCCTTTCACTCACCCAATGAAGTAGTCCAGGAGTCAGAGTCTAAATTGAAGTTGAGCTCCAAACCCACAATGCCAGTCACAGTCTCCAGAGAAGCTCCCTTGAAGACTCTCCCCATGCACAAGACTATCTCCAGAAGACAATCTCTTCAGAGACTATCCTCTCAAAGACAATCTGCCCTGAAGGAGTTTGGGGCTCGCTTTTTATGATGACTTCTTGTCCCTTCCCCTCTTCAAAGGGGCCAATCCCAGTTTCCAAATTGTCTAGCACTGCTTAGGGGGCAATGTCTGTGGGATCAACTTCTCACTTTCTGAAGCTTAAGTTCTCAACTTCTGAAGGTTAAGTTCTCATCTAAGGGTGTGAATTTTCTAAAATTCACATTCGAGAGGTGAACACTCATTCTGGCTGATTGAGTTTCTGAGGGTGTGAATTCACTAAGTGGTTTGCAAGCTCCTCCACCTAGTTCAAGCTTGTGTTGATTCAATCAAAAGATAGACAAAGGAGAGTTAATCCTGTTTTCACCATCTAGTGAGTTAATTAAGTTAGTGCTAACTCAGGATAGACAATAGAGTAAGAATTCTCTTTCACAAAACTCAAAAGTCTTAAATTTCAACTAAGCATATACTATGTTCAAAGTATTGTGGTAAACTTGAAGATACAAAGACTAAAACTAAAATGACCCTTCCTCCTAGGATCTACTTTTTATTTGGGGCAGGTCACTGTGATTAGAGAAAAGTAAGAAAATCAGACCTAGAAGCAAAGAAGATTTCTCTTCCTGAATTCAAATCCAGCCTCCAACACTTACTAGCTATGTGACCTTGGGCAAGTCACTTACCCCAACTACCTAGCGCTTATCACTCTCATTAATATACATGATCAGTAAGACATTCATTCAGGAACCACGAAACTCTATATGTCAATGACCCTCATTGCCAATACAAATGGTATAAATGTAGGAGGTACTAGAGCCCACTTACACTGGCTGTTTCATTTTCAACTTAAGCATTTACCCTTAGGAAACTGACAATTACTACAAATCAGCACATAATTTATTGTTTTAATTTAATTTAATTTAATACCTTGATTCTCTGCACTTAATGCTTTGATTCTCTACACTTAATACAATTATGGAGAAAATCCTAATAATGCAGATTAAGTTTAAAAGTGTGTTGTGTATGCACACTTTCTTTTTGAGAGCTGATTGTTAAACATTTACCTGCATAACCATGGATTTGATAACATAATGTGTCATAAATAAAGAAATATAAAAATATATATGATTGGTATATATATATGCACACATAGATATATATATAACACATATATGATATAAATATATATGTATGTGTGTTAATATGTATAAATCCAAATATCCACATATATCCAGAAATCCATATATGTGTGTATATGTGTATGATATGAGAAAGAAAAGAAAAAGAGTTTTTTCTGTAATTTACCCTCTATGTGACTATTTAAGTCACTTCTCTTCTGGGAGTCTCAGTTTTTTCATCTGTAAAACTATAAAAATTAGACTTGATAAACAAAGTCTGGACCTGGGAGGGTATATTTAAATGATATAGAAATTACCTCCCTAGGGAGGGAGATATTTCAGGAACCTCCAGATACCAGAATCCGTTTAATAAAGAAATATAGACAACAGGGAGATTGAAAGATTGATCAGTTATAGGGTAAAGAGCGTGCTTAATTATAAGCCCCCAAATCCAGATCCTGCTTCTGTCACCTACTGTTTGTGTGATTGTGGCTAAATTGTTGCCCCTCTATGGGTCTCTAGAATGAGGGAGTTAAATGACTCAGCCGAAACCACATAATATAATGGATTTCTTGGTATAGCCTAGAGCAGATGACCTCTGTGTTGTCTTCTAGCTTTAAATCTGTGATCCCATGATCCTCTCCAGCTTTGCCCAAGATCCTATGACTTTAAGAAGCTAAGTTCTATTATTTCTCCATCAAATGTCTTCAAGTTTTTATAGCAAAACTAGGTGGACCTCACTACATTTCACACAGTGGTCTTAATATATTATCTACCAAATCCCCTAGACTGCAGATACTTTCCCAGAAAAACAAAGTGTCAGTGTAAAGTGAGTTTAATTAAATTCGTTTATTTTTTATTTTTAAATCCTTACTTTCCATCTTGGAATCAATACTGTGTATTGGTTCTAAAGCAGAAGAGCAGTAAGGGCTAGGCAGAGGGGGTTAAGTGACTTGCCCAGGATCACACAGCTGGGAAGTCTCTGAGGTCATATTTGAACCTAGGACCTCCTACCTCTAGGCTTGGCTCTCAATCCACTGAGCCACCCAGCTGCCATTCTAATTAAATTTGTTAAGACAGAGCATCACCAAGAAAGCCAAGTGTGTTTCCCCAGATGCCATTTTTATTTTGGCGTTATGCCCAGAATCGTGTGTCTTTTGACCTTTCTTATCTTATTCCAGTTTCAGCCCTTAATTTTTTTGTCGTTGCCTATAAAAGATTACAATAAAAAGGTTATACGAAGAAATCTGCTACTATTCTATTATTCGGCTACAGCTGAGTCATTTCGCTATCTGAATTTGTAGTAGAATCCATCAAGCAGCGAGGAATTATAGAAATAGCAGTAGATTAAATGTCAGAAGACCTGAATTCTAGTTTTGGCTCTTCCAGTCACAGTTCATTTGACAATGAGCAAATAGCAGAAGTTCAATGAGTCTTCATATGAGTCTACTGGTTATTTCTCGGCAGGTTAGGCTAGATGCTGGCAATGAGATCCTGCTTCGCCCTGAGGTCTGAGTCACACCTGCTACTGTCTTCAGCAGGTCCTCCTTTCTGGGTGCACCACCCAAAGCCTTCTCACTCCACCCTGGACTGGCAACCCAGGACTTGAGACCAGATAACAGACTATACAGCTGCCAGTTGGCACCTGTCACCACTGCAGTGCCCTGCCATGTGTCTAGGATTGCCCCCATATTGGTCTGGGACTTTCTTTTGTACTATTGTGCTAGTATAAGTATGTATGTATGTATGTGTGTATACAAAGATAGATACATGTTATTTATACAGTATATAAACCATACATTCAGATTACATCTTTGTTCTGGTCTGGATCCCTTCACCACAAATGAGTATTTGTAACTGTTAGGATTAAAATTATCTCAAGAATTGATTTTGAGTAAGAAATATCCATTTATTGAACATATGTCCTTTTATTGATTGGGCCAACATCATGACCAATAAAGCAATATATTGGTCCATCGTCTTCTTGTATGGCCACCAATCCAGAAGCTGGGTCAGGCAGCTTAATAAATAGTTTTAGGAGTCCATCAGCCTCTCTTTTCAACATCAGAAGACATTTCTAATTGGGGGATATTTCTAATTACGAAGTGGCCTCTCAAACCATTCACCTCTCCCCATCCCCACAGGGGTTGAGTGAGGGCTTTATCCTTTCGTTTATTAACCAAATTCTGATAAAAAGGAAGACACACTTTGGATTCGGAAGGACAAAGAAGATGCAAAGAGCAGTAGACTGAATGGAATTTCTGACCCAGACCACAGACTCAGAAATACACAGTAATTCTCCCTACTATACAGGAATTGATTTAGGGTCTTTCTACTCTAGAGCCCTGCTAGGAATTAATACACAATATAAAAAATAAATTCTCACCTCACCCAATGGTAAGTTGCGTGGTCTTTGTTCTTTGTGTGTTGTTTCAGGCTTTCTCATCATGTTCATGGCACCACTCTTTGTTGTCTCATATGGTGTTCTATAAAAAATAGTTTACAAAATAATTTGATGACTGACTGAAGGATAATTAAAGTTTAGCAATTTGAACAGAACTTACAAAGGAAAGGATTCTTGCAGTGCCAAGATGTCCCTTAAAACAAATAAAGGATGGGGATTGGTCCTGGAGTTCATTGTTATAAGCTGAAGAAATATCCTCTCCCTAATATAGGTTAATGACTTCTTTTGTAATTTACAGTATAAGAAGTACTGAAAGGTTAAGCAACCTGACTATAGTTGTGCAAACCTTTATGTATCAAAGATGGCACTTAAATCACAATCTTCCTGGTTTCCAGGTTAGCAATCTTTACAATACTCCTTGTAGTCTTAAATAAATAAGGTAAGTACAGATGTAGTAGGTTGGTCTCCATGCCTTTAGACATTTGAAAAAAAATCCTACTTCTGCTGACTAAAAATTGAACTAAAATAGTTTTCTAAAAGTTTTTCCTAGGGCAGCAAGGTAGTACAATGGATAGAGCAGTGGATGTGGAGTCAGGAGGAACAGGGCTCAAACTTGGCCTCAGACACTTCCTAGCTGTGTGATCCTAGACAAGTCACTTAACCCTAATTGCTTAGCCCTTCTGTCTGAGAGTTGTTACTAAGATAGAAAGTAAGGGTTTAAGAAATTAAAAAAAAAAAGAATTGATGCTAAGACAGAAGGTAAGGGGTTTTAAAAGATAAAAGAATAATAACACTCTTTACCTGCAACACTCAATTGTTTCACTAGGTCATCTAAATGAATTAGACACCCATCAAGTTGGCGAGGATGATCAAAGATGGAAGTGGTATTAAAAGGCCTATGAGATACAGGCACACTAATATGCTGTGAGTTGATTTAGTCAGTTGTGAAAACATTTGGAATTACCAGAGAAAAGGGACAAAAATAGTCATACCCCTTTATCTAACAATCCTACTACTATGTCCTAAGCCCCAAAGAAGCCCCACAATAAAGGGGGGGGGAAGATGCCATGTATGCTAAAAATATGTGACATTTTGTGGTAGCAAAAATTGGAAACAAAATGATTGTTCCTCTACTGGGGAATTCTGGACAAACTGTGCTATATGAATGTAATGAAATATTATTACATTGTCAATTAGAGTCATAAGAGAAGCTTAGAATGAGCTACATGAATCAATGTAGTAAAGTAATCAAGACTAGGAGAAAAAGGTAGATAGATAGATAGATAGATAGATAGATAGATAGATAGATAGATGGATGGATGGATAGATGGATAGATAGATAGATAGATAGATGGATGGATGGATGGATGGATAGATGGATGGATGGATAGATAGATGGATGGATGGATGGATGGATGGATGGATGGATGGATAGATGGATGGATGGATGGATGGATAGATAATAGATAGATGGATGGATGGATGGATGGATAGATAGACAGACAGACAGACAGACAGACAGACAGACAGATAGATAGATAGATAAATGGGTAGACAAATAGAGACAGAAATAGAGAGGTAGACAAATAGCATTAGAGAGAGAGAGAGATGGAATAGATAGGAAGGTAGTTAGGTAGATAGAGAGATAGACACACAGATAGATAGATGGACAAATAGAAAGGTAAACAGAAAGAAAGACATCGCATTTATAAAGCACTTACTACATGCTAGGTAGGCACTGTAATGGGATCAGAATGGGTAGTTGAATACAGAGTTATCCAATAGTTTGGAGGTGATTAGGAAATGAGGTGGAGGTCTGATTTTGTACAAAATCAAGAGAAAACTCATCTATTGGAGCTCAGAGCAGAATCCAAGGTTATTTTTCGTTTCTCTCCAGGCTATACTCCTGACTTCTTCATCATGCCCTGGAACATACCTAGTACTTTCTCTCTTACTCCACTCACATTTTAGCTTCCTTTTTTTTTTGGTTTCCTTCTCCCATTAGAATGTAAGCTCCTTGAGAGTAATGGCTTCTTTTTACTTGTATTTATATTCTCAGAACTTAACACTGTACTTGGCATATAATACATACTTAATAAGTGCTTGTTGACTGAGTGAGGTAGAAAAGTGAAAACAACACCGAAAAAGAAATTAAATCAGATTAATTGTAATGACCAATTTAGTCTAAACATCACCTTAAAACACAACAAAGATAGCTGGTGTCTATAATGGAAACAAAGTGGGGGAAAGAAAGGGAGAAAGAGGGGGGGAGGAGAGAGAGAGAGGAAGGGAAAGAGAGAGGAAGAGAGAGAGGGAGAGAGAGAGAAAGAGAGAGCGAGAGAGAGAGAGAGAGAGAGAGGAAGAAAGGGCATTGGAAAATTCTATAGTTTAATAAGAAAATAAATCCCAGCATCCTTTTCTCTAGTGATAGTTCAAAGAGTAAGTTCTAATGACCTGTATGATTTCTGGAGTATTTTATTTCAATCACAGTACAAATAAATGAGACATTATAACAAATTATGCTCTGTGGACATAGGAAGATTGTTCCCAACAAGAAATATATGGTGATAGCAACACATTCATACTCACATTTAACCATTCTTGCTCAAGCCTACCCATATTTTATAATTGCAGTGATTCATCATGCCTGTTTTTTGCTTAGGTCTTAGAAATTGAAAGATAATACCATATTCATAACAGTTCCTTTCAGATTTACCACATCAACATAGGCAAGTGGGAAACTACATTTTCTTTTATTTGGGACCTATTATCAGACTTCTTTTCCCCATACATAACAACTTCTTAAAAATTGCTGAGCATATTCATCATCTTTCTTTCTCTTCTAAATTTATAACTCTAAGCCAACAAACAACCTAGCTTTCCACAGTGCTGAATTAGTAGAAAGGCATCTACATAAGAATTTTTTGGTTTTAGTTGGAATATAGCTTTGGGTTTCTAGAAAAAATAATCATCTTTTAAAAGCATAAGCTAACACTCAAGTTGTAGCTTCTCCAGTCAAAAGATTCAAGAATTCCTAGTTTTATCTCACACACACACACACACACACACACACACACACATGTCCCTTGCAAACATTTGTGCTTCCACCACAGCTTATTGCTACATATTTGTGACTAGAGTGGAAAGCAACAAACAAGTCACCTTAATAAACTCATACTCCTCTCTAAAAATAAACATGGAAAATCAATGTGAGTAATTTTTTAAAAAAGAAAACATACTAGTATCAATCAATCAATAAACAAATGTTTTTGAGTGTGGTGCTAGGGTTATAGAAGATGGAGAAGACCTGACATTTATCTTCGAGGAGTTAAAAATCTAATCAGTCAGGTTGAAGAGCAAATACAAGACAGTATGTTGTTAAACATTCAAATGTGTGGTTCAGAGTAAAGTGCAATAGGAATACAGAGTCAGTTAGTCAGTCACTCATCAATAAACCTTTATTAAGCTATGTGCCAGGCACTGTGGATGTCATTTGAACTAATCCCCTGATTTTACAGATGAAGAAATCAGATAAGTTAAGTGATCTGCCAAAGGAGAAATGGTGAATTCATTACAGAAAGCCCAGAACCCTTGACTACTGCTGTTTCCACTATACTACATTATTTCCCTGTAAATTAATTTGGTAAAGGTCAAAGAGAAAGATAAAACTAGAATCTATCTTTCCCAAAAGATCCACAGACAAGCCAGACAGCTCTGAAAATAACATGCTAAATTGTTGTTGTTTTAAAGCAAATTGTACATCAATGGTATCAAACTCAAATATATATGGAGGCCACTGAACTGTGACTAAGTGGTGCAGTGGATAGAGCACTGAGCTTGGAATCAGGAAGACTCTTCCTGACTCAGACACTTACTAGCAGTATAACCCTGGCAAGTCTCTTAACCCTGTTTGCCTCAGTTCCCTCATCTATAAAATGAGCTGGAGAAGGAAATAGCAAACCATGCCAGTATCCTTGCCAAAAAAATTCACAAAGAGTCAGACATGACTAAACAACAACAACAAACTGAGCTTAAAGATCCCTGAAGACCACATATTGACTTAGAAAACCAGATGTGTTTATTTATTTCTTTCCTTAGAAATTAGAATCAAATAGAAATTACATTTTTATCTGATTCTGGCTATACTTGGGAGTTTTGTGCATCAAGTGTGGCTAGTAGGCCTCATGTTTGACCCCTTTGCTGTACATAATAGAAATCTACAATTGCATGTACAATCGTTTTGTCTGTACTATAATGTACATAGAAAAGACCTTTCATTTGCTTTTTATTGGGTTCAGAATAAAATATCAATTTAACAAAAAAGTTCAAATTAATTTATTTTGAATTCAAATAAATTTAAAAAATAAATTCCCCCAAAGAAATATTTTTTATTATGAGTATTTGGTCCCCAATCTAATCTATCCTAGATTTAAAAAATATTAGTGCCAAGGGCATCATAATTTTCCAAGTTCTGCAATCCAGGTATCATCCTTGATTTTTCAATCTCTCTCATCCCTCAATCCAGGATGTTGCTGTTGGGTTTTTTTAAGCATTTAATAACATTTATTGCAATTACAATTTGACATAAAAATATTTCATTTCCATTGGATGGTAGAATCTTTCATATCTAAGCCTGGAAAAAAAAAGTATGATTCTCTATATCTGAGATAGCAGTTTCTCCACTTTCCCCTGGCTCATTTTTGATAGAAATCTTGATGGCAAGTAAAAAGTAGACAGAAGAATAGAGATGACCTCTAGTCAACTTTGTATGAAAAGAAGGCAGGTGGGACTGAAGTACCACAAGATCTGGCTGACTTAAAAACTTTTTTTAAATAAAATTTTAAGCTTAAAAAAATTACATTGAAATAAAAGAAATGTCATAATGTTTCTGATCATAGTGACAAACTCCCTAGAGATAAAATCCCTATATAACAATCTAACAATATTATTGGTGCCATAATGCAGGCCAGCACCACTGGAGAGGAATGTCGGTGAAACTCTTTGGCTACATAAATACTATTTCTTCTGCTTTCTCCAGATTCATGCCAGAAGCATAGTCTCATTATTACCCCACACGGAAGACATATCACAGTGGCAACTAATAGCTTCTGTATAAATGGAGATTATGAACGACTTTATTCCCCAGAAGTCCTTAGTATTTCCCCAAATTCCCTATAGTCTCTCCTGCGGCTCCATGATGGCAAGATCACATTATTGGTATTTAACTGGCTGTAACTCCTCCCACGCCCTCTTTGGCATGATGCAACAATCATGGTGGTGTGGTAAAGTAGGGATTTTGAAAAGGCTAATTAGCCATGGGCACATGATTTTTATTTTGTATCCTCTTTATTCCTTGATTTCTAATGATATTTAATAAACCTCCTAAAATATAATATTTTTATTATTTAATTTAAATTTTTACATTTCCAAATAAATAATTTGTCATGAGTTTAAATCAGAAGTTTAGGAAGATGTCAGAAGTGATTTCTAAGGGATAAATTCAATAGCCCCCAGAACTCCCACAGGTTTGAGATGGGTTTGCTGTCCAAAAATTCAGCAAACAAAGCAAATGTTCTGTTCGAGACATCAGAGCCAGCACCCAGCCAGCCCTCTGGTTCCACACTTCCAGTAGCGTTGGCTGAAAGGTAAGCAATCAGTAAAGCTGGTTTTTCAATTGGTGAAGCACCGCAGTAACAATCTCTTGGGGGGTCTGGGGTTTACAGTGCTCTTCAATCTGGCTGAAGACACAAACTGACAGCTTCTGGAAACTGGCCACAGAAATGGAGGCATTGAACGACTGAAACAAAGAGTCCATAATGCCTTGGAACACATTGAACTTGACCTGGTCAGAGTCCTGCTCCTCCCCTTTGTGAGGGTTATCCTGGTCCACCTTCACAATCCGCTCATCACTTTCATGATTTTCAGAGCCATAATAACGTTGTGGAGGGTAGATACTTCCTCCTCCTATTTCTTCTTCTCTTTATGCAAGAACTGGATATCAATATTTTGGTAATTGTATGTAATGCTCTCTTGGTTCTACTCATTTCACTCTTCATAATTTCATGTAAGTCTCTGTGGTTTTGTTTTTTGTTGTTTTTTTAAACTCTTACCCTCCATCTTAGAATCAGTACTGTGTATTGGTTCAAGGGCTAGCTAGACAAAAGGAATTGAATGACTTGCCCACAGTTACATAGCTAGGAAGTGTCTGAGGCCCAATTTGAACCCAGGATCTCCTGTCTGTAAGCCTGGATCTCAATCCACTGAGCCACTTCTTAGTGGTTAGTTTTGTGTGTGCTTTTTTTTTTTTTAATTTAACTGTTCATCATTTCTTACTGTGCAGTAGTGTTGCATCATAATTATATGCCACAACTTTTTTAGCCATTCCCCAAATGACAGACCTTCAATAGGTAGAATTCCAAATGTTTTTGCTGGCTCTCCCCCAGACTTAGAAGGCTCCTTCTTCAAATCTCTATCTTTTGGTTTCCTTCAGTTCTCAGTTAAAATTCTATTTTGTACAAGAAGACTTCTCACCCTTCTTAATTCGAATGCCTCCTTTCTGTTGACTATTTCCAATTTATCCAACATAAAGCTTGTTTTACACATAGTTTGCGTGTTGTCTCCCTGTTAAATAGTGGGCTTCTTGAGAATAAAGAGTCTTTTGCTTCTTTTTGTAGCTCCACTGTTTAGCCCAGTGCCTGGCATATAGTAGGTGTTTAATAAATGTTAATTGATTGACTTTCAGAAACTAGTTTATTTAATTTCATTCATCTATATCCAGATCATTTCCGGTTTGGAGAGTTGTCCTAACTAACATAGTACCCTATGTCCTCTGATAAGGGTCTCTGCCTCAAGATTTCAGATAACATTTATAGGAATCTTGAACAAAAAAAAAAATGTTTTACAATACAACCTAGGTTAACATTTCAGAATTGAGCAGACAAATTATTATACAATTTCCCCTGCACCATTCCCTTCTGGCCTGGAGTTAAACAAAAGGATTCTTCCTTTCCATTGTTGCAATAATCTTCTCTCAAAAGAGAGTGTAGATCCAGTGCCAATCTCTTTTGGTGAGTGAGGAAGCAATGAAACTAGAAAGACCTCAATTCAAATCCAGCCTCAAACTCTTATAAACTGTGTGTCTTAATCCATGGGAGAAGGAAATGGCAAGTATTCTAGCATTTTTACCAAGAAAACTCCATGGCTAGTAAGGTTGACAGAATCACAAAAAGTTGGACATGACTGAATGAAACAAAAAATCACCCCCTTATCCATTCACGTATAGCCAGGCCTTTTAAAATTCTTTTTATCCTTATTTATCACCTTTCTTTCCAAGACACTTTCTCCAAGAGTCTGGAAAGGACTTGGGAGGAAAATGTAATTTCCTAATATTTCTAAATAAGCTAGGTAGGAGGTTTCTGATATGCTTCCACACTACTATTTGTTGTTAGTCATAAAACTGAAAGAAATTTGGTTATAGCCATAAAAACATAAAAGAAAACCTTTTAGAATGTAACTTTCAAGACTCTAATCATCTTTAGTTCCAGAACTAGTAAATGCTGTGGGTTTGTGGAAGATCCATAAGGATAAATCATCTCATCATTTCATTTTCTCCAGTCCAGTGATGTTTCATCAATCCTTCTCTTGTCTTAAACTCTCTCAGACTTTAGTTGGGGTAGGCGGAGGGAATTAAATATTATGACAAATCTTGACCATTTGTCCTATCCAAAAAAGCACAATGTTGGGTCTGAAATCAAGAAAACTCATTTTCCTGCATTCAATTCTGGCCTCAGATACCTACTATCTTGCTTAACCATTTTTTTGCTTCAATTTTCTCATCTGTAAAATGAGAGGAGAAGAAAATGGCAGATGAGTCCAATATATTTCCCAAAAAAAAACCCCAAATGGGGTCATGAAGAGTAAAACATAACTTTAAAATTACTTAAAATTAATATTAATAATCCCTTATATTTCTTTTTTTCATTTTTTAAAAATTCAGAATATTTTTCCATGGTTACATGATCCATGTTCCCCAACCCCACCCCACTCTTTCCTCTCCCCCTCCTGAAGCTGACAAGCAATTCCACTGAATCCCTTATGTTTATTTCTATAGTACTTTATGAGATGCTCTTATAAGATCACTGATTAGAGGTAAAAGGGACCTTCAAGATCTGTCATTCATTCAAGAAACATTTATTGAGTCTCTTTTTTGCTAAGCACTGGAAGTCCAAAAGGGGATTAAGAAAGACTTCTTACAGAAAGTAGAATTAAGCTGAAATTTAAGGAAGTCAGGAAGCAGAGATGAGGATGAAGAGCATTCCAGGCATGGAAGACAGCCAATGAAAATATCCAATTAGAAGATGCAGAGTCTTGTTCAAAGAAACTGGTGTCACTGGGTTTAGATTATCTATGAGTGTCAGGAGAGATTAATAAGGTATAAGAAGAATGGAAAAGTGGGTCATGGTGAAGGTGGAGTGAAGATTCTAAAGGGCTTTAAATACCAAGCAGGATTTTATATTTCATTGTGGAAGTGATCAGGAGCTACTACAAATCATTGAGTTCACTAACTTCATCCAACCCAACTTCATTTTACAATTAAGGAAGCCAAAGCTGAGCAGGGTTAAGACTTGTCAAAGATCACGTAGGACAGAGCTGATCTGTCAGTGAACATTTATTAAGCACCTGTTTTGCCAGAATCTGTGTTAAGCACCAGAGATGCAAAGAAAGGCAAAAGCTCTACCCTTAAAGAGCTCACAATCTAATAGGTGGGGATAACAAACTGACAACTCTGCCCATACAAAATATATATGCAATGAATGAGTCATAAGCTCAGAGGTAGGGAGTAGCAGAGCTGGTATTTGAGCCCCGAGCTGATTCTGAATCTAGTTCATGACCATCCTGGTCACGTAGCTGCTAAGTGGCAAAGCCAAGTCATGCCTCCATCTCTTTTGACTTGAAGTCCAGTATTCTTTCTACTCTCAGTATTGTCATTATTTATAGGAATGCCATAGTTAGGGAATAATGGATTTCCCCAGGTATAGTTGAGTTTCACATTGGTTTTATCAAGAATAGGTCATGCCAGGGGCAGATAAATGGTTCAGTTGTAACATATATATTTTAGTTAATCTGAAAGAAAACAGAGGCAAACTCCAAGCCAATTATAGGTTTATTGAGAGAAACCAGTGTCTCTCAGGAAAACTGTCATTAGGTTTCCTCCTACCTAAGACAATTGAGTGAGTTTCCCATCCTTTATATATCCTAACATTACATCATTCAAGATCTCGAGAGGCTGCCCTGAATAGGTCAATCATTTTGGTCATCCATTCTGGCCTGCCATATAGGGACAGTTCACCTCCTGCATTTGGGGTGGTGTTCTAGCTTCTTGAGGAGGTGCCTCAGCTTCTTATTGAGACCTGATTGGTTAGAATGGTCCTTTAGATAATTATGATAGGTTCACAACCTCATAGTAAGGAAAAGTTTGGGGCCACCAATGCTCCTCTGGATATGCCCTGTATGGTAGTCTAAGTTGGTAGGCCTTCTGCTTAGAGGGCACAATGAGAGACTCTATTGCAAAATGCTGACTTATAAGGAGTTGCAGCATAAAAAAGAAAAATAAACAAATATATTGCATTAGTTTAGCATAATAATACATTAGTTTTATTAAATAACCTTTTAACTATATTTACTATAATTCTATTAAACACTAATCAATCATTATCCCAGATTAATCAATTCCTTTGGTTAATATTAACATCTGGGGTCTTATTTAAAGGGAACAGGGATTCTTATTCTCTTCACAAACCAGGAGATGGGAGGCCCTGGGTTTAAATCTGCCTTCAGACACTCCTAGCTGTGTGACCCTGGGCAAGTCACTTAACCTCATTGCCTAGTCCTTACCGCTCTTCTCCTTGGAACCAATATGCAGTATTGATTCTAAGATGGAAGGAAAATTAAAAAAACAAAAACAAAAACAAAAAGTAAGGTTTTTAAAAAAAAGTTTATAGTAGTAGGATATACTGACATGTACATATATGTGTATTATAATAATATATACATATGATTATATGTAACACATATGTATATAATGTAAAGATTATAATTAATATTCAATAAGTATTCTATTTTAAAAGTTTTATTAATAATAACTAAAGTAAAAGAACTACCTAAACCCAGCCCGATCCTGAGAGAAGAGAGTGAACAGGGGGACCTTATAACTTACATACAATTACATGAAGGCATAAACATACACAATGGGAAAAGCATTCTGGGTAATGTGGTTTTAGGGATTCAAGATTTTCTAACTAACAATATTATGAATAAAGACAGATAGATGTTTATCTATCTGTCTTAATATATATGTATATGTATATATATAATATGTATATATATATGTATTAATATGTATATATATGCATATATAACATCTTAATATGTATAACAGGGATTCTTAACTAGGGTTCTATAAGCTTAGTTTTACTAGCAATATTTTGATAATTATATTTCAATTAATTTTCTTTATAAACTGTAAAATTTAAATTAATATCCAACACTCCAAGAATTATATTTTATAAAATTTGTTAATAATCACTTGAAGTAGAAGGAATAAAAAGGAAATAGAAGTAAAAGAAAACAATTATCTAACAAAATTAAGACCTCATGAGCAAAAAACTCTCCTGGATCTCATCTCATGTCACCTCCACCAAATCTGATCACTAGAAGAGTGAGCAAGAGGCAGGGCTACACAAAATTTATATCCTGCCTATATCAGCACATATCATAAGGAGAGTGGGGTGCTGGGAATTGTAGTTCTGGGGTTCATATTCCAATTACACAACCCCCCCCATGATTCCCATGGAAAATGAGCATGTACAAATCTCCCAGATTTACATATCGAGTTTCCCCATGGAATCAGGACACATACCCAACTTATACCTCTAAAGATCTTCAACTAGAGGTATATACAATATTGTACTTTCTAAGGGGAAATTACAATAATTTGGGGATAAGAGGAAAATGAAAGAAAACAAAACAAATGATTGCTAGGTGCATTGACAAAAAGCCAATTAGGGGGCAGTCCCCTTTGGCATAAGAGTGTATATTCAAAATAAATGCATTCAACGCCCCATTATTCAATTTCACTATATCCCAAAGTTCATTCTGGATCTTTTGGAGGCAATGTGAGGTTTCTGGAGGCATCTCCATGGTAACTTCTCCAAACAGTTCACTTTCTTGATTGCAGGAGGTAGCAAGTATCTTATCCTATAATTATTCTTAAACAAGAAAAATTTTTATAAATCTTGAATTATATAATAATAATACGACAATCCCCCTGAGGAGAGTGTTGACCAACACATGGATCACTTAGGGATACATGGCTGAGTTATGAGGTATATGAATCAATTGTTAAAAGGAAACCAAAAACATAAAAAAAAAATACAAGGAAAGAAAAAAAAACCAAAATTAAATAATATATAAAAATTTTGAGTAAGCAAGAGTAAGCTCATAACAGGTCCTTGAATCAGGGCCCAATAAAGTGATTTATGTCCCACAAGCCTGTAGGACCATTGCAGCAATATGCACTTACCATATCATCAGCCAGGACTACAGAAAATTGACACATATATGAAAGACAGAAAAGGGACTAGATCTTTGTAGTAAATGGGAAATATCATTCCCTGGACTGATTTTTACCTTCACTCTCGGGAATAAGGGAATCAGAATTATATCTAAGTCGAGGTACTTTGTCTGAACCTGGCATGGGGAAATGCTGTGTCTGATGTTGTCAAACAGCCACTTCCTTGAACCCCAAAACAAATCCTCTGTCTTGGCACAGATTCTCATCAATCCCACTGGGATTGGTTGGTCTCCTTGACTTTGTGCTTCTTCCCACTGTATAATGGCTCTTTTGTGATCACTTCACCTGGAATCAGACAATCATTAATCAAAGTCCCATGATATTTAACAATCAATGTCAGATTTCCATAGTCTAAAGCTTTTGGGTATGCATTAATATTAGGGCTAGTGAGTATTGTAAACTTATATTAGTGCAAAATCAAAAAACCATTAAGACTGGTAATGTGCTTCAAATACAAAAAAAAAATACTCTATTGTGCATACAAAGAAAAACAATAATAATTTTTTTAAAATAAAAAATATATAGTTCACAATCAGTGACACACTGTGTTTGCCAAGGAGAGATGCAATACAAACGTTTCTCACACAAAAATGAGATCCATTTCCTTTTTAATTTGGCCATGCTCCACAGTGTGAGTGTACATAATATTTTACCAGCTAACAGCTTTATTAGACAGTAGTATAACAGGTAATGCACATTCAATGAAGTGCCAAAGTCCCCCAAATCACAAGAGCCCATTTAATGACAATAGCAAAGAAACGTGCTATCATATAGGATTCATGTGAGTTGTTGTTTGACTTTAAAAAAAAATTTTTTTTTTAAGCTCATGGATACTTGTCACAAGTTCTTCAGATCTAGCTAATATTTCAACCTTGGCTGAGATGTTTTTAACAAAGTTTGTTACTGCCATCATTCCAAAATGTGGCAGAGGAGCCCAGAATAACAGCTTCTGTACTGCTGATGAACACCTTTTGGGCCTAAAATGTTACCAAGTATATGGATTATTCTGGTGGAAGGGTAGAATAAACTGAAGAGTTACAAATATTTTTTTAAAAAATGACCCATCTAATGGTTACAAAGCCCCCTAGGAAAACCTTCCTACCTCCCAGATAAGATTATAACCCATCATGGGGTAACCAAGTCCCTTGGAAAACCTCCTTCCTCTGGTATGGGACTGTAACAGCTGTAAAAGGCATGTCTTTATATGTTTCATTCACTGCAATGTGGAAGCAAGGACTACCATAGTGAAAATCGCTTCTGATGTATCATCCATTACATTTTAAATAAATGAAGAGGTGAGAAATAAAATAGTGCTATTGCACTGTACTTCAACTATTAAATGGACTCTTATCTTTTGTTACAAACAACTCAAAGGTAGGCAAATAATCAGTCAGAGGTAGTGGTGCTCCTAGATATCCTGAAAAATCACTTATGAAGACCACATAAAATCTATTTAAATTTTTAGGTCATTAAGTTCTCCAAAGGTTGTATACAGATTGTAACCAGTTTGATGGAGTCCATCTATCATCATCTATGCGACAATTAACAAAGGCAAAAAGGAACAAAAGACCACTTGGGCAACATGTGACCTCAGTGGATCTGGTGACAAATCCAGCATCCATAAGGACCTATGGTTTTTCCATGGAAAAGGGTTTACACAAGTTGTTTATGGACTTTTACATGGTATTTTCTCCACTCCAGTCATAGAGGGAGGAACAGATAACAGCAGATATAACTAATGGCCAAAACATAGTAACTTAAAATGATCCAGTGTCATAGAATATATTAGATTAGATCAATATGTGAACTAAAAAAAATAAATTTTAAAGCAAACAATCAACAAATACAATATATGGGATAGGATACAGGCACTGAATTCAAGAGTCCTTTTCTCCAGGTCCAATAGAGTTCTTCACTATTTGGTGGGGAACAAATTAAAACAGTTAGCAATGGAATCTGAAAAGCTAAAAATTCACCTTCAGACTCTTTAAGGTTCCTTCCCCTCCCCAGTATCATTATCCATCTAGATTCCTTTGGTCACTTCTATGGGGTTCCCCATACCTTCACTGGGCATAATGTGGATGAACCCCATATTGGGTGTGTTGCAGAGACTGGGTAGGCCAAAATGGCAAGGGGGTGTAGAGAAATGAATCTCCCCCTTGAATCTCAGGATTACTGAAGCTAATCACAAAGACAAGTGCACCCAGGATTTGTAGTAAGAAAAAACACTCCAAAACTTTGAGCTGTGAGAGCTCTGCAATGCTTTCCCAGAATGGGAGCTGTTTGAGATAAGCAGGAAACTGGGCCATGCTTGCAGTTCTACTTATTAAATTGGTTGTAAATCTACTTCCTTTTTTTTTCTTAAACCCTTGGGGCAGAAGAGTGGTAAGGGCTAGGCAGAGGGGGTTAAGTGACTTGCCCAGAGTCACACAGCTGGGAAGTGTCTGAGGCCAGATTTGAACCTAGGACCTCCCGTCTCTAGGCCTGGCTCTCAATCCACCGAGCTACCCAGCTGCCCCCTCTACTTCCTCTTAATAGGTGGTGCTAGCCTATTATATATTGGATAGGAGTAAAGATCTCATCAGGCTAGTAGATGGAGACATGCCCCAATCAATCTTTGAATGGAGGGCAGCCAAAAGGCTTTAGCCGAAGGTTAAGTTAATGAGGGAAAACAAAAGCTTTCTATTTTAGGCACAGTGAAGGTAAAAACACCTCAGAACTGCTTAGCTGAGCTGGTCTGGGAGAGCAAAAAGGGTTTAAACAGCTACCACCATGCTTGAGACCCATGTGGGGATTTAGGAAAGGCCTTAAAGAGAAAGCAAATTCTAGGAATAAGATAAGGCTAAAATTTTTCAATTTAGCCCAATAATTAATACCTTTTAATAACAAAAAAAAAAAAACTGAGCTGAAATTATTAACTTCCTCCAATACTCTGGGATTCTGGGCTGTGAGATGGTAGCTTGTTGGAGGATCAGGGTTGCTTTCCCGAGGTGAAAGGAGTCAGGACAGTTAGAGGCTAATTGTTGCTAAAAACAACAACACACACACACACACACACAGAGCTTACCAGTTGCAGCAAGCAATGACTATCCAGCTGCTTTCAGTTTAAGAGGAGAAAATGGGATTTAAATCTCACCCTTCCACTTCCAAACAACTCCCAGGGGGACAAAATCAGCAGTGGAAGAAAAATGGCAGCAGGAAGTGGTGGGAGGCAGTGGGGCTTCTAAAGCTTAGAACATAGACCAATGGCTATGGCCTTGAAGCTAATCTGTCCTGCTCTACTCACTCAGAGAGGAGTAAGGGTCCTAAACTCAAGACTTCAGGTCACCATAAATGTAAGATTTAAATTAATATCCAACACTCCAAGAATTATATTTTATAAAGTTTATTAATGATCACTTGAAGTAGAAAGAATAAAAAGGAAATAGAAGTAAAAATTATCTAACAAAATAAGACCATGTGAGCAAAAATTCTCCTGGCTTTCACTTCATACCACCTCTACCAAACCCCATCACAGGAAGAGCAAGCCAGAGGCAGGGCTACACAAAATCCTGCCTACATCAGCACATAACGTGAGTAGGAAAGTGCTAGGAATTGTAGTTTTGGGGTTCAGATTTCAATTACACAAACCTATGTATTTTATGTATTTAAAACATTATTCTGAAAAATGATAGATTTCTGCAAACTGCTTAAAGATACATGATAATAAAAGGGTTAAAAACTTCTGAAATTTGGGATATATATGAGAACTTGTATATTGTGCCAAGACAGAATAAGAATGAAAGAATGATGGGACGTTGAATAAGAAGTAGCAAAATGGGAAACATTGTTATTTCCTTGAAGCAGGCAAATAGTAGGGTGGATATAGTACTGGACCTGGAATCAGGAAGACATAAGTTCAAATCCAACCCTATGTATTTACTTGTTGTGTGATACCAGGCAAATAACTTAATCTCTAGCCTCAGTTTCTTGATCTAAAAAATGGGGATAAAAATATAATCTAACCTTTTGGGTTGTTTTGAGGATAAAATGAGATATACATATATGTATATGCAATCAAATATATATATATATATATATATATATATTTATACACACAAACCTTAAAGTGCTATTATGATTATCTATTCCAGCATAAAAAATTAAGTGGACTACAACAACAGATGATTCTCAAAAAGAATAAATTATATAAATACTTGGCATTTCTCTTATATTTTAGCCCTAAAATCTCAGGTATTTACCAATATTAATTAGTATATTCTATTCCCTCAATCACTCCATAGTGCTGATCACTAACAAACCTACCTTTTTGAGAAAGAAACCAAGATGAAGAGAAGTTGAATGACTTACTCAATTTACTACACAGATCGTGTCCTGACATCCCCTCTATTGTTCCTGCTCTATCCCTATTTGAGAACGTATAACTCCATTGTATTTTTTCCTATATGAATAGAGAATCGATCACATATAGAGCCACAGTTCAGTCTCAATTTAATTAATCTCTTTTTTAATTTCTAAAGCAATTGAATTCCAACTCATAGTAATGATGTTGAGAATATAGACAGGGTTACTTAAGGAGTCTTGTTCTTTACTAATAGTACCTGACTTTGAGATAAGGGAAGACATGGTAATAGGTATGGAAGCATGAATTACTGTTTTGGCAGGATTCTTTTTATTTTTTGGCTCCCAGAAAAATAACAAAGATTCTTAAAGCTGCCATTCTTTCAGATTACATTAAGTAAATTATGC
This sequence comes from Monodelphis domestica, assembly GCF_027887165.1. Lineage (NCBI taxonomy): Eukaryota > Metazoa > Chordata > Mammalia > Didelphimorphia > Didelphidae > Monodelphis > Monodelphis domestica. Next base: position 236,678,607 of record NC_077233.1, on the reverse strand, counting down.
CTTCAGCATTAGGTGTTGTCATAGCATGTCCCAAGAATGAATCATATAAAAGCAAGCATTAAATCACGAATAGTAAGAGAAACACAAATTAAAACAACTCTGTGGTTTTGTGTCACACTCTGCAAATTGGCAAAGGTGACAAAAACATTATTGGTGGAGCTATGAATTAGTTGACCTATTCCAGCTATCAGACTGGAGTTACACCCCCAAAAAGTAACTAAATTGTTCATGCTTTTTGACTCAGTGAACCCACTACTGGTGGATGAGTGTGTAACACCTCAAGGAAGTGTGTCAGAAATAAAAGTCCAGTACATACTGAAATGGGGGGAGGAGGGCAGCAGAAGGGCATCATGGTATTTACTCATTAAACTGAGGAATAGTTGGAAAAGTTGATATATAAATATTATGGAATATTATTAAAGTGTAAGAAATGACAAGATTTATAGAAATATGAGGATAACTATATAAACTGCTATAAAGTTAAATGAAAGAGGCAGAATGATGTATTAGATAGATCACTATATTTAGAGTAGGAAACCCTGGGCTCAAATTCTTCCTCGGAAACCTTCTAGTTGTGTGACCTTGGGCAAGTCATTTAACTTTTCCTGGCCTTATTTTACTTGTTTGTAAAATTAGGGAGTTGGACCCAATGACTACTAAGTTCCCTTTTAAATCTATGTTCCCATATTGAGCAAAACCCCAAAAGGGTATACACAGCAACTACATCAGTGTTAAGGAAAGATGACTAAAAAAAAGCAATTGGAAAAATCAGTAACAGTCCAGAGGGAATATTGAAATAGGCTTCTATTTTCAATGAAGAGCGAAACTGCTAGAGCAGAATGGTATTAGATGTGGTCCCCAGTGTCCAATGGTTTTGATAAACTGTTTCTTAGTTGCAAGGGAAGTTGCAATCTGGGTAGGAGAAAATGAAAATGTCTCAAGAAATTACTTTGATATAAAAAGGCAATGATAAAATATTTTATTAATGAATCCCATGTGTATTTGGTCATCATTATTAGGGTTATATTCCCGGACAACCATCATCTGTGGTTACAAAGATATTTCTAAGATTTTTTTTAGTTAAATTTATCATGAAATGCCAAGTCAACAAAAGCTCATTCTTTCTCTTAAAAACAATACAAAACAAAACAAAACAAAAATCTGGCCTTCTGTCTTAGAATTAATTCTAAGACAGAAGAGTGGCAAAGGCTAGGCAATTGGGGTTAAGCAACTTGCCCAGGGTCACACAACTAGGAAATATCTGAGGTCAGATTTGAAACCAGTTCCCCCCAACTCTAAAAAACTCACCCTTTTTAGGTTAGTGTGGTAATAGTGCAGATGGGAAACTTTCACTAGGCTCTTGTGTTTATTCCAAAAATGTTTCCTCCACATTATAGACAATAACAATCATCAAAGGTGTACCCCCGGGTACCAGAACTGCCCAAATTATTTTTCAGAATTAGATTACCATATCTAATTGAATCAGACATGTGTTTCCCCTCTTTTACTTAAAAGAATTTACTTTTCTCAGAAGCAATATTCCTTTTTCCAGGTACTTTCAACCTTTAGTGGCTAGCATGTGAGCTAGACTTTCTCTGTATATCTCATCGCATCTGTTCTGTGGTTGAATGTGTCAAGTACAAAGGAAGGTCTGCTTGAGGAGATAATGTAGTCATGTGGGTGGGGATCTAGTCCCTGAAAGTATATTTGTGAATGTTTTAAATGGCCAGTTAAACTTTCATTCAAATGACTTTTCTTAATTCTTCCTGCTTTAAATTTAATCTAGCAAGAGTGTACTGGATTTTCCTGGCATTACGAATACAGAGCCCTTGAACAGGACTTTTACATTTATTCAATCTTCTGTTGTCCCTTTCATTTTAAAAATAAAGTGCTTTCTGGAGAGACTATTATAAATGACCATGGCAGTTTGGGATTCCATAAGTTTTACAACTATAAGAGAACCTGATTAAGAAAAGATTTAGCCATTCCAGGTCAGAGTATAGTTAGAAGAGTGTAAAAATATAAACAAAACACCTGGGGTAACATTGACTTCCATCGCTGCAGAATTTTATTCTTCACCCAAAACCCCAAATTCATTAAACTGTTGCTTTATCTTGTTTGAGGTTTTTTGTTTTGTTTTTGGTGGGGAGGGTATGATGAATGCCTACATATTTGTTGAGTTGATTTCAATGGAAGGAAGGGGTTGGAGAAGGCAGGTGTTGTGCCATCAAAATGATCATTTTCTAGATGTGTGACCTTTGGGAAGGAACCTCCATGACCTCTGTTTCCTCATCTTTCAATTTTTTTTTTGAGTTGTATAAATTAGTCTCTAAAGTCCCTATCTGTTCTATCATTCTCTAGTTTTGTGATCCAATATGTTGCATCATTTTAAAGGTATTTCCTGCGCTATATTAATCACCTTCTGACAGGTTCTAGGAAAGACTGCCAATGTTTCCTTGCTTTGGGATATCTTCAGTATTGTTCATCAGCAGTTTTCATGGAAGAGAAAGAAATTTATACACTTCTACTAGCACTCACTGTAGAGAAGTCATCAAGAATAATTTAAATGTGTGTGTTTCTGGATTGAGTTATGATTCAAAAACTAAAAAGATATATCCTAAACCCAATTGACTCAACAATTTTCTAGATCAGATCAATTTATCATCAAGATATGTGATCCCAATTCAAGAACTGGGTTAAAAAACAATTCCCTCCTTTTAAAATGCAAGACTTCTAGTGACTGGCCTTGCTCTAAGGTGAAATGACTCTTGTGTTTAACAGGAAGCCAAATGCACGGACCCTAAGGATCACTTCCTCCAATCCCAACTAATTTTACAGCTGGTGCCCAGGACTAATTTGCTCAAGGTCAAACAGGATTAGAATCCAGGTCCTCTCACTTCAAAACCAACATTCAATTCAATGTGCCATAGACTATTTGTAATACTAGTCCTCTTCCTTGAGAAGGGGTATTCTGTTAAAGGTATATATGTAAACTGTAAATTTCTGGTACTATTGAATAGTATTATGGCAAGATCCCAAATATCTATAGTGAGCACTGGAGGACTCTTTTCCTCTAGGGAAAAATGAAGAGTCAAAAGCAATGTGATACATGCACACACACACACATATATACATTAATATATACTCATACACACAAACATGCATTCATCCATCCACCTACATACACTCACTCATATGTTTTATCATTGTGTGTATTGATTGCTAGACTTGAAGTTAGAAACAGACCTGAGTCTGAGACTTGCCTCTTATACTATTAGTTGTGAAACCATAGACAAGTCACTTAATATCTCTGAATCTCGGTTTCCTCTTCTGTAAAATGGAGATAATAATAACTCCTCCATCACAGAGTTGTTATAAGGATCCCATGAGATTATGTATGCAAAGTATTTTTCAAACTTTAAAGCACTACATAAATGTTAGCTCCTGTTATTATAGTAATAATAGTATAACATTAAGAAACTACTACTGTGTCCCCAAGGACTGGAAGTATTATACCAGTCCTTCTCTCCCTATTCTGTACCAAGGCATTTGGTTTGGACTAGGCTCAGTCCTAAGGAGTCTGGCCCCTAATAAGAATGAGGTATGTCTCCCTGTTTTCCCACTCTTTGGCTCATTACAACTCCACTTGAATTCCCTGGGAACAATATTACTTAAATCTTAGATTATGGCTTAGATCTAAGGCTTCCCCAAAAATAAGGAGCAAAAATATACTCAATGTACAATATAGATGAGTTACAGGACACATACATACATACATACATACATACTTACAGATACACACACACAATCAATCAATGTTAAATATAGAGTACAAAACTCCTTATACACTTTATGATTATAATAGTATTATCCTTTATGATTATTTTAATGACACAATCATTAGTTTTTAGTCAATTGTCTAATAATATAGTTTGCTTTATAAGAATTATAAACATTAACTAAGAAAATTTGCCAGGAGCCATCAAAGACCATGCTGTTGGACACGGTCACACATGGAAACTGGTGACTGCAAAGCAGCTCTCAGGAAGGATGGAAACCCACTGAAACACCCCTAAATGACTTTCTTTATTAACATCCCCTTATTATTGGAATTTCTATGATTATTATTCTTACTTAGCCCCAGGAAAAATAGATGAGAGCAACATGGTTGTAGGATTAATACAGATGTCCCACTCTGCCCCCCCCCCCCTTCCAGGATATTACCAGGAGATTCCATTTACAAAATTAAACCTAAGGATTCTTATATGCCCACTTAGGTAGGACTCTCTTTTCTAAGCATAAAAACTTCTGACAAATCTGTGTTCTGAATTCCCCAACCTATATCTGGATCATGTTGATTTTACCCTCTGACCCTGCACTTAGCAACAATGTTTCATTGACTATCTCCCTAGGCTTCCTGTCTGTTGTTAGGTTCTATGAAAACATGTATGTTGAGAATAAAACTGTGTGCCAAGTAGATGTGTGATCATGAGGGTATAAAATAAAGCCAAGCCTCAGCCAAGGTGGAGCAGTTTATCCTGTGAAACCTGTGTTGCAGGTTGAATGCTAAAGCTGTGTCCCATCTATCATTCCACCAACACTGTCCCACCTCCACAACCCCATCCCCTGTGGGAGGCTAGCATACCCCACAGCAAAAAATATAGTTTAGGGTGATATCAAATATTGTTTATAGGCATCTTGACCTTAAGCCTATATGCCAAGAGTTTCCACTTAGCCCACCACACCCCTCTCTGTGTATGACAGGACAGTCAGACAGGGAATGGAGGACTACTTTTTTATATAACAAGATAGTCAGACAGACAACCAATTGTTGACTACTAGTATTTTATAGTAATTGTCAGCAGAAAAACAATGAATCCCCAAACCCTTATTACAGAAGCCTTGGAAAGGTCAGCTATAATAATAGACATGTTACCACCCATAATGATTTTTTTTACACTTTCTAGATTAATCAGCACTGCATCATTAATTAAGAACTGCCCATGTGAAAGATTTTGCATCACTCTATTTTAATTTTTATTGTATTTTCTGTCACTATGTCATCATATTTCTTGGCATAAAAAAGGCTATCTCCTAAGGCTCAGGGTCTCTGGTTCTCATCCTGATCAGAGAGTCCAGCTTTATTGTGAGACTGGCCTCCTCTCAATAAACCTATCATTCAGCTTGGAGACTGCATTGGTGTGATATATTTTTGCCACAATATAAAAGACTTGGAAGTAAAATTTGTAGAAAACCAAACAGATTTCAGTAACTTTACTAATAACTACTATTAAAATCTTCTAGGGGGCACAACTAGGTGATTCAGTGGAATGAGAGCCAGGCATAGAGATAGAAGGTCTTGGATTCAAATCTGGTCTCAGATATTTTCCAGCTGTGTGATCCTGAGCAAATCACTTAACCCCAGTTGCCTAACTCTTACTGTTCTTCTATCTTGGAACCAAAAAATCTTCAAGGAGGATGATATATAAACCCCAATAGAACATAAAGCACTTTGAAATTAAGGACATGATGGGCAAACTTTTGAGTTTGGTGTGTCAAAATTCACCAAAAAAAGAAGCATAACTTGGATGGTGTGTCACTTTGAGAAAAAAAACCATAATTTCATGATATTTATAGTTTAAATAACAAAAATGTATAATTGAAATATATAACTGTATTAATAAACCAAAAACTAATTATTTAACTTACCTGCTTAGCGACTTCTTTGTTCATATGTCAGTTGGTTTCTTTTGTTGGTCTTGATATTATTTAACTTGTTGGGGTGCCATGAACTAAGATAAGTTGGGGGGAGGGGGAATTCTTTAACTAACCAGCTATTACTGACTTTTTTGTTGCTAAATTTCATTGGCTAACTCTTCAATTGAAGGTTGGTATTTTGTACACTTCCAAGCCCAAGCAAGCACTACTAACTTCATCTGTCAATCAGTTTCTTCTTTTGATTTTGATATTATTTAACACTGAGGATAAGGTCTCACAAAAAGTACATAGAGGGAAAAATTGTGAGTAAAGCCATTGCTATATTTTTCAGGATGCTAAAAGTGTCTGGTAATTGGTTCCAGACACTCCTCAGTTGCACATGGGCTGGAGCCCTGCCCAGTCTTCTGCCTGCCAAGCCTGGCCATGCCATGCCCTTCCCCAGCCAGGTTGCCTGGGGGTACCCCAAGAGCAGCGGCTGTTGCCCACTAGCATGCCTGCCCATGTGCGCTGCTTCCAAGCATGCACTCCTTGTCCCCTATGGGAGCCCCACAAGCCCCACCACTGCTTGTCCCCCCACCCCCATGACCAACATGTGGAACAGCACTCTCCCCCTCAACTTCCTCCCTCTCCCCCCACGCCAGGTGGAGACATGGCCATGGCCATGGCTTCAGGCACATGGCTCCTGGGCCCTGAGGCATGCTGAGCCCAGCATGTGACCACATGTCTTCAAAAATGGCTACATGTGTCAGTGCATGCATGTCACAGGTTTGCCATCACACCATTAAGGTATTTCACATTTCCCATTAGCTCTGTAGAGTACAAACAAATCCTAGTACCTGTCTGTTGGTGAAATGGCCAGGTTGGGGCTCATCCCCTTATTGGTGGCTGTTCTCTTTCCAAGAGGACTGGAGTAATGACTGGGGATTCCTCCCCTAATGCCAGTCTGCTCAGACTTGATAGGACTTCCAAATCTCTCTTACCCTGCACTTAGCATAGTTTCTGGCACACAGTAGTCATGTAATACATTTTTCTTTGACTGATTAACTAACTGACTATTTTATAGTTTACCTCCTAACCTAGACACAATCATCTCAGGATTCTCAAATTCTTAAGATCATGAAAAACAAATACACACCCAGAAAAAGCATCCTGCAGCCCAGGCAAAAGCTTACCTAGTTTAATTCCCCTTTCCTCACATTAAGGTTGGAAAAAAGAGAGAGGTCAAGGTTAAGAGGTTTTGATGAAGAAAAATAATTCTTCCCCATCCCTCCCTGAAAGTCACATGATGCCACATGATGAAAATTCACATGATGCTACTGAAAAAGTAAAAAAAAGAAAAAGGAAGAGCAGAACTAGAAGTTATTTTTTCTTTTAACTCATATCCCAACCCCTCTTCCATTTTCATAGGGAAAGAAGGGACTCAATAACCCCTAGGTATTCCTCATACAAAAACCCAAAATCACTTCCTTTCTAGGAAGGAGTGTGATGGAGGGGGCTGCAAATACTTGAGAGAGCTAATTAATAAATTTTTCAATATAAACATTTAGACCTCAGGAATCAGCAAATTATATTTCAGGCCTTGATTGATTATTTTGTTGATTGTCTAGGCTTAAAGTAATAAAGAAAATGTTAATAAAGTAGACTAAATTTAAAAGTGTGCACATGTACTATTTTTTCTTTTTTTCATGGAAAGACAATTGTTGAACACATCATTAAACTCCTGGTTCTAGGTCACCACATGGCTAGAAATAGGTCCCAAATTCACCACAGGCTTGACTCGAACTAATAATGGTCATTCTGAGCATGCTTCAGGGTATGGCTCCTATAGGTCAATTTTACCTTGTGATAACATAAAGAACACTAGACTGAGAAACAAGAAGTGTGAACTCTAATCTCACCAGTGTTACAGCTATTAATAGTTGTATGCTCTCAAGAAATTAATGTCATTTCTCCATGACTCAATTTCCTCATTCTCCCTGAAGTTAATTGAAGGGTCCTTAAAGGCAAGGACTATCTTGTTTTTAATCCTTTTTATCCCCTGTAACTACTACAAGACCTTGCACATACTTATGGCTTAATAAATGCTTCCTGAATGAATAAGTAGAGAAGCTAGATGGTACAATAGATGAAGTGTCAAGCTTGGAGTCAAGAAGACTTTCTTTCTGAGTTCAAATCTGATTACAAACACTTACTATCTATTTATTTCCTAGGGAAAGTCATTTAACCCTTTTTGCCTTAGTTGCCTCATCTATAAGAGTAGGTAGAGATGGAAATGGAAATGGCAATCTTCTCGTATCTTTCTCAAGAAAATCCAAATAGGGTCTTTAAGAGTTGAGCTCAAATGAACAACAAAAATGAATAAGTGAATAAAGGCCAGATCATCAATAATATCCTTCTTCCTCTAAATTTTAAAATCCTACAAATATCCAGGATTCATTCTACCACTAATATTTTATGATTTCAATATCACAGACATAATGAAGAAAACTACTTTGTAGTTCAAGGTAAATAAAATGAAGATACATCATGATATTTCAATTTGATTTTTCTCAATTGTGTGCTGACTTCTTAATTTGTTTATCTTTTCTTGTCAAATGTTAGGGATTGTCTTCTTACCTGCTTACCTTCATAGGTACTAGATCTATGATTTCATAGGAATAAAGAACTTCCAGATGAGTGAACTTCTTGTATCAAAAAAGGTCCTGCAACTCAGAGTTTTAAAGAATTACCTAGAGCAGTGAGGGGGAAGCCAAGAGACTCAATGGACAGATTTCTGGGCCTGGAGTTAGAAAGACATCTTCCTAAGCTCAAACCTAGCCTTAGACATTTACTAGCTGTGTGACCATAGACAAGTCACAAAAATCTCTTTGTTTCCGTTTCCTCATTTATAAAATAAGCTGGACAAGGAAATGACAAACTAGTACAATATTTTTGCTATGAAAACCCCAAATGGGATCTTAATGAGCCAGACTCGACTGAACAATAGTACTATTGCCCTTAAAGATCTTATATTCTAATAGAGGAAGACAATAAAATAGAGGAATGTTTTCAAAAGAGAGGTTATTATTGTTTATACTTTTTTTAACCCTTATCTTCTATCTTCAATCAATACTTGCATTGGTTCTGTAAGGGTTAAAAATTAAAGGTTGGACTAAATTTATGAGAAATGTGGTTGAAGAAATTAATTACTCAAGTCAGAATGACTGTTTATGGTAGTTTGTTTACAAAAGGAGAAAGAGTGAAAGTAAGGGTAATGAAAGAGACTAAAGTAGATAATTACTCCCACCAGGTTGGAATCAGTCAGGGCTTCAGAGACCCAGGCAAAGGGAGGCCCAGAGGTAAACTAAGCAAGGATTCTAGCCATGAGGCCTTCTCCAAAGCAGGGACCTCTCTGGAGGCTTGTTTCTCCAGAAAGTTCTGAAAAAAGTCAGCTTTTTAGTTCCAAGGCAGAAGAGTGGTAAGAGCTAAGCAATTTAGGAAGTTAAATGACTCGCCTAGGGTTACACAGCTAGAAGTGTCAGAGGCCAGATTTAAACCTAAGACCTCCCATTTCTAGGCCTGGCTCATAATCCATTGAAGCACCTACCTGCCCCCTGTACTTCATTTTGAGGAATATTTTGGTTTGAAAAGACACAGAGACTGGAAGAGGAGCCTTGGGACAGGACATTGATATGTCTTTTTCAGGGGTATGAGAGAATTGATTTCATTGTAGTTACCAAGATGAAAAAGACACGGCAAAGATATGCTTGAGGTAGCCAGGAAGATGACCAAAGTGTGAAGTAAAGCATGGATAGGACCAGCTAGTGGTCTGCTTTTTGGCAGGTAGGTGGTACAGTAGATAAAGTGCAGGGCCTGGAGCCAGAAAGATTCAGTTTCCTGAGTTCAAATCTGACCTCTGACACTTATTGACTGGGTGATCCTGAGCAACTCACTTAAACCTATTTGCCTCATTTTCCTCATCTATAAAATGAGCTAGATAAAATGGTAATCTACTTTAGTATCTTTGAGAAGAAAAATCCAAATAGGGTCACAAAGTCTTGAATTCAATGCAAAAAGAACAACAAGAAAAATGAATGAGTGACTGAAGGCTAGATCATCAATAAGATACTTCCGTCTCTAAATCTAAAAGTCTTTTGAGTATCCAAGGACCATTCCAATAATATTTAATGATTTGAATATCACAGACAAAAAGGATAGGAAAAACATAATGAGAAAATTAGAAAAAAATTAGAAAAGAAAATGACTGAAAAGCCAATACCTTAAAACAAAAACTTACTAAAGAAAACAATTTCCTAAAAAAGGAAATACAATACTTGAAACAAGGAAATATTTCCCTAAGAAAGAAAATACAAAGCCTCAAAAAAGAAAATGGTTCCCTGAAAATTAGAATTGGACAAATGGAAGCTAATGATTCCACGAGACAGCAGGAAATAATAAAACACGTTTTAAAATCCCAGGACTCTTTTAGTCAAATTCCAGAAATCCTGAGAAAATAACAAATAGCCAGAAGAAGAAAGAATTAAAATATTATAGAACCATAATCAGGATTTCACAGTAGTTTTTACATTAAAGGATGTAGCAGTCCAGCCCATAGGTATTATAAAGAGACAAGGTTTGTGAATGGGCACATGGCCATTCTGCGCATGGCAATGAACTCTTTCCCAGTATGGCTGAACTTAGGGCTCGAAACCCTGCTTCCTTTGTCTCACTCACCTGAGGATAAAAACTCCACCCTTCACCTTGTCGCGATTTGCAATTATCCAATGGCAATACACTATGTAACTTCTCTATATGTATTGAGGCATCATGTAACTTATCAATATGTATTGAGTTCATTTGCATATCAAAAGACAATAAATTGGGGAGCTGCAGCAAGCTCCTCCCTCTTCTCTCTCTTTCTTCTTCTCCTTCTTGGACGAGCTACAGGTTTGCTGTCCTCTCTATCTTTACCTGAGGCCTGGCCTTCGGCCACGTGTCTCTCTCCTTCTTTTCTGATGCTAATACCTAGTATTCTCTAATTCTTTTAGTCTCTATTTATTCTCCCAGCTGAGCTATATCATCCTCTGACCAGTGTAGTGTTAAACGGGATCTCTGGGTGGAAAATAGCCTTTCAGTGACGTCCATTGATCGGAGCATGGCTGCGGCTCCCAAATATTAATAATAATTGATTACTGACTCATTATTGACATCTCAAAGGTTGGCTCCTTCATGCCCTTTGCAGGATCCAAAACTTCTATCCCTTTTCTATTTTCCTACCATAAAGCTTCTCGCTGGCGGGAGGCTTTAAAGGAGCTAAAGTCATCGAATATGATATTCCACAATGCAAAGGATTTAGACCTACAACCAAAAAATCTCCTACTCAGTAAAACTGAGCATACTTCTTGAGGAAGAGAAATGCACATTTAATGAAAGAGAGGAATTCTAGGAATTTCCAATGAAATAGCCAGAGCTAAAAAAAGAAAAATAAATGATTAAATTTGACACTTACAAGAAGCATAAAAAGCAGCTCTTTTTGTAATGTCAAAGAATTGGAAACTGAGTGACTGTCCTTCAGTTGGGGAATGACTGAACAGGCTGGGGTATATGGTGGTAATGGAATAGTTTGGGTCATAAGAACTGATGAACAGACTGAGTTCAGAAAAGCCTGGAAAGACTTACATGAACTGATGCAAAGTGAAATGAACAAAATCAAGAGAACAGTATATATAGTAATAGAAATATTGTACAATTATCATCTGTGAAGAACTAAACTATTATCAGCAAAACAAGGTTCCAAGAGACAACCTCAAGGCACTCATGACAAAAAAATAAACAAAAGCTCAATCGCCACCCAATACTAGGTATTACAGTATCAAGGGGTGTATGCAGTTTTGTGGCCCTTTGGGCATAGTTCCAAATTACCCTCCAAAATGGTAGGATCAGTTCATAACTCGACCAACAATGCATTAGTGTCCCAATTTTGTCACACCCCTCCAACATTTATCATTTTCTTTTACTGTCATATTAGTCAGTCTATTGGTTGTGAGGTGGTAGGTACCTCAGCATTGCTTCAATTTCCATTTCTCTAAACAAGAGTGATTTTGAACATTTTAATATGATTATTGATGGCTTTGAATTCTTCATCTGAAAATTGCTTATTAATATTTTTTGACCATTTGTCGATTGGAGAATGACTTGTATTATTATAAATTTGACTTAGTTCTCTATAAATTTGAGAAATTTTATCTTTCTCAGAGAAATTAGGTTATAAAAAAATTTCCCCAGTTTGTTGTTTTCCTTTTAATCTTGAAAACATTGGTTTGTTTGTACAAAGGCTTTTAAATTTAACGTAACCAAAATTATTTTTTTTTATATCTTATGATGCTCTCTGAGAGAAGGATTTTGGCAAATGAAATGTGTTTGCAGGGAGATGCCATGGAATGCAGTGGAGCAGTGATTGACAGGAGAGAACCTGCTTAGATTATTAGAATCTTGGAGGAGGGGAGGATCTGGAGTAGTTCAACTGCCAGCTATGGGGGAGTTTCTCTTGAACTCTGAGGAGAGGGGCAACTCTGAGTCCCTCACTGGAGCTTTGGAAGTGAACCCCACTCCTGCCAAGGACTCCCTATCAAACCTGAGATCTACAGAGTCCAAATATCTTTCCTGCCACTAGAAGAAGAACAAGACCAACAAGGGAGCAGATTTGAAGTGCTGAGTTTACCCTCAGGGATTTTTTCCTTGAGACAGACATAATTGCTCTTGATTCCTGATTTCTCACCAGCTTCACTTGATATCTAGAGACTTATTCCTTTTGTGAATTAACCTAGTGAAGACAGCATAGAAAGTCTCTAGGTAGAGAGGAGAATTCAAATTTGGCTTTGCTTTAGCCAAGGGCTGACAAGACTTCACACCAGTACTTGCTTTTTTAGTTTAGGGAACCCTTCAACCTCTTTCCTGACCTGTTCACTGTATACAAATAAATTTTAACACCTGAGAAACAGTCAGATTCATCAAACTGAACCACAAAAGGGGAAACCAGTCTCTGGGTTTATCCTGGAGAGAGAAGATTTACTTCAGTTGGGTTGAGCCAAGTCCCAATCATCCATCATTTAACCTCTTTCTTTCAGGCTAGCACTTTGCCTTTGAGGAGGACACCTTAACCCCAGTAAAACCCTAGCCAGCTGTCTATACCATCTTTTAAGGTGTTTAGCTCCCTTTAGTAAGTATGCTTTTAGGTCCCCTTTTACATCTCTATCTCTTGTTTGGTCATCAATTCTTTCCTTCTCCAAAGATGTGCCAGGCAAAATATTCTATGTTCCCCTACTTTAGTTGTGGTATCACCCTTTACATCTAAATCATATATCCATTTTGATTTTATTTTGGTATACAAGCCGGATGGGGCTGCTCCCCTCCCTCTCTCTACACAAGCCTGAGGACATTTATCACATGACCCGTCCCTCTGCCCAGCAGCCCAGTGGGTGCTCTTCCTTCCTCCCTTGCCTGGGGCAAGGTAGGGCTCACATGCAGCATGAGGGTACAGTTTAGGCAACTGGTTTCTAAAAGATTCACCATCACTGGTATAGGGTATGAGATATTGGTTTATACATAGCTTCTGCTAGACTGTTTTCCAAATTTCCCAACAGTTTTTATAAAGCGATGAATTCTTATTCTAAAAGTTGAGATCTTTACGTTTATCAAACTCTAGTTTGCTAGGCCATTTACCCTTATATATTGTATATCTAATCTATTCCATTGATTTAGCATTCTGTTTCTTAGCCAGTACCAGATCATTTTGATGATTACTGCTTTATATACAGTTTGAGATCTGGTACTGCTAAGTTAGTAATAGTGAACTTTTTAGAGGTCTTAGAGCAGAGGTCCCCAAACTTTTTACACAGGGGGCCAGTTGGAGGGCCTGACTAGAAAAACCTAACCCTAACCCTAACTGGGCAGCAGTATACACAGTGGGGAATCCCCTCCCCCAGATCGCTGCTCACCATACTGATGTCTTCCATTGTGCAGCCACCTAATCCTTTGCACAGTGCCTCATTCTAAGGCACCACACAAAGGATTATGTCGTCACGCTTTGTGGCACTGCCACATACAGTGCTCCTCTCACTGACCACCAATGAAAGAGGTGCCCCTTCTGGAAATGCAGTGGCCAGATACATGACCCCAGGAGGCCACATGTGGCCTGCAGTCCATAGTTTGGGGATCCCTGCCTTAGAGACTGAGTACAAAAAACTATAACCCTCACAGCACATGTGAGCCCCTCCTTACCCCAGACAGGGGTGGAAGGAAGTGCTCCCATTGGGCTGCTGGCAGAGGGGCAGGTCATAATGAGGAATGTTCTCAGGCATACATGGAGAGGGGTAAGGGAGCCTCTGGCATGCTCTGGTACATATGCCATAGATTTGCCAACACAGTGCTAGGCCATCTTGTTTTCATATTTTTCTTAATTCACTTGATATTCTTTACCTTTTGTTCTTTTAAATGAATTTCATTATTATTTCTATTTCTCTAAAACAATTATTTAGTAATTTGATAGGTATGGCGCTAAATAAGTAAATTTACTTCAGTAGAACTGGCATTTTTATTATATTAGCTCTGTCTACCCACAGGCAATTTATATTTTTCTAATTATTTAGATCTGACTTTATTTGTGTGAAAAATATTTTGCAACTGTGTTCATATAGTTCCTGCAGTTGTCTTAGCAACTAGATTCCTAGGTAGTTTATGTTATCTAAAGTTGTTTTAACTGTAATTTCTCTTTCTATCTCTAGCTGCTTTAATATGTAGAAATGCTAATGTTGTGGATGTATTTTGTATCCTGCAACTATGCTAAGGTTATTATTTCAAATAGTTTTTTAGTTGATTTTCTAGGATTCTCTAAATATAGCATCATATCATCTGCAAGGACTAATAGTTCAGTTTCCTCATTACCTACTTTAATACATTGAATTTCTTTTTCTTATTGCAAAAACTTGCATTTCTAATGCAATATTAAATAATAGTGGTGATAATGGACATCTTTGCTTCAGTCTGATCTTATTGGGAAGGTTTCCAACTTATCCCCATTGCAGATGATACTTCCTGGTGGTTTTGGGTAGATACTACTTATTTTGAGGACTTGAAAAGGTGTCCCAAACATTGCCTGCCCTACAAACACCCGGTCAGCACACCACGGCTGGCGGGTCATCCCTTTAAGTGGTCGAAATCAAAGAAAAAATACAAAGAAACTCCTACTAGGAGCATGGAACATCAGGACATTACTTGACAGAGAGAATACCCCAAGACCTGAGAGAACAGCTCTAATCGGTAAAGAACTGGTGCGATATAACATCGACATTGCAGCCTTAAGCGAAACACGCTTACCAGAAGAGGGATCACTCAGCGAACCCACCACTGAATACACCTTCTTCTGGAAAGGTAGAGCCTCAAATGAAGACAGAATCCACGGTGTTGGCCTGGCTATCAAGACCAGTTTGCTCAAACAGCTGCCAGACTTGCCTTTGGGCATCAGCGAGAGGCTCATAAAGATCTGTTTGCCTCTCAGCAAAGACCAGTATGCCACAATTATCAGCACATATGCCCCAACACTGACCAGCACAGAGGAGACCATCGAGCAGTTCTACTCTGACCTGAGTGCCGTCCTGCACTCAGTGCCCACAAATGACAAGCTGATACTACTGGGAGACTTCAACGCCCACATTGGCCAGGACCATGAAAGATGGAAAGGAGTGCTCAGCAAATACAGCGTGGGCAAAATGAACAACAACGGCCTGCTGCTACTCAGCAAATGCTCAGAGTTCGAACTCACCATCACGAACACTGTGAGCAGAATGGCGAACAAATATAAAACAACGTGGATGCACCCACGATCAAAACAGTGGCATCTCATTGACTACATCATTGTATGTCAGTGAGACATCCAGGATGTACAGATCACCAGAGCCATGAGAGGAGCTGAATGCTGAACAGACCACCAATTGGTTAGAGTGACTCTTCAAATGCGCATTGCGCCTCGCCATCCAAAACGCGCCCAGACAGTTCGCGCATTTTACAATGTGAATCATCTTAGAGATCCATCTTATTTGCAAACATTCCAGTCCTGCCTGGACGACAAGCTGTCTGCCAAGGGACCACTCACTGGAAGCTCAACCGAGAAATGGAACCAGTTCGAAGACGCAGTGAAGGAAACATCAAAGGCAGTTCTAGACCCCAAACAACACAACCACCAGGACTGGTTCAACGAGAACAACACTGCTGTTGAAGACCTATTGAGCAAAAAGAACAAAGCCTTTATGGAGTGGCAAAATAACCCAAACTCTGCTCCTAAAAAGGACAGATTCAAGTCTCTCCAAGCCACGCACAGTGTGAGATCAGGAAGATGCAAGACCGATGGTGGGAAAAAAAGGCAGAAGAAATCCAACTCTTTGCTGATACAAAAAACTACAAACAATTTTTCAGTGCTGCCCTCAAGACTGTCTATGGGCCATTAAAACCCACCACCACTCCCTTGCTATCCTCTGACGGTGACACTCTCATAAAAGATAAAAAAGGCATCAGCAACAGGTGGAAAGAACACTTCAGTCAGCTTCTCAACCGACCCTCTTCAGTCGACCAAAGCACCCTTGACCAAAATCCCCCAAAACCGCTCCTTTGAACAACTTGATGTCCCTCCTTCAATAGAGGAAGTCCAAAAAGCCATTAAAGAAATGAGTGCAGGCAAGGCACCCGGTAAAGATGGGATCCCAACCGAGGTGTACAAGGCCTTAAATGGAAAGGTGCTCCAGGCATTCCACATAGTACTGACCAGCATATGGGAAGAGGAAAACATGCCCCCAGAACTCAGAGATGCCTCCATCGTAGCCCTATACAAGAACAAAGGCACACGAGCAGCCTGTGACAACTACAGAGGCATCTCACTACTCTCCACTGCCGGAAAGATCCTCGCCCATGTTATACTCAACAGACTCCTGTCATCTGTTTCAGAGCAGAACCTGCCTGAATCACAATGTGGCTTCCGACCAGATCGCAGCACCATCGGCATGGTCTTCACGGTGAGGCAAATGCAGGAAAAATGCCTTGAGCAGAACCTGAGTCTCTACATTGTCTTCATAGACCTGACAAAGGCGTTCGACACAGTGAACAGGGACGCATTGTGGGTGATCCTCAGTAAGCTCGGTTGCCCAGCAAAATTAGTCAAACTGATCCAGCTCTTTCATGTCGACATGACAGGGGAAGTCCTATCTGATGGAGAGACTTCCGATCGCTTCAACATCTCCAATGGCATGAAACAAGGCTGTGTCCTCGCTCTGGTACTATTCAACCTATACTTCACCCAAGTATTACAACATGCTGTGATGGATCTAGACCTGGGCATCTACATCAAATACCGACTGGATGGCTCACTATTCGACCTTCACCGCCTGACTGCAAAAACAAAGACAACAGAGAGACTCATCCTGGAAGCTCTCTTTGAAGATGACTGTGCTCTCATGGCCCACCAAGAAAATCATCTTCAAACCATTGCGGACAGGTTCTCCACCACAACAAAACTGTTTGGCCTGACTATGAGCCTCAGCAAAACAGAGGTGCTGTTCCAACCTGCACCAGGGAGGCCAACTAACCAGCCGTGCATTACAATCGACGGCATGCAGCTTTCTAATGTCAACACTTTCAAGTACCTGGGCAGTACCATTGCCAGCAACGGGTCCCTAGACCACGAGATTAATGCCAGGATCCAAAAGGCCAGCCAGGCACTCGGGCGGCTGAGCTCCAAAGTCCTCCAACACAGAGGTGTAAGCACTGCAACAAAGCTCAAAGTGTATAATGCAATGGTCCTCAGCTCACTCCTGTATGGTTGCGAGACATGGACACTGTACTGGAAGCACATGAAACAGCTGGAGCAATTCCACCAATGCTCTCTCCGGTCAATCATGAGGATCCAATGGCAGGACAGAATCACCAATCAGGAAGTCCTCGACAGAGCCAACTCCACCAGCATCGAAGTAATGGTCCTCAAAACCCAGCTACAATGGTCTGGACACGTCATCCGCATGGACCCACAGCGAATACCAAGACAGGTATTCTAGGGTGAACTGTCAGCTGGACTCAGGAAACAAGGCCAACCAAAGAAAAGATTCAAGGATCAGCTAAAGTCCAACTTGAGGTGGGCTGGCATTATACCAAAGCAACTAGAACTTGCTGCCTCTGACAGAAGCAGCTAGTGAACCCACATTAACCATGCCGCCACCACCTTTGAAGATGAATGACGTCAAGGTCTCGCCGCTGCGTGTGAACGCCAACACCAGGCCACAACTGCACCTTCCGTAACAACTGGAGTCCCATGCCCCATGTGCCACCAACTTTGCACCTCAGCTTTTGGACTTCAAAGCCACATGAGGGTACATCAATAGAAGATAATGCACAAAGACAATTGTCATTCTCGGTCACCGAGAGACTACCACCACTACTACTTATTTTAAGGAATGACTCATTTAATCATATGCTTTCCAGTATTTTTAATGGGAATTGGTATTATATTTTGTCAAATGCTTTTTCTGCATTTATTGAGATAATCATGATTCCTGTTAGTCTAGTTAGATAAGTTCAATTATACTGGTAGTTTTCCTACTATTAAGTCATCTCTGCATTCCTGGTTTAAGTTCCACCTGGTCATAGTAAATGACCCTCATTATATGTTGTTCCTCACTTGTATCTCATTTAAAATTTTTGCATCTATATTCATTAATAAAATTAACCTATGCTTTTCTATCTTTGTTTTTGCTCTCTCTGACTTAGATAGCATGACCAATTTTGTGTCATAAAAATAATTTGATAGGATTCCTTCTCTGCCTATTTTCCCAAATAGTTTATAAAGTACTGGGATTAATTGTTCTTTAAATATTAATAGAATCCGTTTGTGAATTCACCTGACCTTGGGGTTATTTCTTGGGCAGTTCATTGATGGTTTATTCAATTTATTTTTCTGAGATGAGATGATTTAAGTACTCTATTTCCTCTTTTGTTAATACAGGCAATTTATATTTTTGCAAATATCCATTTCACTTAGATTGTCAGATTTGTTGACATATAATTAGCCAAATTAATTTCTAATTATTGCTTTAATTTTCCTTTTCATTGGTGATGACTTCATCCTTTTCATTTTTGATACCGATTATGTGATTATCTCTTTTCCTTTTTTTAATCAAATTAACCCATACTTTTATTTGTTTTTTTTATAAAACCAACTCCTAGTCTGATTTATTAGTTCAATAGTTTATTTTCTTTAAATTTTATTAAGTTCTTTAATTTTTAGGATTTCAAATTTAGTCTTTAATTGGGAATTTTTAATTTGTTCTTTTTTCTAGTTTTTCTAGTTGTATGCCCAATTCATTAATCTGCTTTTTCTTTATTTTATTGGTATAAGTGTTTAGAGATATCAATTTTCTCCTAAGTATTGCTTTGGCTCTATCCCATAAGTTTGATATGTTGCTTCCTCATTGTCATTCTTACTAATTAAAATATTGATTGTTTTTATAGTTTGTCCTTTGACCTACCCATTTCTTAGCATTAGATTGTTTAGTTTGTAATTAGTTTTTTATTTGTCTTTCCTTGGACCCTTACTGATAATAATTTCTATTGTATTATGGTCTGAAAAGGACACATTTATTTTTTCTGCTTTTCTGCATTTGGTTGTGAAGTTTTTATGCCCTAATACATGGTCAGTTTTTGTATAGGAGCCATTTACCAATGAAAATCAGGGTCTCAGGGTCTGGACATTGGCCTAGGCCCCAAAAATCTGAAAATATCTATAAAAACTGATGCAGAGAGAAATAATCAGAACCAGGAGGACATTGTACACAGTAACAACAATTTTGTAGTATGATCAACTTTGAAAACTTGGCTACTCTCAGCAATGAAGTCATCTGGGATGATATGAACTTTAGATTTACTCCACCCTGCTTAGTCTAACAAAACAGAAATGTCTACACCCCTACTTAAGTATTAAGTATTGAGAAGGATGGCCTATGACAGACATATGCTAGCAAATGACAAATCAGAAACAATTGACAGACCCCTGGGATGTCCTAAGTCAAGGTTAAGCTACCATTGGTACAAGTGAGATGCAGGAAAGTGGTGTAAAAACAGTCTATATATTTCACATCACTTCCTCTCTCGGCCTCTTTTCGTGGAGAGCCTTTTACACGGCTCTGGCGGCAGTGTACTGAGCATCTTGGCATCTTGGCATGGCAGCAGCTATTGTCCAGGTTTGGTGGTGAGAGTCCTTGATACACTACTGGGGGAAGCTTAGTAACCTAATTCAGGTGAGGCATCTTCTCTGAGTTCTCTCGGAGTTTAGGCTGATTCTTTTCTCCTTTACCTTCCAAAACACTATCCTCTTAGGAAGCCTCTAATCTTCTGAAAAGACCTCATGGTGGAGGTCTTTAAACTCCCCCTGGCACAGGTTAGGCGGGAGAAATCCTATATCCTTTCCCTCTCTCTTCTCTTAATTCCTTCCCTCTATATTAATTAAACCACCATAAAATTTCCAAGCTGACTTGAATATTTTATTTGGGATTTTCCCTGGTGACCAATTAAATTTAGATTAAGTCACAACCCTAAAATTTCCCCTTACAATGATTCTTAAAGACATGCTGGGGAATGTTATCCACCTCCAGAAAAAGAACTACTGTAGTCAGATAGATGAGAATCAAAATATTCTATCTTTCACATCAGTGCATTTTCAGTTTTATTTTAGGGTTTTGGTTTTGTATGCATGTGCTTTTACAACAATGACCAATATGGAAGTGTATTTTGTATGACAATAAATGTCTGGTCCAGAAAAAAAAAACTAAAGTAAATGAAATTCCTTGTCTTCCCTTAAAAAAAATACTGCTCTCAAAGACCTTATATTCTATGGAGAAAGATAATAAAAATAGAGGAGTGTTTTCCAGGGAAGAGTTGTTGTTTGTACTTCTTTCTTGAAGAGGGGCATTTTGCTTTGGAAAGACATAGGGTTAGGGAGAGATGTCTAGGGATAGGACATTGACATGTCTTTTCCAGTAGCATGGCAAAATTGATTTGATTGCAGTTTCCAGGATGAAAAAGGGCATGTGAAAGATATGCTTGAGGTGGCTACTAGGATGGTCAGAGTGTGAAGTAAAGCATGGATAAGGCCAGCTAAAGGTCCGTTTTTTGGTAGCTAGGTGGCACAGTAATTAGAATGCAGGACCTAGAGTCAAGAGGACTCATCTTCCTGAGTTCAAATCTGACCTAAAAAACTTACTAGTTTTGTGACTCCCCTGGGCAACTCACTTAACTCTGTTTGCCTCACTTTCCTTATCTATAAAATGAGCTAGAAAAGGCAATGGCAATATTGTCTAACATCTTTGCCGAGAAAATCGCAGATTCAGTCACAAAGACTTGGACTCAACTGACCAACAATAACTACCAGAAGAATAAATTAGTGACTAAAGGCTAGATTATCAATACAAATCTTCTGTCTCTAAATCTAAAAGTCCCACAAATATCCAAGATCCATTCCACCAATAATATTTAATCATTTAAATATCACAGACACAATAAAGCATACTACTTTGTAGTACAAGGTAGGTGAAACAAAGACATGATATTTGTATTTGGTTTTGATTTCTCAGTTTGATTATCTTTTCTTGTCAAATGTCAGGGATTGTCTTATTATCTGTATTGTAGATGACTAGGTATAAGATCTATAATTTCACAAATATAGGAAACTTCTAGATGAATGAACTTCTTTTTTTATTTTATAGTATTTTATTTGATCATTTCCATGCATTATTGATTAAAGACAAAGATCATTTTCTTTTCCTCCTCCCCACCCCCCGTAGCCGACGTGTGATTCCACTGGGTATCACATGTGTTCTTGCTTCGAACCCATTGCCATGCTGTTAATATTTGCATTAGAGTGTTCGTTTAGAGTCTCTCCTCTGTCATGTCCCCTCAACCACTGTAGTCAGGCAGTTGTTTTTCCTCGGTGTTTCTTCTCCTACAGTTGAATGAACTTCTTGTATCAAAGGTCCTAGAACTCAAAGTTTTAAAGAGTTTACGTAGAGCAGTGAAGGAACAATTAGTTTACTTGTTGGATAGAATGCATGGTTTGAAGTTAGGAAGATTCATTTTCCTGATTTCAAATCTGGCCTCATGCATTTCCTATCTGTATGACCCTGGACAGGTTACTTAACCCTATGTGCATCAGTTTCCTTATTTGTAAAATGGGCTGGAGAAGGAAATGGCAAATTATTCCAATATAATTTGCCAAGATAGTCTAAATGGGGTCCCAAAGAGTTGTACTCAACAATTTCAACAACAACCACGAATGAGTGAGAAAGATGACTAGATATGTGTGACCTTGGGCAAATCACTTAGCCATATTTGCCTCATATTTACCTTTATGTCTGAGTTTTTACTAGAACAAAAGAAAAGGCTTTAAAAAAAACTACAACAATCAATAAATGACTAAAGAATATAATAATCAACCAGATCTTTCCATCTGTACATCTTGTTAAGGATAATTTTATTGTTGTGACCTAAACTATGTTAATTATTTGGTTGCAATGGATATCCCAAATAAAAAATAATACCCAAGTCAGCTGGAAATTTATGGTGATTTAATTAATATAGTGGAAAGAAATTAAGAAGAAGGGAGAAGGAAAGGGTGTAGGATTTCTCCCTCTTGGCTAGTGCCAGGGGGAAGATTAGAGGCTCTAGGAAGGTAAGGTTTTAGAGAATAAAGGAGGAAGGAATCAGCCTGAACTCCAAGAGGACTCAGCCAAGATGCCTGAACCTGAATTAGCCCAAGGGCAAACTCACCACCAAAACCCAGACAAATAGCTGCCACCATGCCAAGATGTTGGAATGCTTAGCATGCTGCCAGCCAGAGCTGCCTCTCTGGGAAAAGAGGCCGAAGAGAGGAAGTGGCATGCCCTATATAGAAGGTTTTATGTCACTTTCCTACATCTCATCTGTACGAATGTTAGCTTAGCTTGACTTAGGACAGCCCAGGGGTCTGTCAGCTGTTTCTGCACATGTCTGTTGAAGGCCATCTTCTTAGATACTTAATCCTTGAGTATGGGTACAGACATTCCTGACCTTGTTAAACTAAGTAGGGTGGAGCTATAAAAATGGAGATTTGAACCCCAGATTTCAAACCCCAGAAGTCCTTGGTACTTCCCAGAATTCCCTATAATTTCACCTGAGTCTCCACCGGGGCGAGAACACAATTTAGTATTTAAAGGGCTCTCTGTCTCCCAAGAGTCTCTCTTCTTCCGCTTCTCAGCACACACATCTCTTTACTCGGCATGCAAGATGTAGTAAGTGAATGTGAATGGACTAATCAGCTCTAGGCACGTGTTTTTCTTCTTTTGAATTTCTTTATCCTTGATTTCTAATACTCTTTAATGAACCTCACAAAATATAATATTTCTATTACTAGAAACTAATTTAGTTGTTACAGAGCAATGTAGAGTTCCCAAGACCTGATTCTCTTAGAGCAAGTATCTCCATTGTTACAAATCAGGAAATAGTTAATTAAATGTTCTTTTTTTTTAACATTATTTTTATTTGGTCAATTTCAAACATTATTCATTGGATACAAAAATCATTTTCTTTTCCTCCCTCCCCTCCCACCATCCCTCCCATAGCTGACATGCGATACCACTGGGTATCACATGTGTCCTTGATCTGAACCTATTTCCACGTTGTTGGCATTTGCATTAGGATGTTCATTTAGAGTCTACATCCCCAATCATATCCCCTCAGCCCCTGTAGTGAAGCAGTTGCTTTTCCTCGGTGTTTTTACTCCCACAGTTTTTCATCTGCATGTGGATAGCGTTTTTTCTCATAGATCCATGCAGATTGTTCAGGGACATTGTATTGACACTAAAGAAGTCCATTATGTTCGATTGTACCACAGTGTATCACTCTCTGTGTACAATATTCTCCCGGTTCTTCTCTTTTCGCTCTGCATCACTTCCTGGAGGTTGTTCCAGTCCCCATGGAATTCCTCCACTTTATTATCCCTTTGAGCACAATAGTATTCCATCACCAACAGATACCATGATTTGTTCAACCATTCCCCAATTGAAGGAAGGGCATCCTCTCATTTTCCAGTTTTTTGCCACCACAAAGAGCGCAGCTATGAATATTCTTGTACAAGTCTTTTTCCTTATTATCTCTTTCCTTATTATCACAAACCCAGCAGTGCTATCACTGGATCAAAAGGTAGGCAGTCTTTTAGAACCCTTTGGGCATAGTTCCAAATTGCCTTCCAGAATGGTTGGATCAATTCACAACTCCATCAACAACGCATTAATGTACCAACTTTTCCACATCTACTCCAACATTCATTACTTTCCTTTACTGTCAGTTAGCCAATCTTCTAGGTGTGAGGTGATACCTCAGGGTTGTTTTGATTTGCATCCCTCTTATTATCAGAGATTTAGAACACTTTTTTTAGAACACTAACATGTGCTTATTAATAGTTTTGATTTCTTTATCTGAAAACTGCCTATTCATGTCCCTTGCCCATTTATCAATTGGAGAATGGCTTGATTTTTTGTACAATTGATTAGCTCTTTGTAAATTTTAGTAATTAAACCTTCGTCAGAAGTTTTTGTTATGAAAATTGTTTCCCAGTTTGTTATTTCCCTTCTGATTTTGTTTGCATTGGTTTTATTTGTACAAAAACTTTTTAAATTTGAGGTAGTCAAAATTATTTATTTTACATTTTGTGACTCTTTCTAAGTCTTGCTTGGTTTTAAAATCTTTCCCTTCCCAAAGATCTGACATGTATACTATTCTGTGTTCACATAATTTACTTATTGTTTCCTTCTTTACATTCAAGTCGTTCACCCATTCTGAGTTTATCTTGGTGTAGGGTGTGAGGTCTTGATCCAAACCTAATCTCTCCCACATTGTCTTCCAATTTTCCCAGCAGTTTTTTTTATCAAATACTAGATTTTTGTTCCAAAAGCTGGGGTCCTTGGATTGCATTTATTATTTCTGCTTTTCTGCATTTGTATGCCATGTTTTTATGACCTAGTATATGATCAATCTTTCTGAATGTACCATGTGCTGCTGAAAAGAAGGTGTGTTCTTTTTTTGTCCCTATTTATTTTTCTCCATATATCTACTACCTTTAATTTCTCTAAGATTTCATTCACCTCTTTTACCTCTTTCTTGTTTATTTTTTTATTTGATTCATCTAAATTTGATAGTGGTAGGTTTAGGTCTCCCACTAATATAGTTTTACTATCTATTTCCTCCTTCAATTCTCCTAGTTTCTCCATTAGAAATTTGGGTGCTATACCATTTGGTGCATAACATGTTGATAAGTGATATTTCCTCATTATCTATACTCTCTTTTATCAGGATGTATTTACCTTCCCTATCCCCTTTAATCAGGTCTCTTTTTACTTTGGCTTTGTCAGATATCATGATTGCAAATGCTGCCTTCTTTCTGTCAGTTGAGGCCCAATAGGTCTTGCTCCATCCATTAATTCTGACCTTGTGAGTATCTACTCGCCTCATGTGTGTTTCTTGTAGACAACATATAGTAGGATTCTGGATTCTAATCCACTCTCCTATTTGTCTACGTTTTATGGGTGAGTTCATCCCATTCACATTCAAAGTTATTATTGTCACTTTTGAATTCCCTAGCATTTTGATATCCTCTCCTAGTTCTGTCCTTTCTTCTTTTGCTATATCCTTTTAACCCAGTGGTTTACTTTTAGTCATTTCCTGTATCCCCCTCCCTTGATATGCTTCCCTTTCTGGCCCCTCCCTTTTTGTTCCCTTCTTATTTTTTTTAAGGTCTGTTAAGTCCCCCCCTCCTTACCTCCCTTTTTTTGAACTCCCTACCTCCAACCCTCTTAGTTTTCCCTTCTCCCTTACCCTGTAGTTTAAGATAGAATTTAAGATTCAAATGGATCTAGATGCTCTTCCCTCTCAGAACTGATTTCACTGAGAGTAATATTCAAGTATTACCTACTAGATCTCTCTTCCTCTCCCTCTTATAAGACTATTCTTCCTCTCCCCTTCCCATGTGTATCTTTGTGTGACAAGGATTATTTTATTTCTTTTATTTCTTCAAGTATCTCTTGGTACCATCATTGATTCACCCCCACCCTTTTTTTTGCATATCATTTTATAGCCTTTAATGCCCCAATCTTTTCCTATGAATGACTCCTCTATTTACTATAATAATGAAAACATTTTTAAGAGTTACAAATAAAATTTCACCCATATATTAATATATATAATTTGATTTAATTGTAGCCCTTAAAGAAGAGAGTTTGAATACAAAAAAAAAATTTGTTTTCCTTTTCCCTCTTTTTCTCATTTACCTTTTCATGTTTCTCTTGATCTTTGTGTTTGGATGTCAAACTTTCCACTTAGTTCTGGTCTTTTCTTTACAAACACTTGGAAGTCTTCTATTTTGTTGAATGCCCATACTTTCCCCTGGAACTATATAGTTAGTTTTGATGGATAGGTGATTCTTGGTTGAAGACCCAGTTCTCTTGCTCTTCTGAATATTGTGTTCCAGATCTTGCGGTCCTTTAGTGTGGAAGCTGCCAGGTCCTGTGTGATCCTGATTGGTGCTCCTTGGTATCTGAACTGCCTCTTCTTGGCTTCTTGTAGAATTTTCTCCTAACCTTGAAAGCTCTGGAATTTGGCAATTACATTTCTGGGAGTTGTTTTGGGGGGGGTTTAGTTTAGAGGGTGTCCTATGAACTCTTTCAATGTCTATTTTGCCCCCGTGTTCAAGAACTTCAGGGAAATTTTCTGGGATGATCTCTTGTAGTATGGTGTCAAGATTTCTGTTTATTTTTGGCTTTTCAGATAGACAAATGATTCTTTTCCTACAATTGTCAGTCCTAGCTTCTCAATGATTTCTGAACAAAATTATTGACACTATATTATATACCATTGAACACTATTTTGCACAACTAGAATAAAAAACTATTTTCTACTACCCTACCTCAAAAAGGACTTCGTTTCTAAATATAAACTGTCTTAAAATCTTGAAAAGATCATTTATAAAATGTTGCATGTTCTCTTTGTGGTGGCAAAAACTTGGAAAATGAGGTGGTATCCCTAGGTTGGGGAATGGCTGAACAAATTGAACAAATCTGATGATGATGGAATACTATTATGCTTTAAGGAGTGATGGAATTTGAGGATTTCTATATGAACTGGAAAGATCTCCAAGAACTGATGCAGAGTGAAATGAGCAGAACCAAGAGAACATTGTACACAGCAAGTGAAACATTTTGGAGCAATCCAAAGCAATGGACTTTACTACTAGTAGCAATACAATATTGCAAGAGAAAAAAAAGAAAAACATGATTTCTCACTTGTCACTTGTATAATAAGGGTTATTGCCCCTTGTTATTAATTAGGAACTATATTGGTATTTTGTCAATAGTTGTTAGTAGACGGGCTCTTGGGTTGAAGGTGATCCTGTGGGTTGATAGTTGGAAATGTTTGATCATTCTCCAACTGTTAAGTTGGAGAAAATTCTGCTAAGACTGCTTATATGAAAAAACTATGTATTAAACTTTAAATTTTTAGGAAAGAGAAAGTAAAAGTAAACAGGAAGAAAAATTATTGTAAATATATTCCCTATAATGAAGAAATTCTAAATCTATATCCCCATCCAAAATCTGTCTTGCAAAAAATATCTTCTTGATTCCCAAAAGGTAATCCTCTTTAACTCTACACTATCTGATTACTAACTATAAAATCTAACTTACTAAGCCTATTTCCAAAACTGATGAAACTTAATATTATAAGATGCAAAGATTAAAATTAATACTTAATACTTCGAGTATTATTTTAATACTATTTATTTAAAATCCACTTAGAGCAGAGAGAAAATTTAAAAATACAAAGAAATTTAAAGGAAAAAAAAACAGAGAATGGCAAAAAACCTGCTCCGTCCTTCACGCTGATATCAGCCAGAGAGATCATGTGGGTGGAAATTGAAACTCAAAACCCCAAATGCACAAATAGGAAAAGGGAAAGAGGATTGTTGGAATTGTAGTCTCTAGGGTTCAAGATTCTAAATCAATACATTCTCCCTATGATCCTTTGGGAGGCCAGTCTCCCCAATGGATCATGAAAACATAACTAACTTATAACTTGAACTAGACGTATAAACAAATATTACTGTTTTTATTTACAAATTTTACAGGTTCTAAAGGGAAATTACAATAATTTGGGGATTCAAGGAAAATAAAAAGGAAAAGGAACAAAACCAATAATAGGTACATTGACAAAAAGCCATTGGGGACAGTCCCTTTGGCATAAGAGTGTACATTTAAAACAAAAGCATTCAACCACCCCCACTAAGTTCAAATTCACCATATCTCAAAATTCAATCTGTATCTTCTGATGCAGTGTGTGTTGTCTGCAGGCATCTTCACAGTGCCTTCTAGATCCTGAGAGGTAGCCTCTTGTTCTAAATTAAGCTCAAATTCAAGTCAAAGTTTACAACAATAACAAAGCCCCCCCCCTCCCCCGGGGAAAATAATAATACATGCCCCCCCCCCCGGAGGATACAGGGAAACACATAGGAATTACACAGGGATACATGGTCAAGTCATAAGGCATATGAATCAAGTATCAAAGATATTAAAGAAGTCAAAGAAAATTTTTAAAAAATAACCTCTGAGTCAGATATAAAATATAAAAAGAAAACTTGAAAAAAATTCTGGGAAGAAATAAGAAGAAAAAATATCACAATTCACAACAGGTTTTTGTAGACATCCATGACCCATAAGCATACAACAACAATTAGTCACTAACACAATTTAGCAGTCTGGACTACAGTAAGTTGTCACATCATGAGAGAAAATAGAAAAAGAGACTAGATCTTGAGAGAAATGGGAAATAGAATTCCCCGATTCAACCCTTTTCTTCATTCTTTTTTGGATAATGGAGCCAGAACAATTGATGTTATATACTTGATATAGAGTGTAATACAAGGAAGTTCTGCATTTAATACATGTCAAATAGCCACAACCTCAAGTCTCACACATGATCAAGTCATTTTGCTTTTTGTGCAAAACATCATCAATCCCCATAGGATTGGTTTAGTTTTTTTTATATTTTTGTGCTCATTTGGCAATTTGCAGGTCAAGTTCTATGCTCCTTTGTGGTCTCTTTCTCCTTGGATTTGACAAAGACATCAAGCAAAAGTCTCATAATATTTAAATAACTAGTGACAGGTTGCCATAGTCCAAAGCCTTTTTGGCTATGCTTTTTATATGTTAGATAAATGGACATCTTAGCTTATTCTATTGCAAAAAGTAAAAATAGTTTTAAAAAAACCTTTTCAATACTAGTGACATGAGTTTCCAAGGCAAAAAATAAGAAAAGAAGGGAAAAAATCAAACACTCTATGACACATGTAGGAAGAAAACAAAATGTTAAAATGTGTATATTTATAATTAAAGAGGTAAAGTATAGAGACTAGTTTTCAAAAAATAAATTCATTTCCTCTTTGACTTACCATGATCCACAGTGTGAGTGCAAATAAGGTAGATAAAACAATATGAGTGTAAATGAGGTAGACAAAATAATGTGAGTGCAAATTAGGTAGATAAAGTGATAATATGTTCAAGAAAATGCAAAAAATTAGAAAAGGCACAAAATGGTACAAAAGGCACATCAGGTCAATATAGGTTACTAATGCAGATTTTCATCTATGAGGTAGTATATGTGTTGCTCTTGTATAAATGGAAATTTTGAACCCTAGACTTCAATCCCCAGAAGTCCTTGGTATTTCCCAGAATTTCCTATAATCTCACATGAATCTCCATCTGGGCGAGATCACAATTAGTATTTAACTGGCAGTAATGCCTCCCATGGGTTCTCTTCTCTTTGAGCTCTCTGCCATTGCAATGATGTAGCAAGTGTAGTGGTAAGTTAAGCACCGGTATTATGAATGGGCTAATCAGCCATAGGCACATGGTTTTTTATTTTGCATCCTTGATTTCTAATAATCCTCAATAAACCTCAAAAAAATATAATATTTTTATTACTAGAGATACAATTAATTTTTACATGTTACAAGGCAATTTGTGCAAATACAAGGATCAATCAAATAAAGTGCAACAATATAGTACAAATCCAGCAATAAAGAAGTTCAATCACAATCAATAGTCAAATGCAATCAGTGCAAGCAATTAATTCATCATCAACCGAAGTTACTCGTTTTACATGACTACAATGAATCCATGAATCCCTCTCTCCAATTTTTGTTGGTGTCGTTAGTAGGATCTGGAATGGTCCATCATAAGCAGGTTCAGTCAACCAAGTACATTTGAAATTCTTTATGTACACACTATCACCTGGATTTAAATCATGAAGCGAGAAATCTATGGGGCCTGCTTGAACAGCAGCTCCAAAATCATGGAGTTTTCGCAATTTTGTTTGTAATTGCCTGATATATGTAACAATGGTTCTATCCCCTCCTAACAATGAGGTATAGGCTGGGGTAAATGGTTGTGCCTGAATAGGTGGATGTCCAAATATCATCTCAAATGGTAAGATGTGTAAATCACCTCTGGGTCTGCTTCTGAGATAAAATAGGGCCAGAGGTAGAATTTCAGGCCACTTTAAATGAGTCTCCATGCATACTTTGCTGATCATGGTATTAAGTTCTTTATTCATTCATTCAACTTGGCCAGATCTCTGGGGATGATATGGTGTATGAAATTTAGGAGTTATCCCCAAACATGAATAAATTTGAGATAACACCAACTCAGTAAAATGATTTCCTTTATCCAAATCAATACATGCTGCCAGGCCAAAACAAGGAATACTTTCTTTCAAAAGGATTTTAGCAATAAAAGATGCTGTGGCATGAGCAGTAGGAAATGCATCAGGCCACCTATGATCAACTATGAACAGACAAAATTTATACTGTCTAGCTTTTGGCATAGAGATGAAGTTCATTTGTAGGTGCTCAAATGGTGTATAAGCAAGAGGATGCCCACCAAAGGCTTTTCCTCAAAAGGTGTGTTGATTAAAGAACTGTCAGGTAGGACAAGCTGTACATACTTTGGAGGTAATTGTAGTTATTCCATGTGCTATCCATACTCTTTTAACAGAGTCTACAATGCCTTGGGTGCCAAAATGGTCATGTTTATGAATGGAGTGATAACCATGGTTATAGAAAGCTCTAGGGAACAAGGGATTGCCATTTGATGATACCTATACTCCATTTATCTGTTTCACTTTAAATTTCTGCTTCCATTTTTCTACTCCTTGTCATTTTAATAAGAAAGGGATAGATCCCAATCATCAATAATTGTTAGTGGCATAATTAATTCAGGTCCTTCTAAAACTGCTAGTTTTGCTACCATATCTGCTTGGCTATTTCCCCTGGAGACAAGATCAGTGCCATCTGTGTGTGCAGAGCAGTGAATGACAGCTATAGCTTTGGGGAACTGGATGGCAGAAAGAAGTTCAGTAATAAGGTTTGCATTGGCAATACCTTTGGGAGCCATCCAGCGGGCTCCCTGAGGGTGAGGACTCACTCTGTCTACATGTGACAATCTGGTCAAATTATGAGGTAAGAGATACTGTGTGCTCAGGCCCATGTGCTTAGGCATCACACAGTGTTCTGCCGTAGCACAGAGATTTCTTTATTACATAGGTTGGTGATTACCTATTTCTTTGGCACATAATCAATTTTCTACATATATGTTTCCATGGAACTTAACAACAAGATGTGTAGCCTAAGGAGATAAACAATAAAACATTGTTGCTATAGATGAATGACATAAACAGGGTGATCTAGACATTAGTTTTCCCTGATGTAGGAGAATCATTCTTACTTTTGGTCAGCTTTCACAAATAATCACAATTACTTAGGAGATGGGTAACAAAATATTTTGTATTGGGGGGGGGGGCTTTGTTCTTGGGGGGCTGCCTTGCAGCTCCCATCTCCCAAACTATGACCTTGTTAGCCAGTGGGGGGACTGTTGGCTCCCTGCACAATACATTTTCCAGCTTATGTTAAAAATCCCCTCTGAATCCATAGCATGCCAATGGTGTGACATATGCCAAAGGTATAGCAGGAGTCTGTGTAAATTGTGACTCTTTTATCCTTTGCAATGATACATGAGTGTTTCAAATCTCTCAGCTCTTCACCCTGTGCACTTACATTTGAGGATAAGGAAGCTGACCACATAGTATCAAATTCAGTAATGACTGCAGCTCCTGTATAGCACATACCATCCCTCATAAATGAAGAACCATCTCTATATAATAATAAATCTGAATTATCCAAAGGGGTGTCCAGTAAATCATTACAAGGTTTATCAACACTGGACACTAAAGATGTACAATCATGTAAAAGTTCTCTGGAAATTCATAAATCAGGGAGCAAGTTTACAGGATTAAGAACTCCACAACATTTTTGTGTGATATGTTCATTATTTAATAAGGTTATCTCATACCTAGAAATTCTTTGGCCAGTAAATGCCTGTGTTCTATGTCTTGATAACAATGCTTCAACCTTGTGTGGACACATTATGGTCAGAGGGCATCCCAATACTAGATTGGCAGATTTGATTACAAACAAAGCTGTAGCAGCCACTTCTCTAAGTCATGGTGGTGCTCTAGCAGCTACTGAGTCAAGCTGCACTGAATAATAGGCTACTGGGCATTGGACAGGTCCCAAAAGTTGAGTTGGAACACCTGAAGGGTAGCCCTGTCTGTTCATGAAGATATAAGGTAAATGGTTTCTCATAATTTGGGATGCCTAGAGCAGGGGCAGACAGGATAGCTTGTTTTAAACTTGAAAGAGCTGTTAGGTGTTCTTCTTCCAATTTAAGTGATTCAGGGACTGAGTTTTTTTAGTGCTACAAGGGGCTTAGTGATTTCCCCATAGCAAGGGATCCACTTACAACAAAAACCTGTTGCTCCAAGAATTGCCCTCAATTGCTTTTTAGTGAATGGAGCACTTAACTTTTGGATATTTTTGATATGTGTGGGAGAAATTAAATGAGACCCAGCAATTAGAATTAAGACTAAATATTGTACCTTGGGGAGACACCACTGAATTTTGTCTTTGGAGAACTTGTTGCCCCTCTTATGTAGCTTCTTATGTAGCACTTCCAAGAGGAAGTGCTTGCTATCCTCTTGGCATGCTTCAATGTTTGGTGGAGCGAAGAGCAAATCATATCCTGAATTAAATGGCTGTATTTAAATTTAATGGCATCTGTATCAGTAGTTAAAAATTGTGTGAACAGGATGGAACTGTCTATGAACCTTTGGGGCAAACGAGCCCAAGTCTTCTTGGAGCCCTTCCAAGTGAAAACAAAGATATTCCTGGAGTTCTCATGTATAGGTATAGAAAAGAAAGCTGAGTACAAATATACTACTGTAAAGTATGTAGCTGTACTAGGAATACAAGAAATAATATTTATGTTGGAAACTACAGGGTATCTCTTTATAATGTGATTGTTAACAGCTCTCAGATCCTTGACAAATTGATAGAGATGCTTGCCATTGGGCCCCAGTTTTGACTTCTTAACAGGCAGGATGAGTGAATTTTATTCAGATTTACAGGGAATTACGATGCCTTGACCAATCAATGAATTTATTACTGTTGTAATGCCATCAATTGCCTCCTTCAAAAGAGGGTACTGAGGAATGGAAGGAGGTGGGCTAGATTTTGCTTGAATTTGGACAGGGTCAGCCAATTTAAGTAGGCCAACATCAGAAGATGATGTGGCCCAGAGAGACTCAGGTATATCAGTTGGGATCTCAAAAGTAAGAGTCTCCTTCATTTCATGAGCATCTGAAAGCTTCTTCCTGTTTTTCTTTTGGGACTTTAAAGACATAAACAGCAGTGTTCCTCAACTCTTCAAAGTCCATCTGAAGCTACCGTTGGCAATGTGTCTTAAAATAATCTTGGACCATCCTGCAAGAGTTGTTGGCAAAACTGCCTCTTTATTTGTTTAATATCTTTGTCTTTAGAAATATCAAAGTCTAGGTACTGACCCCCAAGCTCAATGAGCTTATCAATGAATTGTGAGGGTGTCTCATCATCTGACTGTCTAAGGCTTTCAAATTTTGACCATGCTTCCGTATCATCAGAGCATTTTCGCATAGCTGTGATAATGGCCTCCCTACAACAATTTGATTGCAACTGGTCCTCAGTACTTTTATAATCCCATACAAGATCCCGAGCTGGCCAGTGTGCTGTACCACACCCCCAGATGTTTTTAACATGAGAGATGATCTTATTTTTCTCAAGTTCCATTAGAAAAGCAATGAGCAAATTCCCAGCATCCTTTAGGATGGGTCATATTGATAAAAAACATCAGCCATTTTTTTGGTTATCATGAGAGGTTCACATTCAAAACAAGGTACATTGTATTTTTAGTTCTCTAATTTCTTGAGGAGTGAAAGGTATATGGTGTCTTAGAGTCACCACATCCCCATTACATCCTATTTGGGGAACTTTTCCTAAAGGGAAAAGGACTTCATAGGAATCATTCAATGGCTGTCGTTCCTCAGAAGTTGACTGTGGGGATACTGAAGCAACATGGGTAGGAACAGGTACTGTAGCAGGATAAGATTTCTTTGGGGCTTGGGCTGGGACTAGTCGTGGGGTGGGAGAAGGGACAGGAGAGAATGGGAGATTAGAAGGAGGATCAGGGGAGGTGAGATCAGCCAGGAGCTGCAGAACATGGGAGATATTGCAGAGTATGAGAGAGAAGGATCTGTACTTGATGTATACGAGAGGGATTTCTCATCTCCATTTTGGGAGAAATAGGATTGTCCTCTATTTGTGGTTCAGGAACAGGCTCAAAAAATTCAGATTTGTTTTGGATAGGATCAGTATTTTTCATTAGATCATGTACATTTTTGAAAATTTTTGAATGAATTTTCCTGTCAGCCTGCATTTCTGCTTTAATCTCTCATATAGTAGCATTTTTGTCTTAATGTTGAAGATCAGAAAAATAAAATTTCCTAGGAATACAAGGAAAAGGAGGGAATTCAGAATCTTACATGCCTCTAATTGGGCAAAATGCAGAAAGACTTTCATGCATGGTAGCATTTATCCTGCTTAGCATTTTGATCAAAAAATTTAAAAAAATGTATATTTTTAATTGATTTATTTTCTAATTATTATAAGGGGTGATGGTAGAGTAAGGTGAGGGTATTTAGCTTATTTTATTTTATTTTTTATGATTTTATTGGATTTTTATTCTTAAAAAAAGGGGAGGAATTATTTAATTATTTATTTGTTGCTATGCTCTAGTGGCAGCAAACAACTACTGTAGCTAAGCAGGAAAAAGGGGAAAAAATAAAAGAGAGGAATAAAAAGAAGAAGAAAAGAGAGGGAAAAAGTAGGAAAAAAATCTGTGCTCAATATTGACCTCTATTGGCCAAGAGGCAGCACTACAACTGGGAGGGGTTAGGGAGTGGTTAGGGGGTGGGTTTCAGGGTAAGGGTTTTCCAGAAACCAAAATGGAGGATATGACAACAAAATCAGGTGAGGGAGATGGAATAAGGCAGGTTTGGTAAAGCAAGGAGGGTGCTAGGGTTGTTGAAAGAGGACCAGGACCCTCCCTGCCAAGGCAAAAAGTCTGGTCGAGGCTAATGTAAAGAATTAAAATTTAGGGGAGACTGAGGCAGGTAGAAATTAGTTTCTCTCTGCAAGGAGTATTATATTTTTTAGAGGTTTATTGAAGATTAAGGATTAAAGAAAAGACAGGATAAGAAACACATGCCTAGGCCAGAGTGGCCTAGACAAGATAATCTCACATCGTGGAAGAGAAGCCTCTGCTCCAAAACGGAAGTCCAAAAAGAGCGCTCAAAAGTCTTTGCAATCAGCTTAAATACCTTCTCGATCTCACCCACCTCAGAATTCTGTGAGATTACAAAGCATTTTGGGGAAGTGGAGCAAGGGCTTGTGGGAATTGAAGTCCGGAGTTCTAGCCTATTTTTTACACTAATAGGCAACCAGGTGCCCAATGGGGAAAAGGGGCTTCCTTTCTACGCTGAGCTGGGGAAAGGGAAACTTATACTCACCAGCTAGAACAGGAACAGGTCATCAGAAGCAGCAGAAAGCTGAGGGTTGTGGCAGCTGCAGAAGGCAATTGCAACACTGTGGTGGGCCTAGGGTGCCGTGGCTGAGGTAGCAGTTCAAGGCAGTTGGGGAGGAGTTGGCCTGCCAATTATCTGGGGTTTGGCCAAGCTGTGAGCAAGAATGGCTGATCAAGCTGATTGGGCTGCTCTCCAGGCCATGGGCGGGGAGCGGCTTCTCAACTTAGTTCCCCAAATTAAGGCAGCAGGGCCAGTAGGAGAACAACCAATAGGCTGGGGTAGAAAAAACTCACAGCTGCTGGAGGTTTGGAAGGTGGAAGGAGAGTTAGGAGAAGGAGACAAAGCTGGGTGGCTGGAGCCAGGGTTTAGGCAAGCTAGTACTTTAATGCCAATTGCTAACAGCTGCTAGAAACAGCTGTGCTCTGGTAATGCAGCCAGAGCAGAAACTGCTGGCTTAAAAAAAAAAAAAAGCTCTGAGTTCTAAAGACCCTTCATAGAGTAGCCAAAAATGTAAAGATTAAAATTAATATCCAATACTCCAAGTATTATTTTAATACTATTTATTAAAAATCCAATTAGAGCTGAGAGGAATTTTAAAAATCGAGAGAAATTTTCAAAAAACAGAGAAAGGCAAAAAAACTTTCTCCCTCCTCTACACTGATACCAGCCAGAGAGACCTTGTGGGTGAAAACGGAAACTCAAAATCCCAATCCATGTAAGGAGATGCACAAACAGAAAAAGGGAAAGAGGATTGTGGGAAATGTAGTCTCTAGGATTCGAGATTCTAAATCAATACAAAAACCTGTCAACTTCTCTCTCTTTCCAGTAAAGCTCAAAAATCTGTCTCTGTCAGATCACAGTCTGTTCACTCTTCCAGCAGTTACTCTCTGGTGCCCCCAACAGGGGTTCTAAAGAACTGCCCAGTAATTCCTCTGCTTTCTGATCAGGCAAACTTTCAAACCTCCTTCAATATTCAAGAAGTTTTTCCAGACCAACTGTCTCTAAAATTCTTTCACAAGAAAATCCTTCACCTCCTTACTCTTGAGAGGACCAACCCAAGTTAACTTTCAACATTCCCACCAAAGGATCATTGGAAATTCTCTTAAGGAACCTCCAAGAAAATTCTGGTTTGGTCTTAAGGTAACCCCTTCCAAACCTCTTTCTCTAAGCTGGAGACCTTCTTATCTAATTAATCTCATTAACTAATTAATTCTTATATTGGTTTATATAGGTATATGATTTGGGGGGTTTGACTTTAAAAGAGTGCTCTATGGTAAAAATGAATAATGTGGCAATAGGTATCAAAGACAACATTTTCACAACCGAGTGGAATTGCTTGCTAGCTCTGGGAGCAGGGAGGGAAGAGTGGAGGGAAAGAAAATGAATCATGTAAACGTGGAAAAAATATTTTTAAAAATAAAATAAAAAATTTTAATGATAAAATGTTACATACTTATCGATATAGAAGTCATAACCGACAATTGACAATTTAGCCTGACATAATTCTCAGTGATACATTAATTCGCTCATTCACCTTCAAACTAGCACTTTCTCCCTAATTTCCTATTTCTAGGAACTATTAAATGATTCTTTTGGACACCTAGATTTGAAACATTATCCTTTAATCCAAGAGATACTGAGTCCTGCCAGTTTTGCTCCCAAATACTTCTCACAACTGTCCCCTCTTTGAATTTCAATTACCACCATACTTTTAGTTCAGATCCTCATAATTTTTCATCTCTCCATTCCTCTCCAGGTTAGGCCTCTGACTCTTCTCCTCAGGACTTTGTCTACCATGCCATAGAAATTCTTCACCCTGGAAGTTCACTCCACCCTTTGACTACTTCTTTCATTGGAAGTACCTTCCTCTTGTGGCCTCTCCCTCTATTGGCTCATTCTTCCCAGAACCTCCATATAAAGGAAGACATTCAGACCAGGTCATCATTCTTCTCCAGTTTAAACTCCTAACTCTACATTGGATTTTGTCTATCATGCTCCCATGCTGGGCACCTTCACATAAATCATGAACCCTCACTTTTTTTTTTATGCTTTGTTTTCTAACATTAGAATTTATGTTACTTAAATACAAAGACTGTCCTGCTTCTATTTTAATTTCATTTTAATTTCCAGTACTAAGCACAGTGTCTGGCACATAGTAAGCATTTAAATGCTTGCTATCTTGATTTGACCTGATTGCCCATGACTATTAAAAGAGGGTTTTTTTTTTTGGCTCTGCTCCCTCCAATCCACCTGGAACACTGTTATTAGACAGATCTTCTCAAAGTACAGTCCTTGTTAAATCACTTCCCCGATCACAAGCTTCATTTCCCATACATTGAAGTCCAAACTTTCAAGGTATTCAAGGCTCTCCACAATATGACCCCTTTCAATATTTCCAGCCTTATTTTTAAGTATTTTTCTGCATTAGGTACTTTCACACTTCTATCCATTTGTTCACACTCCAACTTGGAGACATTCTTCTTGGAATGCCCTCTAATTGTTGTACTTCTACCCATTGAAATCCTATCCATCCTTAAAGGCCATAATGGAGAACAATGAGAATTTCTTTGATTCTTTCAAATGAGTGTTGGATGTCAATAACAACAATATATTTGTCAATTTATACTTCCCTCAAAATCACATTGTAAAGTAGTTGCTCAAGTGTTATCTCCATTTTACAGATAATGTTTCAAAGAGTGAAGGAACCCTTTAATAAATTTAACATCATTATTAATAATGCCAAAAAAGATATTTATCATTCAAAATTCATGTTCTTTCTACTCCTCAAAGCTTCAATAAAATTCAATTCTTTGCATGTAATTTTTCAAGACTAGAGATTAAAATTTCCTAAGTGATAAATTAAATGTTTGGAGACTACAGGATAATTAAATAAGCATTGCTAGTTTCATGAAGTACACTGCAGGAGAGTTTAATCTGAGCCATTAGAAGTAGTGAAGAGAGATATGGAAAATGTGATTGGAGTAAAGCAAGAGTGAATTTAGCTGGGGTTAGAAAATCCAGCTCACTTGAGCCATATGAAGAAATAAGCATCAGAAGCAGTCACCTGACAAAAAGGCTTCACCTGCTGGATTCCTGATTGTCTGTATAGTCAAGTTCACTGGAAATGAGATTCAATCTCAGCTATTGTTCTTTAGCACCATCTGCAGATTCAGAAAGGTAAAGCTCAGAAGTTCCTATTTTTCAGGGACATTCTTTGATTTGTTAGGGAAACCCAAAGGGAAAAAACTTTTTGTGGTTACTTTGTTGTATATGAAAAGATATTGAAATCTAATTGGATGATGCAGAATTCTGATAAAGAGCTATCTGGACTTGTCTTCCTTTCCCAGAGAGTCAATTTGAGTTTTGCTACAAACCCAATTTGTTAAAACCTCCCTCCCTGGATCAGTGGAATAGACTTGGGGTAAATGACCTCAGCAAGCTAGCGTTTGATAAATCCAAAGATCCCAGCTTTTAGGACAAGAATTCACTATTTGACAAAAACTGCTAGGAAAACTGGAAAATAGTATGGGAGAGATTAGGTTAAGATCAATATCTGATAGTCTTTTAATGCCTTTTGGGCATAGATACAAATTGCCTTCCAGAATGGTTGGATCAATTCACAACTCCACCAGCAGTCCATTAATGTTCCAGTTTTGCCACATCCCCTCCAACATTCATTACTTTCCTTTGCTGTCTTATTAGCCAATCTGCTAGGTATGGAGTGGTATCTCAGAGTTGTTTTGATTTGCATTTCTCTGATTATAAGAGATTTAGAACACTTTTTCATGTGCTTATTAATAGTTTTGATTTCTTTATCTGAAAATTGCCTATTCATGTCCTTTGCCCATCTCACGCCCTACACCAATATAAATTCAGAATGGGTGAATGACTTAAATATAAAGAAGGAAACTATAAGTAAATTAAGTGAACATAGAATAGTTTACCTGTCAGATCTATGGCAAAGGAAAGATTTTAAGACCAAGCAAGAGATAAAGAATATTACAAAATGTAAAATAAATAATTTTGGTTACATTAAATTTAAAAAGTTTTGTACAAACAAAACCAAAACAACCAAAAATAGAAGAGAAACAACAAATTGGGGGGGGAGGGGATCTTTATAACAAAAACCTCTGACAAAGGTCTAATTATTCAAATTTATAAGGAGAGAAGTCAATTATACAAAAAAATCAGGCCATTCCTCAATTGATAGATGGGCTGGTGAGTACTTTTCTACCTCCCCTCCTTACCAATTTTGGGACCATGGACTGATCAAATCAATTCTGGCATTATTTCTGGATGAGATATATATATTCCCCTAAGGTTCACACACTGTCCCTGTAACTTTCCCAACCAAAGTGTCTCTCCCTGGTCCCAGACTCCCTATGTATGTAGTCTCTGACATTAGAATATGAAGTCCTGGAGACCAAGGATTGTCTTGTTTTTTGCATCTGTGTACTTAGCACTTGAAATATATTAAGTACTTAATAAAAGTTTTTTTCATTCATGAAAAGGCCTTTCATTCACATATTGTTTTTACTTTAAGTAAATTATATGTAAAATTTAAGTAAATTATGTGTTATTATTGTGAATGTTTGAGTTTGTATAAATGAAAGCACACTAGTGGGGACTCAAGAGCTCTAATGATTAATGGGGGTGAGATGTGGGGGAAGAGAGAGTGCCTTAAGATAGTATGTTACATAGTGATGGTCTTTCTCTGGGAAACCTTGATCTAGCAATGAGGGAAGGTTGGGTTAAGTAAGCCAGCCCAGAAAGTAAATATGATTTTTCTAAACTATCCTATTTCTCATTTCTTATGGTAAATTCTACTACAATCATATAACACAACTTGTTCAGCCATTCCTCTACTGATGAACATCCCCTCAGTTTCTAATTCTTTGCCATTACAAAAAAACAAGCAAACAAACAAAAACCAAAAACCTGGTATAAATATTTTTGTACAAGTAGATTTTTTCCCCTAATTTTCTTTTTTTTAATCTCTTTGGGCTATAGACCCAGTAGTGGTATTACTGGGTCAAAAGGTATGCACATTTTGTGGTCCTTTGGGTTTGGTTCCAGATTTCTCTCTAGAATAATTATATAAATTCACAGTTCCACCAACAATATATTAGTGTCTCAATTTTCCCATATCCTCTGAAGCATTCATCTTTTTTTTCCTTTTTAGTCATATTAGCCAATCTGATAGGTATGAGGTAGTATCTCAGTTGTTTTAATTTCCATTTTTCTAAACAATAGTGCATTTTTTCATATGACTACAGATAGTTTTAATTTCTTCATTTGAGAACTGCCTAACACAATGTCTTATACATAACAGTCACCTCATGTTTATTGATTGAATTGTTGAGAGGTAGGAACCTCCTTTTACAGGTAAATTGAAGAATTTAATAAGTGAAAAGGTTTTACAAAAAGCATACAAAAGCTTGTAGAAGTCCAAAACTAGAGCATGGATATGTTTTATACTAGCTTAACTACAGAGAAACCAACTCCAAATGGAATACTGATTTTCTCAATGATTCATTTCTATGGCTAGAACAATGTTAATCTAACTATAATCTGAACTGACTGAATACCAAGGAGGCATGTAACTAAGAACTGACAATTAGATTTTTTTCCAAACTAAGAAGAGAGAATATAAAAGGATCAGTTCTGAAGGACAGAGGTTTTGGTACAGTGAGTTTTTTAAAAAATTATTCTGTGGAGGGACATAGAGAATTGGAAAGTATAGTGAAGGCAGTAGTAGAATTACAGATAAACAACTCTTCTATGAGATTTAGATGCCTACTAAATTCTGAAATCTTTGCCCTGATTCAAATTGGCTTGGGAAATCACTATCCCTACCTGACACTCAACAGATTATTTAGGGACTCAAATAATCTTATAAATTGTATATATAATTTGTCTTTTTAAAGGGTGTTTTTGAGGAGGGGACTCTATGGGATTTGTTTTGTTTTTTCACCTTTGCAAAGAACGAGGACCTTCACCTAGGGGTGACCAGGGGTTCTAAAAAATGTTTGGTTTTAGAACCCCTTTACATTCCTAAAAATAATTGAGAACCTCAAAGAACTTTTATATATGTGTTATAGCTATTAGTGTTTACCACATTAGAAATTAAAACTTATAATTAAAATATTTCTTCATCAATTCATTTAAAACAATAAATCATTTCATGTTAACACAAAAAAATTTTTAAATAACTTTAAAAAATTAATGAAAAAAGAAGTGGCACTATTACATATTTTTTCAAATCTCTTTAATGTTTGACTTAATAGAAAACAGCTGACTTCTCATATCTATTTCTGCATTCTAGTAATATGTCACTTTGGTTGAACTTTATGAAGAAAATTTAGTCTCACACTGTTGTGTTATTATAAAAATAGTTTTGACATCAGGGAGAATCCTAGATGATTAGGTAAATCTAATTTTAAGGTCAGAAAAATCTTCCTAATAAGTAGAGGCATCTAGGAATCTGAAGATCACATTTTTAAAACCATTGCCCTAATCTAAAAACCCTCAGAGTTAATCTTATTATCTCTTAACAGACTGATTGCTTTGTTCCTGGAACCTTTTTTTTACCCCCTCCTCCACTCCACTGGAGGGAAGGGAAAAGGAATAGAGACCTAGAAAGTGACACTCTGAGCCAGCCACAGTGACCTCTGCTCTGCAACATAATCATCAGGGATGGAAATGATACTGTGGCCAACAATGGCAGTAACATTTCTGTAAAATTATTGTTTAATTCATGAGAAATGTTAAACTGGAAAAAACACAGAACTATTAAATAGATCAGAAAAATCACATCTTTAATCAGGAGAGGAGTTTGACACAACCATTAGGCCTCCACACATTCACCTGCTCAAAACCCACACAGAGACCCAAGGCTCTGGCTACCAACCCCTGGGAGAAATCACCATGCTAGATGACAACTAGAAAAATAGAATTCGAGGAACTTATATACCTCTTGGGGACCTGAGGATGGGAGAGTATGCTTTACAATGGCTACAAAGAAAATGAATCCTGGACAGGATTATCAGGGAGAGGCTGATGCCTTATAATGGGCACAAAAGGGAAAGATCCAGCCAAGGGCTGGGCTACCTGAGAAAGGACTTGAACACAAAGGGAAACTACTAGGACAAAAAAGGGTACTTAACACCTGATTAAGTCTGCCAACTCCATGTAAAATGCTTTAAGGCCCTGATGGCGAACCTATGACATGCCTGTCAGCATTGACACATGTAGCCATTTTCAATGACACATGGCCACATGCAGCTGCATACAGAGAATTATGGGGCCACGTGCTGAGAAGGACATTTCATCCTTGGCTCCTGTACAGCCAGGAGCAGTAGCCAAGGATAAAACATTTGCTGTAGTATAGTGTAGTGTAGACACTCTGTGCCAGAGGTCTGTAGGCCAAAACAACAGAACTCTGGCACAGAGTGTCTGGTTCTAGAACTTCCAGTTAGGCCGTTAGGGGATCTTTGACCTCACTTCCGGCCGACGGAGCAAGGAGTAGTGGAATGCCATGGGGGATACATCTCTGGGGGCCCTATGATCGCCATTACCAGCAACCACATAACCTCAGTGACTGTCATCCAATCTACTGTTCTGGGGTGTTGTGGATTTCAAATTGACCATCATTACTAAGATAAGTAAGGGGGAGACTGGGAGAGGTGAGGGCTTGGGCTATGGATGCTGCTTGGAGAATCAAGAGTGCCACTAGGAACAGGAAATTTGGAGTGCCTGGAACCCATTACCAGACACTTTTAGCACCCTGAAAATTATAACAATGGCTTTACTCACAATTTTTCCCTCTATGTATTTCTGTG
Source organism: Monodelphis domestica (assembly GCF_027887165.1). Taxonomy (NCBI): domain Eukaryota; kingdom Metazoa; phylum Chordata; class Mammalia; order Didelphimorphia; family Didelphidae; genus Monodelphis; species Monodelphis domestica. The sequence continues at coordinate 236,634,949 of NC_077233.1, read as the reverse complement.
AGACCTTATTCTCAGCATTAAATAATATCAAAACCAACAAAAGAAACAGATTGACAGATGAAGTTAGTAGTGCTTGCTTGGGCTTGGAAGTGTACAAAATATCAACCTTCAACTGAAGAGTTAGCCAATGAAATTCAGCAACAAAAAAGTCACTAATGAGAAGGTTAGTTAAAAGAATTCCCCTTCCCCCTCATTTATCTTAGTTCATGGCACCCCACACAAGTTAAATAATATCAAGACCAATAAAAGAAGCCAACTGACATATGAACAAAGAAATTGCTAAGCAGGTAAGTTAAATAATTAGTTTTTAGTTTATTAAATAAAGTTATATATTACAATTATACATTTTTGTTATTTAAACTATAAATATCGCAAAATTATGGGTTTTTTTCTTGAAGTGACACACCACCCAAGTTATGTTAGGTTTTTTGGCAAATTTTGACACACCAAGCTCTGCTTTAGGTTTATTGTTAGTCTGAAACTTATGAAGTTGGGACTTCCCTCCAGGAAGAAGACCCCAGGAGAAATTCTCATGTGGCAAGGTCAAGCATGAGTTCTTCAGACCTCATGATTCTACAGATTTGGGGTTCTCTTAACTTCCACATTGACAGAAATATAGGCCTTCCATTCATTATTTTATAATTAGTAGTATACCTTTAATTTTACTTAGTGAGTGAGGCTTACCCAATGTGAAAATGAGAGCTCAAATTAAAAAATGTTAAAACTACATATTGATATTCCAAGGAAGCTCACATATAAAAGCACACACACACACACAGATGGCTTTCTTGATTAGCCCAATTAATCACAGAATCACAGTCTTTCAGAGTTGGAAAGGACTTTAACAACCTCATAGGTCAATCCTTCTATGAAAAAGAATTCTCTCTGCAACACATCTGACAAGTGTTCATTAAAGAACTGTGAAAGGAAAATCTATTATTTCCCAAGGGAGCCCCATTCATCTCTTGGATATCTCTATGTATTAAGAAGATTTTCCTTAACTTAAAACTAGATTTACTGCTTTATGACTTACTCCTTGCTACAACTTCTACCTTCTGGAGCTAAGCAGAGCAAGCCTAATCAGTTTTCCACAAAAGAATTCTTTAAATATTTGAAAATAACTATCACATCCCTTCTATGAGGTTACTCTGACATAAATTTTTCTTAAAGTCCTACTAGTTCTTCACAGTGATCAGTGCCTCCTCTTCCAGATGTTCACTGTTCCAGATTTTTTAAATGTCACTGACTATGATTCAGCCTTCATATTTATCAATTTTTCCAGTACTCTAAAGTCTGGTTTGCTGCACCTGGTATCTTGATTTCATCAAAGACAGCTAGGTGCTTTTTATCAGTTTGTTTATCTCCACATAAGCTCCCTATTAACCATTTTGTATCTTTTCCTGCTAATTGTCTTTGGTGGAGGAAACAGAAGAAAATGCAAGTTGAGTGGCCCTCTCTTTTCTTTATTTTCTGTTACCATCAGTACATGTACACAACAACAACACTATCCTTTCCTTGATCATTCTCTTTTTCTCAGTGTAGTAGAAATGTTTTTTGTTATCCTTAGCTTTCCTTGCCAAGAGAGCTCATTCTGACCAATTGCTCTCCTAAAACTACTTTTACATGACCATAATCTTCCATTTTTTTGCCTCTGTTTCCATCTTCCATATATGTACCTTTAAAAATCTAATTTGGCTGTTAAGTTCCCTGTGAGACTGCATCAGTTTCTATGAATAATTCTTTCATTTCTTCCACATTGAAATTTTTTCTCAATGTATCTTTGGAATTCCATTCTTCACAACCACCTTGGAATTTTCCCCTGAAAACTTTTAGGTCTTAGAATCCTTCCTATCAGAGCTCTGAATCCTTTGAAATCTGTTCTAAAATCCAAGGTGCATGTCAGACTTTGTCTCACTTTCCTCTTCTTTTCTATCATAAATCTAAATTGGAAGTTCACTTCTCCATCAAATTTCCATTATTTCTATGTGGGCAACCAGTTCCTTATTGCTGATAATCAGATAAAGAATTTAAGTTTCCTTCCTTTATTCCTTTATTTTTGGAAGGACAGAATAATTAATTCATTGATTCAAGAAGCATTTATTGCCTATTGTGTGAAGTCCTGGTGTAGTGGATAGAGATATATTCAGAGCCATGAAGACATGGAGTTAAGATACTACCTCAGGCTTTATAACTTTATAAAGTTGTGATATTGAAATCACTTTAAAAGACTGATATATATTAATTTAAGGTTGCCAAGGAATTCACTTATGTAATTCCTAAATGAAACACTCAAGTCAGCTGCCAAATTTTTAGGGTGTTTTAATTACAATAAGAGGAAGAAAGTATTAGAGAGAGAGAGAGAGAGAGAGAGAGAGAGAGAGAGAGAGAGAGAGAGAGAGAGAGAGAGAGAGAAGGAAAGAAGTTTAACTCAGAACCACTCTGGCTCAGGCTGAGCCAAAGTGGGTGTTAAGGCTTTGGATAGCCAAGGCAGGGAAAGGGATCAGTCCTTATCACTCACGTGACCAATCCTAAGGAAAGCAGTCTGCAGGGCTCCTCCAACTTCAAGCACCAGCCTTGAACTCCTTTGCTTTATAACTCTAGGGAAGCCACTTAATGCCTCAGAGTTCTAAGCTGGACATGTCAGACACTAAGGTACCATCCATAAGCAATAATGCAATGCTCCCATTTGATAAAGAACCAAATTAAAATATAATCAGGAAATGTTTAACAAAATCTTTAAAAATACTATATATATATAGAACAGATAATGTGTGGTTTTCTAAGTTAACATGTAGCCTTCTTACATTTATTGCACTTAATACATTTATTATACCCTGTTATTATTAGAGTTTGACATCAAGTATAAGCAACTCTCTAAATTGCACAGATAAAGGAAGATACCTCATTTAATAATTCTCTACATCAACAAAACCTGGATCTAAGTTCAATGACTTATGCTAGGAAGGGAAAGCAAAAAATAATTAGCCACTGCTTTTGGTAGGAAGACTTAGCATATCTGGAAAATTGGAGGAGGTACTGGCAGATTTATGTGAAACATACTAACAGCTTCAGGAGACACTGATATGATTTGTAATATGTGTCTGTGGACTTTCATTATTCTTTTTTTTTCTATTTCTATCTATCATGCCTCCATGATTGGATTATGGTCTATTTCTTAAACATCTATTTCTTTCTGTCCAGATGGTCTGTACTTAATTATATTAATTCAGTTTCCCCTTCCATTGAACTTCATTCAAAAGTTCATCACTATCAAAGATTCTCTATTCTGGGTCCTGAATTTCTTCACATAAGTATATTTTCTTAATAGACAAGTTTAGTCATCTTGGGTATATGCAAGTGTCTGTCTATGTGTGCACAAACTCTTCATGACTCCCTTTTTGGGAGTTTTCTTGGCAAAGATTCTGGAGTGAGTTGCTTTTTATTTCTCATTTTACAGATGAGAAAACTGAGGCAAACAAGGTGAAGCGACTTGCCCAGGGACACATAGCTAATTAAGTAGTATCTGAGGCCAGATTGGAACTAAGGAAGATGAGTCTTCTTGACCCCAGAACCAACTCTATATGATGTGCCATCTAGCTGCCCATAGAAAATGTTACTTCATCCTCAATGTCCAGCCCTGTTACCTCTCCTAGGTTTATCTTTTCAAAGACAAATTCCAGTCTCATCCCACCAATACTCAGTGATACCAATGAGACTGAATTTGTACCCTAACAATAGGACTGCTAGCTCCTGTGGCTTGAAATTCCTGAAATCCAAATCATTCTGAATCACTGAAATAGACCTCCATAAGCATGTGGTCCAGAAGAGAATTATTTTTTTGGCTCACACATACATGGCATGCAAGTAGAAGTTCTGAGTAAGTGCACTCTACCTTCAACACTTCAGTCATCCTCCCTGTAAATGACTAATTACAAGTAAACATCTTTAAAACCTATTTATTAAAATTGTACATCACTGGCATCATCTAGTAATGTTTATGAGCTTGAAAACATTGCCTAAAAATTTTATCAAAGTAGGAGGTCTTGTTTTCCTTTTTACTAAGCGAATGACATGATGTATCATAATAAGTCAAATCTTGGAATTTCCTCATTCTCACAATGATCAATAAGACTTAGACTGCATTAACCTGAAATAGAAGTATTACTTTTTAAAGCATTCTAATGGCCATTTCTGGCTCCTTGATGGGGTATTTTTCTCCTACTATAAGACACTATAAGTAATATTTCTTATTAGAGGATCAGTTTAATTGAGTCAATAAGAATAAAAATATTCACATTTCTGAGAATAGTTTCATAAAGTTTACAAATGAAGTTTGGCCTGGACTAGGAATGTCTCGATTAAAATTTCAAAGTGAGATGTAATTTCCAGTTTCCTCTTTCATACACAAAACTTCTAGGGCTTATGGGAAGCATTATGGTTTGAAGTAATTTGTGTTTTTGTGGTAGATCATGAATACAAAGAAGCTAGAGGAAAATTAAAAAGATAAATTAGAGACTCAAACATGATGCTTCCCCTGAGAGATTCCAAAGCTTCCTATTCATTCTAGGAAATTGTTTATTCTACATACGCCAACTTTACTAATATTTTTCTATACATAATCAGTTAATCTAGTCCATTTGTTTCTTCATACCTTGATAAAAGTAGACTATAATACAAGTATAGCAAGAATGTTCTGACTCAGTCTCCCAGAGCCAGGCTGGCTAGCTGCCTCATGTTTTGAGAGTATCCTGAGGATCATATTGGGTATTTCTTCTCTATTGCCATTGGCTCAAGCCTCTAATGACCTGTATTCCCATAGCTGTTAGGGGCCAGTTACTAGGGCCCAGTTTCATCTAACCATTTCCTATGAATTGGCTTTATAAAGGAGTATTTCCTTCAAAGAAATAACAGAAACAAAGTACAAATATTTTCTCCAATATTTTGGGAGCATACTCTCCCTTATACTGCCCTAGTCCCTGGGGGGAATATGTTTTACTCAGTTTATCTCATAAAGATGCCACCAAATTCACATCCCAATGTGACATCTTGGCCAGACAAATCTTTCTCTCAACTACCATTGAGTTGGGGTCGAAAAAGGTCACACTCCTTGCTCCTTGGAACATATATGCTTGCTCTGACTCTGGAACCCAGACATATAAATTCTGGGATACTGAAGTACCCTCCTGTGCTTTTGAGTTCATAAGGTTGAAGGTTCTAATGTCTCTCACCTAGAGGGGAAAAAAAATAAATGCAGAAGACTATGGCCAGTTTAATAAAAAGTTAAACTGTATGAGGGGAAAGAGGCCCCAAGGTGATTGGCTTCTCACCTAATTCCATGAGTGAAAGTCTCTGAATGAAGAAAAGCAGCAGAAGCTGACTTGGGAATTTTTTAAGACAACTTCCATAGTATGTGCAATCAGTCAAAAAAAGAATCTCTCAACCACTTGGTTAGCAGACTGAAACTGTCTATGCAAGCTTCACAGTCTCACCTAAAGCACTTTACTTAAGTGTCATGACAACTCTCCCAGAAGCAAGCTCCTTCTCAACAAAGCAAGCTGAAGGGGGTTTGTGTACATGCCAGATCCCCATTACAAAGGTACACAAGAAGAGTGCTGTCAAACTCAAACAGCACACCAAACAGTATATAAGGATGACTTATGGACAGCATAATGACTTAAGAAACCATAATTAATATTATTTATATTCCATTTTATTTTACTTATTTTGCTAATTACTTCCCAAATTATATTAAAAACCAAACAAACCCTTAGCTTCTGTCTTAGAATCAGTACTGTAAATTGGCAGAAGTGATAAGGATTAGGCAATGGGGACTAAGTGACTTGCCCAGTGTCATATAGCTAGGAAGTGTCTGAGGCCAGATTTGAACAAAGGATGTCCAATCTCTAGGCCAGGCTTTCAATCCACTGGGCCACCTAGCTGCCCTCTCCCAAATACATTTTAATTTGGTTAGGGAGCACTCCTGAGTGTTGCTGGCCTGATACTTCAGACTTAGACTATCTTGAAGGTTCTTAGGGGAGGTAAGGAAGAGGAAGAGGAAGAGGAAGAAGAATTATTTTTCACTCACCTTATCCTTTAACCATAAAGAATCAAAATACTATTCAGTTTGCTGATATCTTTTAGAATTAGGCTTATAAGGCTGGCACTTTAGTCATTGTTTCCCTAGCAATTTAGATAAGATGTTTCTAAGTGAGCAATGGAACCCAAGGGAACTGGGGAGGGGAGTAGGAGGTGTGACTGAAGAGGGATGGGCAAAAATTGTATTCTAGGCATGGAAACTGCTTCCATCAAAGTAGATGGGCAATTTAGTTGCAATTCAAAATCTAAGCGAATTCTTTAGGGCTGTTGATGGCAAACCTATGGCACATGTGCCAAAGATGGCATGCAGAGGCCTCTCTGAGTAACTGCTCCCTTCCCCCTCTCCACCACCACTCCTCACCCCTCCCTGCGCGGAACACTCAGGTTACTCCCTTCCCTTTGTCCCTCCTTTCTGGAATAAAGGGCTTCAGTGGGGGAGGGGATGATCTCATCTCCTGCCACCAGGCCCAGCCCCACCCCCTAAATGATCATCACTTTCTTCCTTCCTTCCCTGCTAGCCTCCAGTCTCAGGGGGCTGCCTCCCAAAGGCTCACTACGCTCTGTCTATCTCCTGCCCCCACCCAACATGGGTTTCAGCCCAATAGGCAGTCCCACTCTCAGCACAGAAGTTTCATTATGGGTGCACCATTGTTAAGCAAATATAAGTAGCCTAAAAGGTGCCCAAGATTGCATCACTGCCACAGAGCTGAGCAGAGGCCTCCTGGGGCTACATTTTAATCAGATTTGACAAGTACATGCACACCATGTTGTAATAAAAAGCCGTCTTCCCTGCAGTCTTCCCCACCTTCTGGACCCTTCCAAAGGAACAGCAGCCCCCTCTCTAGGCCCCTAGTCTGGCTGGATGCAGCTGTGGTCCCCATGGTGACAGGAGGCAGCTTTCCCCCAGGGTGAGCTGGCTGGGAGCCTGACACCCTGCCCCTGAACACAAGGGGTGGGGCACTTGGTCTCTGGGAGGTTCAGGGCATGGGCTGTGATTTCTAAAAGATTTATCAATGATCTAGCACCACTGAGATAAAAAGTAATTTGTCTAATATGACACAAATAATGTGTCAGAGTCAGGTCTTGAACAATAGAATCAGAAAGTCATAAATTTAGAGCTGGAAGGGACTTCCTCATTTTCCAGATGGGGAATCCATGACTCAGAGAAGTTAAATGACTTATCTATGGTCTCATAACTAGTAAGTGGCTACAGATAGAATATGAACCCATTTACCTAACTCTATGGCCAGTCCACTATATTGTTTCTTGTGATTCTACTATATGTTAAAAAATGATACACAATTTTGAACAAGATTTAATAAACATTTAGATGCAACTTGTTTTAGCCAGTATTTAATCTAATCTGCTCCTCCTCCAAGGGATAAGTGGATCCATTTTAAAGCTATTAACTTAAAGAAACTTTGAGACTTTCAAAGCTCTAATATGTTGTCAGATGTTAGAGTAGAACTACATCAAAGGACATTACAAGCAACTTCTATCCAACCTTTCAACCTCTCTAGGAGAAATTTGTTAAAAAATTCTCAGAAAGAAGTCCAAATTATGACCTGGTTCCCTTTTCTCAACTAGATTCTGGTTTCTTTTTATGATCTAGTATAGTGATGGTGAACCTTTTAGAGACCTTAGAAAAAGAGTGCCCAAACTGCTCTCTCATGCTGTATGTGAGCCCCCCCTCCCCCCTACATTTATCCCAGATAGGAAAGGGAGGAAGTGCTCCCATTGGGCAGCTGGGCAGAGAGACAGGTAATGTGAGGATTGTCCTTGGGCACGCATGAAGGGGAAGGGACACCCCCTCCTCTGATATGCTGCAGCACACACACCATAGGTTCGCCAACACAGATCTAGTAGGTTAAAAAAATTGGGCAGCCACATATAAAGGCTTAAGTATCTTTGCACTCCAGTGTCTGCAAGAAAACCCCAAATGAGGTCACATGACTGAAAATGACTGAATAATAATACTTACTACCTGTATAACCTTGGCAAATCACTAAAACTCTCCAGAACCTAATTCCTCATCCAGAAAATGAGGGGAGATAGACAAAATAGCCCCTATCATACTATCTAGTTCCAAATCTTATGATCCTATAATCATAATATTCTGGTGAATTCTAATTTATTCAACAAAGACCCCCTCAGAGCTTTTCAATGGAAGAAAAAATTAATTTGGGCTGCAAGATAGACAACCTCCTTTTCATCAGACCTGCACCACATGAATAACTCACTCTAATGAAGAAATGGAGAATCAAGATCATGGTTTTTGGCCCTTTGACGCTGCTGCCCTCATCACAAGAAGCCAATATGGTACCATAGAAAGAAACCTGAATATGGAATTATTTGTAGGACCTGATTTTGAATCCCAACTCTATCTACTACCCATGTGACTGGATACTTCTCTGGATGGATCTCATTTTCCTCATCTGTAAAATTAAGATATTGAACTAGATGGCCAGAATTCCTTTCCAACTTTAGATCTGCGATCCTGTGGTTCTCTTACCTTACCAAGATATACGTTGTTCAAGAAAATTAACTTCCCTTCTCTGGATAGAAAATCAGAACTTTACTCTTTCAAATTTGGGGTTACTTGCAAGGTAATTCCTACCTAAGAAATCTGATTCTTTTTTGGGGCCAATACAAGTGAGTAGCTTCTCTGAGAAGAATCTGTCTTCATGCTAATCAGTTATATCTCCTTATGTCTCTACAATGTATCAATAGCCATATTGATGATCAACCTCCATAGAGTAATGCCTTCAAAGTACCAAAAGCTCACTCTATAAGCTCAAGTTAATAGGTCATTGACTTAAGAGATGGAAGGGACCTTATTTTTTTTTCAATTATTTAAAAATGCATTTATCTCTTTTTTCCACTGCTTCCCTCTCAATTGAACAAAATCTTCATAACAAAGCAAATTCTCATAATTGGCTGTCTTAAAAAAATACATGTCTTATTCTATAGCTTTAAGACCATCATCTCTTTGGCTGGAAGTAAATAGTGTGTTTCATCTTCTGACCTATGAACTCAGCAAAATCTCTAAATTCACAGAGAGGATATTTGGACAACTCCTAAATCAAGTCCTGTATTCAGGACTTTTTCTTGTACTTTCCAAAAGAAACCAGAAATATCCTTGTTGAGAGGACTAATGTCTTTGTACTACACAGTTCCATTGACTGGAACTGTACCCAAGATTACTTGGTTGATTTGGGGAACCAATCCTTAGTGCCTATGGAATGCACCAACAATAGATGCCAATCTGTATCAGTATAGGGAGTTTTCTCATCTTATACCACTGAAATCATAGATTCCTTCCCCAACCTTGTGCTAAGTTCAGTATTAGTTACCTTATTTTTTCTGTTATTCTCTATATATATTACCTTAATTCATAGAATATAACTATTATATTTTTCTCAAGGTCTAGGTCTATTCCTTCCAGCATATCCCCCATCCTAACTGGGTTGTATAAAACCCCCAAACCTACAGTTTGAGAAATCTGCTTTTGTTCATTCCTTTAAAGCATAAAGTCCACATCTTCTGTTATCTTTATGTTTTTTTTTCCCTCATGTATCTTAAGTTTTCTTAACTTCTGCCTACTGGTGTCAAAATTTGAAATTTGTGTAGTTTTAGTTCACAATGAAAGAACAGGACCTAAAAAATTAAGAGTTCATTTGTGAGGCTCATCTCTTCTCCCTAGTTATCCAAGTTCACGAGTCTAAAATGAACTTTCAGGAACCACCTGGTCCACTCCATTTTATAGATGAGGTAACTGAGGCCCAGGGAGGTACACAGTTAGGGGTGAAAATTGAATCTAGGGTTTTTTATTCCAGGGCTCTGGCCTGGGGCCTCTTCCTCTAGTAGGATATGGCAGCGAGAGCTTTTCTTGGCCTCTGTTCCTTTCAAGACTTTGGCAGAAGTCCAAGGCTCTGGGACAGGTACAAACTGCAAGAAAGCCAAAGCGAGAACAGTGGATTCCAAAGCCAACAGAAGCTTTTGTGTTCCCAGGAGTGAGAGAAGAAAATTGGCGGGGCAGAGGTGGGGGTACGGATGAGGGAGATTGTGCACATTGAGTCCTGTACCTGTAGCCAATGGGAGGTGGAGGAAAGGCCGGAAGTGGGCGGGGCCACGTAGGGACTTCTGCCTGAAGGCGGGGTGGGAAATCCTGCGAGAGTAGGAAGGCATATAAGCGGGCCCTCCTTTGCTTCCGCTGGGTGGTATGGAACTGAGGCAACATCTTGTGTGTGTTTGCGTGCGTGCAGTGTTCTGTGAGCTGCGGTAAGTGGGTCAACCAGATGTTTGTTTTTTGGTAATCATAATTAAAATAGAACTGACCTAAAAACCAGTGAGGCCTGAGTTCAAATTTTGGCTTTTGGGCTCACTGACTAGAAGATCATTAGAATAAGGCACTTAGCACTTTTCAGGGCTCTCTAACACAAAGTTGCAGAAAAGGATATGGTCCGCATTAGGAGTTTTCATTATCTTGAAGGCAGGGATAATTATTATTTGGGTCTCTATAGTTCAACAGAGCATACAATAAGCATTAGTAAATGAATGCCTTCTTGATTCGTTTGCTGACCACCGAAATCGCATGTTGAGTCCCTAGTCCTCCAACATTTTATTGATATTTTCAAAATCCTGCTCTTTGAGAGTTGGGAAGACCCAACTTTGGTAATGTATTAAATTTGGCCTTGTATTAAAGCCACTATACTATTTCACATGTCAATAAGACTGAGAGACCAACGGCACCTGAGACTACAAAACAACCTTTACCTTTTACAGAATAGCCACCTGAGGCTTAGAGATCAAATGAAAGGATCTCAGCAAACAGGATCATAGGATTCAAAAAAAGATTTTACAATTGGTGGTTTAGTGTTTTTTCCACTATACCAACCTACCTTGTCAGTAAAATGAGTATTATCTGTTTGAATATCTGGTGTATGGAGATTTGAAAGGTTGACCTTTGTTATGTCAGTGGATATATTTATATATTAGGTGTTAAAACTGCAGGCCTTTCTAAGCTAATGTCTTTTTTTTGGTAGTTTTTGTCATTCAAAACTGTTTGTATGAGTAAGTCAGAAATTTGAAATCAAGAGAGCTGATTCTAATTTAAAACACAAATGTACAAACTGTACATTTCAGGGAGTTAAACTTTTGGGTGTACACCCAGGAAATTTTTTTAGGGTGGACATCTGTTGAATATACCATTAGAAAAGGCATTATTTTGACTCACCACTTTAAAGAAACTAAAACTTTAAAAAACTAATAACCTAATCTTATACAGACTTTAAAAATAAGACAAAATACCAACATTTTTGAGACAAAGTGATTAGAGTACCTGCAGCTCACTAAATACAGAACTAGGTTTTCAGCTCAGGTTTTTGCAATTCTGTCGAAGTTTTAAAAACTTTTATGTATTTCCAGATAATTGGAATTTTTGCTGTATTGGTGAAATAAAGAAGATATGTTCACATTACTGAAATATCACTCGGTGGACTATTTACATGAGGTAGAGTGCTTCTTGTTCTCATCTACTTAAAATTAGAGGTGAAGTATTATAGTGTTTAGTATGTAATTTTTTTTAGAATAACTTAAGAAATGAACTATTTGAAGATTTATTTTTGATTACTTTTAATATGCATCAGACCTTAATTCATTTTGAGAAATAAGTTATTGGTATTTTAACATAAAATTGAAACATGTTGCTCTCCTTAGAAAATAAATTTTTTTTTCAAAATGTATATACAATTTACTATGTGCCAGGCACTGTGCTGTGCTTTAAAATTATTTTGTTGAGTTTTCACAGCAACTCTGGGATGTAGGTGGTGTTATTCAGGTGACTTTGACCAGGGTCATGGAGCTAAGATGTGTCTTGAAGCAGAATTTAGATTTACATCTTCTGAATTCCAAATCCTGCATCCTCTATTCTGCATTGCATTTTTTTAAACTACTAAGAAAATTGCATTATTATCATCCATTTTGACAAATCTAAGCTTTGAAGAGAGGGGAAGGAATTCCCCATTATCATCATTCATTGATAAAAATGGCAGAGTCAGTATTAAATAGTAAACCTTTATTCAGAACAGTTATTTGTTTATGTATTTTTATTTCATTAAATTCCTGATTATGTGTTCAAATTCTCTCCCTCTTTCCTGCCCTTCCCCTGTCCTTGAGAAGGCAAGCAATTTAATATGGGCTATACATGTGAAGTATACAAAACATATTTCCATTTTAGCTATGTAGTCTAAGAAGATACAAACAAAAAAAGAAAACAGAAAAAATAAAGAAAATTTTAAAAATTTTAAAGTGTGTTTCAATCTGCATTCCAGAGTTCATAAATCCTTTCTCTGGAGATAGCATTTTTCTTCATGGATTCTTTGGAACTATCAGGGCCTCCTTTGGACTTTTTTTTGTCATGCCCCCAGAAACTTCATCTTCTTACAATCCCTTCTTGTCTTGGAAATCATATTTCTTAAGTACTCTCTTCCTAAGGCCCCTTTGAATGAAAGGTGAAATGGAGTATTTCCCAAAAGGCACTACCTAGTTACACGATTTTGGACTTCTTCATCTGGTCCCCAACCTGGGTACCTTCTCTTCTACCCTCCCTTTTCAGCTTCCTTCTTTGGGTTGTTTTCCCCTATTAGATTATAAACTCCTTGAGGACAGGCATTGTCTTTTTCACATTTGTATCCCCAGCACCTAGCATAATGCCTGGCATATAGTAGGTGATTAATAAGTGATTGCTGACTGACTGACTGACATCTTAAGTGTTGGTGGACTATTTTTGATTGATGATTAAGTCTTCCTCCTACCCTCAGGAACTGTTAATGACTGCCTTGAGACAGAAATATATCAGGGCTTCATATTCTTGTGTAGGTGGTCAGAGTAATGGCAGCAACTAGACAATGGGTAAAGTGTGTATCTGGCAAAGCAAAATCACAGATTTGGAAGCAACCTCAGTGACCATCTAGCCCAACCCATAAGTGGAAGGAATATGCATTATAACATGACCAACAAGTATCTAGCTAGGTTCAGGTTAAAGAAAGGGAAACCCATCACTTCTCCAGGCAAGCAGTTTTGGATAGCACAAATTATTAAGATTCCTGACATCAAGCATAATTTGGCCTTTATACTACTTCTATCATTGTTCCTGGTTCCGTTCTCTGGTATAAAACACAGTACATCTAATTTCTTCTTCACATGACAGTTCTTAGTATTCCTTGTTCCTCCTCTGTGCCATTTACTCTTTGTTTATTACTTGGATAGAAGTTGATTGTAATTTCTTTTTTCTTTTTCTGTTGTTTATTCATATTTTTTCTTTCTCCCCCTTCCCCCATTGGCTGTAATCATGCTCCTCTGTTTATTTGCTGGATCTGTGGGTTTGGGCTGTTCTATTCTGAAGGGTCTTCTCTGCTCAGCTGCCTAACTGGATTAGGCTGATGCAGTTGGCTTGTATTAATGAGCCCTGAGGCCAGATCTTCCCCAGCTGCCAGCAGAAGGTGAAGGTGTGGAGGCTGAAACACATGGCAGTGCTTAACATACTTAAAAGTAGCTATTCTGTTTCCTCTGGGTCTTTTTTTCTCTATGCTAAATATGCCCAGTTGCTTTAACCAGCCTTCATATGACATGGACTCAGGTCCCTTTATCATTCTGGTTGCATTCCTCTGAATGCTTTCCAGTTTATTAATGTTTTCCTTAAGCTGGGGCCAGAGTTCCAAATGAGGTCTTACAGTTGCAGAGTACAGGAGGAATATCACCTCCATTTTTCTGGAAATGATGTCTCAGTGCAGCTTAAGTAAGCATTGGCTTTTGGGGACTGCTACAATATACACATGAGATCTATTGGAGGGAAGATTTTTAGCCATTGTGGTGCCATAACCTTGCCTTCTAGCAAGAGAAGGGAGTTTTCTTCTGCAGAGATAAGCATGGAATTGTCTTATGAATAACCCCAGGGTTAAGAGTTTAGAAATGTAGCCTCCTAGAGTTGAATTTTGAGCAGTATGTCTTCTGAAGGGAGAAGGACATCCATATGAGGCTCTTTCTCCACTTTTTTACATTCAAAGCAACAAAAGCTATAACATAAAAGAGCAGAAGATTTGTTTTTTGTGCCTTACTGTTATCAATATATTATTCAGACAGTGCAGGTCTCTAGTAACCCCAAAGTGTGTTTCACTTCCAAGAGAAGTCTAAAAAGTTGGGTGGCATTACAAATGTTAGTAGACCCAATCAGAGAGCTAGGATTCATAAGAATGGCAACATTATTGGCAATCTAAAATTCAGTTTTCCTAGGTTACATGATTCATGTTTCTACTCCCACAGTTCTTTCTTTCAATGTGGATAGCATTTTTTCTCACATGTCCCTCAGGATTGTCCTGGATCATTGCATTGCTATCAGTAGCAAAGTCAATTACATATGATTGTCCACAATGTTTCAGGTATTGTGTACAACGTTCTCCTGGTTCTGTACATTTCGCTCTGCAACAGTTTGTTGGAGGCCTTTCCAGCTCAGATGGAAATCAAGTAGTTTATTGTTCCTTGTTGTACAATAATATTCCATCACCATCATATATCACAATTTGTTCAGTCATTCCCCAATTGAGGGACACTCCCTCATTTTTCAATGTTTTGTCACCACAAAGAACATGGCTATGAATATTTATGTACAAACATTTTTCATTAATATCTCTTTAGGGATACAAACCTAGTAGTGGTATTGCTGTATCAAAGGGTATGCATTCTTTTAAAGCCCATTGAGTATAATTCCAAATTGTCTTCCAGAATGGTTGGATCGATTCACAACTCCACCAGCAATGTATTAAATGACCCAATTTTGCCACATCTCCTCCAACATTTATTATTTTCCTTTACTGTCATATTAGCCAATCTGCTATGTGTGAGGTGGTATCTCAGAGTTGTTTTTATTTGCATTTCTCTAATCTGGAGGGGTTTAGGATACTTTTTCATGTGATTATTGATAGTTTTGATTTCTTCATTTGAAAACTGCCTATTCATATCCTTTGACCATTTGTCAATTGGAGAATGGCTTGATTTCTTGTACAGAAAATTCAGTTTTGAGCTAAAGGATGTCCATATGATGAGGTGGAAATGAGTTGTATGTGGGGGAAATTTACCCTCCCCTTTTCCTGGGGTCAAGAGCATGACCTCAGCTCCAGTCTACTCTTTGACCTGGAGGCAAGGATAGAATAGCAGGTGAAAAAAGGCAACAATAGAGTCAAGAGATCCCAAGAGGGGGCAGGGTGATGTCCCCTGAACTGCCCCCATGGGCAGCCCAGGAAAAATAGAAAGCCACAATTGGCTCCCAAGAAGTGATGTATGAGTGTTAGTGGCTGAGGAAAAAGTTTGATAAACTGAGACGAGAGAATTTTGTGCTCTTCTCTTCTGGTTTTATTGCTGGCTGGTGAGTGTGGCTCTTATTTTTCCATCTTTTTCCCCTACTACTTTTGATTAATAAAATTGTTAATTTACAGCGAGTCTCATAATTTTCCCTCTTACATTTTGGTAACCACAAAAGCTGGCTAGCACCCTCTTTTCCACTCTTTTATTCTCACAGTTCTTCAGAGCAGTTTGTTAGAAATTAGACCAGATTAGCCAATGCACCAGCGACCACCACCTAAGCCACAAATGGCTGACCTGCTGCCTACAGACCAAAGGACTGGTAAGATGAGATCTCTTGCCTTTTGAAAACAAAAGTACTTCTCAGTCCTCCTCCTTGGAACCATTTCTGAGGCTCCAAGACCCCCTCCAAGCAGCCCAGTGGGTTAAGGCCCACGGGACTCCAACCCTAACTTAGATGCAGCTTTTGAGCCTCTGGGTTTTCCCTACCACACCCCTCCCTCACAGGGCCACTGGATGCCTCCTCTTTTTCCCTCTTTTCTGAGACTCTTAAGACACAAGCAGCAGTTGGAAGGACTGGGAACCACAAAAGGTGTTAAGAACCATATTTAGGTTTTTCTAGGAGTGAGGACAAACTGCATCAAAAGGGAATATTGATCTTTTATGGTCAACTCTTAAGATTGGACTGAGTCCATGAGAGCCTAGAATTTGGGGGGAATGATAGAGAAGAACTGGGCCATGGGTTACATGTATAATGTGAAGGACAAAAATTCAGATCCTTGACAAAGAATTTGTGTTCAGAGGGGTCCATTGGAGGCTTTGAACTTCACGGTAACATATAGATTTTAACTTTTGATGCTTTGGGTTGGGTTGGGTTTTTTTTTTTCATTTTTTAAAAATTTCATGAATTCCTATACCAACATTCTTTTTTTTTTATTTTGTAAAGATATTTCATTTTACCAATTACATGTAATAACAAATTTCCACACAAGTTTTCCAAAGTTATGTGGTCCAAATTTCTTCCCTTTCTCCTCCTGAAGCTGGCAAGCATTTCCTTCTGGCAATTTCTAAGCTATGATTTCTCAGAGCTTGCAAACTGGGGTGCATTGGGCATTCCACAGCCTTGCTAGAATGGAAACCCCTAATCTTCTTATGCTGTTCCCACAGATTGCCTCTATCACTCCCAATCTATCATTTATTTTCAATCTCTTATCTGCTGGTTCCTTCTCTATTGCCTACAAACACATCCAATTTCTCCCTAATCTTTGAAAAACTCTCACTTGACACTCCAACACCACTAGTTATTGTCCTATATCTTTTCTGCCTTTTATAGCAAAACTCCTTGAAAAGGGCCTCAGTGATAGTGACTCAACTTTCTCTATTTTTATTTTTTTAACCCCCTTTCAAAGCTTCTGACTTCATTATTTCCCTAAACTTTTCTCTCCAAAGTTACTATTATCTTCTAATTGCAAATTCCAATGGCCTTTTTTCCGAGTATTGCTAACTTAAGTAAAAGCATATTCTTTAATTATGTTTCATTAGATAATTTTAATATTCTTGACTTATGGAAATATAACTTTATAAAATTTAAAAGTACTTTAAAAATTCTAATATCTTATTGCAGATATAGTGATAGAAAATTTAGTTCAGATGAGCTAATGATAACCAATGGAAAAATAAATACATTCAGTATTTTACCTTGCTATAAATGTTTTCCTTTCTCTCCCAAATAACTGGTTATTCAAGTATAGAAGGAATTTTATTGTGTCCTGATCTATTAGGAACAACTAAAATAAAATTTTCAAATCAGAAGCTTACAGTCAGAAAGATCTCTAGTAAAATTCTCTTAATTAAAAATAAATGTTATATAGAACAGAGAATGAAGTACACATTAACAACAATGCTGTAAAAGTAAACAACTTTGAAAGAACCAGAAACTATAACCAATCACAATTCCAAAGAATTATATGACACATGATGTAATATGTTCTTCACCTTCTACAAGAGATGTGATAGATTCAGTATAGACTAAGGAATACATACATATATTGTGTATGTATGTATATACACAATGTAGGAATTTGTTTTTTTTCTTTATTATCCATATTTTATAACACGTTTTATTTTTCTTTCTCAGTAGCAGGCAGGCAGGGGAAGTTTGATTTTCATTAAATTGAAAAAAATAAAATCTGAAACAAAAACTTTCTAGGCTGGTATATTGATGTGATTATTGTGAATTTATTTAGGAATTTTTTTAAAAAATTTAAATTATTTTCAATTACATGAAGGAATAATTTTTAACAATTATCTGTCATTTTTCAATTTAGATTCTCTCCTCCTTCTCTTCTCCCCCCTCTCCAAAGCAATAATTAGTCTGATATGTTATACCAGTACTGTCATTCAGTGCATATTTTTATAGCCCTCGTGCTGTGAAATAAAACAATGCACATACAAGAAAAAAACTCATGAAAGAAATAAAGTAAAAGATGGCATGCTTTGTCCAGCAGTAAAACTCCTAACAGTTCCTTCTTTGGCTGTGGATAGCATTTTTCATCATGAGTTTGGTGGGTTCTCGCATTGCTGACAATAGTTAAGTCATTTAAAGTTGATTGCTGTTACCGTGTATAATATCCTCTGTGACAAGGAAATCACTTTAAAAGACTGATATATATTAATTTAAGGTCGCCAAGGAATCAGCTATGTAATTCCTAAATGAAAACTTAAGTCAGCAGTCAGTCTTTTATGGAGTTTAATTACAATAGGAGGAAGTAATTAGAGAGAGAGAGGGAGAAAAGGGAGAGAAGGAAATAGGGCTTAAATACCCCTTCTGTTTAGGCTGGGCCAAAAGGCCCAAGCCCTTAGATAGCTGGGGCAAAGAAAGGAGATCAGTCCCTATTACTCACGTGACCAAAATGGAGAAACAGTCTCAGAGGCCCCCACTTTCAGCTTCCTTCAGAGCAAGCTTCTCAGAGCACACCCCAACCACACCGACCAACTTCTCAACCACCACCTTGAGTCTTCAGACCCCCCCTATCCTTAAGGAAACCCTCCAAGTTGCCTCCCCTCAGTTCTCACATCTACCAATCACTCTCCATCAATTTCCCTGTGCCAATGGAGGTTCTAGCTTAACCCAGGACCGCCCAGAGGTCTCTGGCTTTTGCACATGTCTGTTGAAGGTCATATTCTCAAATAATTAAATCTTTGATCCTTTGCTACAGCCCTTTCTAAATCCTGTTAACCTGAGTAGGGTAGAGATTGGAATAATTAAATTTTGATCTAGGCTGCAGCCCTTACTCAATCCTGTTAGGACTGAATAGGGTGGAGATCGATTCCAAGTATCTCCATTGTATCAATTCTAAAATCAATCATGACTCAAAGAAATTCCTGTTCTATGCTTAAGCATAGGTCAAAGTCCTTTCCATTGTTCAGCAAAAGGTTTCTGTCCTAAAGTAATCTTAAGAAGGGAAGAGGAGGAACCTCCCATGCCAATGGGGTTCCCATTCCAATAGACTATCAGTAAGAAATTTTCCAAGTATGAAATATCCCAATGGTGAAATTTCCAACATTTATAAGTCTAAGGAATTTTGAGGTTTACACCTCTTGGTTCTGCTCACTTCACTTTGCATCAGTTCAGTCAACTCTTTCCAGGTTTTTCTGAGCTCATCCTGCTCATCATTCCTTATACAACTGTATTCCATTACAATTATATACCACAACTTGTTCAGCCATTCTTAGGAATGATTTTAGTAATTTGATACAAATGATTGAATTTGTTAAATTGACTTTAATGAGCTCTCTTTACTATGACATAGTTAACCCTCGCATCTTAATAATACTTAGAAACACTGAGGTATATAGTACCTTAATGTAGCATATTTACCAAAAGAATGAAAAGCACTAATTTAAAAATATATACTTATGATTCTAGGTAGTGATACTAAGATACATTGGAGCATCAAGTAGTATATTAGAAACTTTTATAACTATTTTTCTTCTCACAGAATGTGGTTAGAAAGAAGTTAAGCATAAGATCACTATCACTCCATATTCCTTCATATTTATATCCTGATGAGTACAATTGTCATGCTGGCATTGTTGTGGATGAAGAATTCAGGAAGCCATGGACAAGAGGTATGCTTTCTTCCTCCTGTTTTTACCCTTAATCATTTGTTTTAAAAGAACATTTAATAGTATTTGGCAAGCGCAGTGTTTTTCTTCTAACTGATAATGATCTTAAAAGCTAGGTTAGGGATTAGTAATGGGCACAACTCCAGGAACTTCTTAGTTTGATATTTTTGGAATCTTTTAATAGAGAAAGTTTGAAATATAGAAGTATGCACATAACAGTACAAGCAAAATGTATAAATTAAGCCATGTAAATTTAAATATTAAGTATATCATTGTTCATCTTTAACATTGATAAGTAAAATGTGACAATAAGTATATCTTCAGTTGGGATAATTGTCCATTTTAAGATCTAAGAACTAAATTCTCTGAATATAATGGTAAACTTTAAATTTTAAAGAGATGATATTACTATTTTTATTAAAACATATTTTAAACATTGATAGTTTCCCTAAAGGTGAAAATAGTGAAGAATACATTTTATCAAACCTTATATTACATTTTAGAAGGCTTCCATAAGACCTTATCCATTGTTTCACCAAGTATTTAAAGAAGACCCATTTACTAGCTTATTTGGAGGATGTAAAAAAAAAAAAAGACATAGTTTAGGACCTTAGTCTAATTGCAGAGAAGAACTACACACATATAAAACATAAATAATATCGAATAGCATTTGATTGTATCTAAAAGTGAATGACATAAATTAATGCTATGTTCAGGAAAGTAGGTAAGGGAGGACTTAATCAGTGTGAACTAGAACCTTTGGGGATAGTGTTACAAAATAAGTTTGGGTAGAAGGAAGTAGAAGGAACAGGGTATTTTATAAGAGGGGCATGAGCAAAGGTAGAAAATGAAAATAAGCATGATGTGCTTAAAGGAAAGGAAATTGATCTGATTGGACTAGAAACAAGTTTTGCTATAGCAAAGTAGGAGTATGCAAATATTAGTGAATCACATATCATAAAGGGGAAAAATTTGGGAAGAGATAAGGAGTATACTATCCTGGAAAATCCAGACATTCAGATTTCCTTAAAGTAGAAGAGAAGTACAGAGGCTAATTTTTCTCTTTTTTCCTTCTAGTTCCAGTCCCCACAACTCTACAATTGAATGATTTCTCAGAGCTGTATCAGTGGAAGACAATTTTTTCTGAGGATTTTCTTGAAAAGTATGTGTCGTTAAACTTGATTCTCCTCATTGTGTCTAGAGAATTTACTAGGTGCTTACTAGACTGTTTATGTAAGGCAAGGAGGACCCATCTTTCTTTTCCTAGATCTTCTTATTTTGTTCAGCTAACAGAGGAATCCCTTCCCAAATATTAATAGCCTACACAGTCACTGGCAAGGACCTGGGTTGCACTGCTTTAAAATGAATCAACAGCCTGGACAATAGCTCTTGTCAGTTAGAGAATTGCTATTTGTCTTTAACCGCTTACTTTAGACTTTAGTTTTCTTTTCCTCTTGGGAATAGCCTAGGATAGAATGCACTGTCTTGGGATAGATTAGATTCCCCATCACTAGATTTTTCAGTGGCAGCTTGATTACCTTTGAGCATATTATAGAGGAGATTCTCAGGCAGGAATTGTTTTTTGTTTTTGTTTTTACACCCTTATCTTCCATCTTAGAATCAATACTGTGCATTGGTTCTAAGGCAGAAGAGGGGTAAGGGCTAGGCAATGGGGGTCAAGTGACTTGCCTGGGGTCACACAGCTAGGAAGTGTATGAGGCCAGATTTGAACCTGGGACCTGTCTCTGGGCCTGGCTCACCCAGCTGCCCCCAAATTGTTCACTTTTTTTACTTCAATTTGTATTTTTAGTTTGAAATTCTCTTCTTTCCACCCCCCATCAAGAAGGCAAGAAATAAAATAACCATTATACATTTGAAGTCATGTAGAATATTTCCATATTGCCCATATTGTGTTGGGGGGAGGGGAAGAAAAATAAAGAAAAAAACATGCTTCAATCTACACTGAGTCCATCAGTTCTTTCTCTGGAGGTGGATAGTATTTTTCATCATGAATTCTTTGGAACTGTTGTGAATCATTGTATTGATCAGTGTAGCTAAGTCTCACAGTTGATTATTGTTATAATATTAATGTTACTCTGTGCAGAGCTCTCCTAGTTCTTCTCATTTCATTTTGCACCAGTTCATATAAGTCTTCCAAGGCTTTTCCGAAACCATACTCTTCATCATTTCTCATAGCACAATAGAATTCCATAATCATATTCTACAGTTTGATCAGCTATTCCCCACGTGATGGGCATTCCCCTCAGTTTCCAATTCTTTGCCAACACACCCAAAAAAGCTGCTATAAATATTCTACAAAAATCCATTAGTGTGCTTATTTTCCCTCATTTATCATTTATTATTTTTCTCTTTTAACATCTTAGCCAGTCTGTTGGTGGTAAGTTTTTAAAATGTGCATATCTTAATTATGAATGACTTGGAGCATTTTTATATGACGATTGGTAGCTTTGATTTTATCTTCTGAAAACTACTTGTTCATATCCTTTGACCATTGAGGAATGACTTTTATTTTTCTAAATTTGGCTCAGTTCTGATATATTTGAGAAATGAGAAATTTACTATAAAATTTTCCCCTAGTTTCTTGCTTTCCTTCTAATTTTAGCTGCATTGGGTTAATTTGTGCAAAAACTTCAGGTATTATTTTGATTAGATGACCTCTGAGTCCTTTTCCACAATGAGACTCTCTGATTACAAAGCTATAGGAGATAGATTTCACCTTTATATAAGGAAAAACTTCCTAGCAATTAGAGCAAAAGTTTTTAACTTTTTTTGGGTATTGAAGCCCTCAAACTCCCTTTCAGACTAATGTTTGTTGTATACTTATATAATTGTATAATATTTGTTGTATATTTGAGAGAAATGCTAAATTTCAGTTAGAGATTAGGGAAATAAAGATATAATTTTTTGCCCATTCAGCTTAACAGATCCCTGAAATCTTTGCACTGACCCTTTGAGGTTCTGTAGACCCTAGGCTAAAAATCCATGAATTAAAAAAAAAAATGGAATGTACTTCTACCCAAGATTTGAACAGAAACTAGATGGGATGGGGGACAAGCGAGGTAAAATGGATATGGAAGATAATAGATAAGATTCTTCTTTTAGTGGACTAATTTAACCAAGGGATCACTGATATTCAAATATTATATATAGTTTTATAGCAAGCACACAATAAATTCTCCAGAGTATATAACTACAATGCCCTAAATGGCACTGTAGTCTCCTGAAAAATAAAACAGCATTACACCACATAAAATCCTTATGTGAATCACTTATATATAGATAAGATGCAAACTCTGTGAAATGATATTCAAAGATATATATACATATATGTGTGTGTGTGAGTGTACACCCATATACACACACATAGTTTGAAGAGCTCCCAACAATATGATTTACAATCCATCAATAACTGCCTATCCAGTGCAACTCTTGTTAATATCCCACTATAACCTCTTCACAGGAGTTCCACCAAATATACTAGAGTGTTTCCTTGCTTTCTCCTAACATTGTGAGGGTATTAGGGAAGCACTCTGCTTGTCCCTCTATTATCCTTTTCTGTCATTGAATAACTAACCAGGCTTTTCTACATAGGTTGATTTCCTTGATGTCATTCACTCCTATTCTTCTTTTGATGTTCTTCATTGGTTATATGTTGCAGTTTGCTTGCCCCCACCATGAGCCTTTATAGTTGCCCTCTCTGTGCTTTTCATTTTATTTCTTTAGAAATTATTAAACCCTATACCTCACTGTCATAAAGCAATCCTGGCAGATTGCTAGTATTTTTAAATGGATCTTTTTTTTTTTTTCCAGTGAAAAGCTTAGTCAGTAAAGAAGCTTTGCAATTTTCTGAAGGCCATGCAGCCCACCCTAATTCTTTTTTTTTACTATGGATCCACTTTGTTGTTCATTTGTACTATTTTCCCTTACCATCTCCACATCATTAGGCTTGCATCCAAGCCATCATTCTCATCTCTTTCCCACCAGAAAGAACATTTCTCCTGGACCACCAGTTTCTGACAGATGAGTTTTGCCTTACGTCGCCAGGAACCAGGGCCTCTTTTTGTCCATCTCTATACTAGGCTGCCACACATTTACTTCTCCTCATCCCCATTTTCTTTACATTACCCCTTTATGTGTTGTCTTCCCCCAATTAGAATGTAAGCTTGCTTGGATTCTTTTGTTTGCTTATGTTTATATCCCCAGAACTTGGCACAATGTCTAGAATTTAGTAAAAGTTTAATAAATGATATCTCTACCTACAACAATGGACAATCTTTATAGGCTGTCTGTTCAAATATATGTCATAATCTAGTAAATACACACACTTCTTCCACTTGGCCTTTCACGTATGGACGGTCAAGTCTGACTCTTTTGAGTTACAGATCTCTTTGATGATGCTTTGCAGTAATTTTGGGCTTGGTGCAACCAACCAGGATAGTATTATCTGCAATATAGGAGACATCTAGAGAAAAACCCTTTTCATCTTGCTCTGCACATTCCTCTCTTACATCACAGTGATAAACATCTGGCAAATATGTATCTCCATGTTTCGTGCCTCTGCTGATGTTTATAATCAGAGGGTTATTGAACAGTATTATTTCCATTTTTCTGTCTTTTAAACAATATTGAATGATTTTGTTATGCGTGGGAGACCATTTGCTGGAAAAAATACTTTACCAAGTCAAGTATTTTTCATAATCAGTAGACATAGTGAGATTTTATGTCCTCTGCATTTTTTAGTTATTTGCAAAATTAAAAGGATGCAGTTATTGTTGAATACCACTTTTCAGTGTTGTTTATTCCCTATTGATATGCTCATATCAATAGCTCTTATTTGTATTTAAATGACTCACATAAAAATGTTGTGTGATATAATGCTGGTTTTTTTTTTCCTATAGGAGGCCACAGTGTCATTAAGGGCATTACAGTTATATATTTAGGAGAATCTGATTGTGTCCTTGCTATAAAAAGGCATAAAACAATTTTCTAACATAGTAACACACAATTTGGCATTTAGTATATGGTTTTGATTCTAGAAATCATTATGTAGTAACCTCAATGATATCTGGAATTTTTTTAATATTCAAAAGAGCAATACCTGTAAAGGTGCCTTCTAGAACAGCAATAACTACAGAAAGAATCTGCTTTAATGATGTAGTGGCAGAGAGCATTTCCAAAATGGATTTGTATCATTGTTTCTTAAAGGGATGAACACCTAAAAGATTCTTGCTTCTCAAATGGTTAGGAAATTGGCCCAACACTATTATATTATCATTGCCTGAGGAATATTAAAAATTAATCCCCTCCAAAGCATTCCTAAAATTTTGAATTCTTTTTCCCTTATTTTAGAAAAAATTGTCATTGAAACTTAGTTCCCTTAAAATTAAGTGGCAGGGGGTTAGCTAGGTGACTCAGGGAATTGAGAGCCAGACTGCCTTGGATTCTTATTTAGATAGAACTGACTCCTCTAGAACCATCTGTTATGTTGAGCTAGAAGGTCCTGGGTTCAAATACGAACTTAAACACTTCCTAGCTGTGTGACCTTGGGCAAGTCACTTAATCCCCATTGCCTAGCCCTTACTACTCTTCTTGCCTTGGAACCAATACACAATATTGATTCTAAGATGGAAGATAAGGGTTTAAAAAAACTTAAGTGGCAGAAATTCCTCAAATATTTATGTTATTGATTTAATGCTTGGGCCTACATAAGTAGTATTAGCACCTGGGTGGGGTACTACACACAGTCAGGGGACAGGGCACGTGGTTGGGGATGGGACATGGCAGTCTGGCAGGGGGTTGGAGAAGTCATGGCACAGGGTCCCTAAAAAGTTCTAAAAGGTTTGCCCTCACTGGCCTAGACGTTTTCACTATTCTGTCTTGGAATCAAGATGGTATCAATTCTAAGAAAATAAGGGTTAAAAGTAAAAATATACACTCTAAAATTTTGCCATGAATTAGAATTAAGCTCAATGGCCTATATAGTTTTTATAGATTGCAATTTCCTCCCTATTTGGAAAGTCAGTACATTTTTCTTACTACAGAACTGCTACCAATTTCTCATATTCTAGGATCTTTGTAATATCACTGAAATTGAAACAGTAATCACATATTCCAGTTTTTCATCACTCAGTAGATAGATGGCTTGAATTCCTTGAGGATAAGTACTCTCTAAATATCTTCTTTTTATCTTGAGTTTTCAGTCTCTATTAGCCATTTTTTCCTATCTTCATTATTCCAAAGATCATTCCTTGACAGACAAAACAGAAACCCTTTTACTCTAACTGAAATAAATTTCATGATCGCATCCTTAATGGAAATACATAAGCTTAGAGGAAGAACAAATTTAAGGAAAATATAAGGAACTGCATACTGTAAGTTACTTATAAGACTTTCAGGTGAAACTTATCCAGCAGGCATCTGGCAATACAGGGTTAGAGTTGAGGAAGGGATTAGAGCTATGTGTGTGTGTATGAATTTTATAGTCCTCATCAGAGAAAGGATAATTGAACCCAGGAGATCCGATTAGGTCACCAAAGGAGAAAGGGTAGACATAAGAGTGAAAAGGATTGAGGACAGAGACTTAGAGAACAGTTGCACTTGAGAACAGGAGATAATGTAACATATGTGAGTAAAAAAGGTGCTGTCATAGAATTGGCTAACTACGTGAGTGTAGTATCCAGAGAGCCAAAGGAGGAGAAAGTATCCAAGAGGAAAAGGTGGCCAACTGTTTCAGATGCTGTAGAAGGTGAAGGTTGATGAGAACTAAAGAAAGTCTTGGATTTAAGACTCAAAATAGTATTTTAATTAGAGTAGTGAGATTCTAAAGGAGCAATTGAAAGAACAGCAGTTTAGTTTCACAATCATATGTAAAAGGAACAAAAACAGTAACCACTAATAATTCCTACTTATAGTGTTTTGGACATTGGAAAGCTTTTATAACTTTTATAACAACCACCCTGTGAAGTATTTTTCAGATAGGTCAGTAGAGACTCTGAAAAGTTAAGTGACTTGTCTATGGTGATATAACCAGAAAGTATCTGAAGTAGGATTCAAACCTAGGACTCCCAGTTCCAAGTATGAGCCTCCATTTAATGTCATACTTCCTCTCAAAAAGGAAAATGAGCCTTACTAGAAAACATATTTAAATGGTTAACAATTACATTTTGCCTAAGGAATTTTACACATAGAAAAAAGGCATACTAATAGTTTCATTGTGTTTTATGACCTTTGAAGATGTTATATCTTTACATATAATATATATGCATATATACATACATATACACACACATGGATATATGGTTTGGTATATTTATAACTTTATAAAAACATTTACTAAAATCTTAAAGTTGGAAAAAACATTAAAGACCAACTATATACCTCCTTTTATGCAAAAATATTTTTTACAAAAGTCATTCCTGACAAATAATCACCCATCATGTGCTTCACACTAGAGTTATTATTAATGACTTAGTTTCTCATCCTTTCTTATAAAAGGGACTTTGTATAGTCCCCTGGAAGCCAGTACTTAACTAGACCTAGGCCAGACTGGGTGCTAAAATCCCATTTCAGCAAAGGTAGTTATTCTTAGCCTAGAAATAGCAGAAGCCTTTTTTTTTCCCCTTTATGCCTTTTGACAGGAGATGGAGAGGTCTCCTTTCTCCTGCTCACAGTTCTTATTTGTTGGGAGCAAGTTCCCTCAGTGAGGAATCTCTACCCTTATTTATGTTGATTGGCTAATTATATTTCCTAGATGCCTGCTGGGATATTATATAAATAAGTGACTGCAAGAAAAACCTCTCCGAGCCTTTGGGCAAGTTCATTGTCTTTGCTGGCATCCCCTTATGTAGTTAACCCTCAGATCAATTTTAGGGTGTGGAATGTTTCCTTTCTATCTGAAAGGGCTTCCCCTTTATATTTTTACTTTTCTGGTTTTATCTATTCTGACCTTCAGATTTGCTAAATCTAAAGATTTGAAGTTATGCAAAATGACTGTAAGATCATTCTTAGGGGGAAGAAACTATAGATTAGGGAAAATTTATTGTGAAAGACGGCACTTGAGCTAAGTTTTGGATAACACCACGGATTCTAAGAGATAATCTGGAGGAGACAATGCATTCCAGGCCTGTAAGACAGACTTATATAAGTATAGAAAAGGGAACAGTGTCTTATGGGAAGAATAGTAAGAAAGTCAATTTGGCTTCATCATGGGTGGAGAGAGAGGTTAGGACCAGGTTATGAAGGCCTTTAAAAGCTAAATAGGAGTTAATATTTTATTCAGAAGACAAAATGAATCCACTAGAGTTTATTGAGTAGGAGGACAATCATCAGAGCCATGCTTTAGGAAAATAATTTGATTCATTTAAATTTAAGTTTTACTATTTTACATATACATTTTGGCAGATTGTATAGGGTTGGGAAGAGAGAACTGAGATAGGAAGGCTACTGCCACAGATTATAAGGGCCTGAGCCAGGGACATTGCTGTGTAAATAGAGAAAAATGGGAGAGATTTTGCTAAGGTAGAAATTAAAGGGTTGGCAATTGTTTAGATATCTGGGGAAAGGGAGAAGAGAATTAAGGATAACATCTAAGTTGTACACCCTGGCACATTCTGTGACTATGTTGGCGAGCCTATGGCACATGTGCCAGAGAGGGCTGCTCCCTTTCCCTTCTCCACACGAGCCTGAGGACATTTCTCACATCACCTGCCCATCTGCCCAGCAGCCCACTGGGAATGCTTCCTCTCTTCCCTGTCTAGGGTAAGGCAAGGGGCTCACATGTGGCATGGGAGTTGCCGATTGGGCATTCAGTCTCTAAGGTCTCTAAAAGGTTCACCATCACTGATGCATGACAATTGCCACTCATTTAGCCTTTCAATGTTTTAGGGCCCAGATTTGTCAGACTTTAGGCCCAGGACCTGCAACTCTAAACCATATTAAAATATTAATAAATTTTTAACTAAATCAATATAAATAGAGTTTAACATAGATAAAGGTAATTTGTGATTTTTTAAGTCAATATGCAATATTTGAATTACACTGCTCTAAGCAACTCTCTAAGACCAAACCCAGTTAAAAGTGCTAATCTGCATTTGTAAGGAAAGTTTCTTAATCCAAGACATTCACTACATCAATGAAACCAGAGGTTTAGTCCCTTTCTCTTCCTGTAAACAACTTTTTCTATTGCTCTTGTTTTTATTGTATTGTTCAGTTATAGTCACACACACAAATTAGGTGTATATTTTCTTTCTTTAAATGCTTCTTTTTAGAAGATACTTCATTTTTCTTTAACTACTGTTCCCTTTCCCTGGGGTCATTTCCTTATATTTTACCTAATTCTTGGGTTTTATTTATTAATTTCTTTTTTTCTTTTATTTAGTTTTTTCTCTCCTCTACTTATCTCTCTTTTAATATTAAGTTCAAAAATTTCAATATCTCCCTCCACCTCCCCTCCAACTTCTTAGTTTGTTTTTTAAACCTATACCTTCTGTTTCAGAATCAATACTGTTTATTGGTTCTAAAGCAGAAGAGCAGTAAGGTCTAGGCAATGGGGGTAAAATAACTTTCCCAGGGTCACACAGCTAGGAAGTGTCTGAGGCCAGATTTGAAACTAGGACCTCCCATCTTTAGGCCTGACTCTCCATTCAGTGAGCCACCTAACTACCCCTCTCCTATGCCTTTTTGTAAGAAATTTTTCTTTACTTGTTGTTATTCCTTATTTCTCTACCTTTACAATCTTCTCTGAATTTTATTTTCAGATTCATGGACTATATCCTTATTTGCTTCTTTATTGTCTACATCTCTCATGGGAGATTCTCATTGTCTCATTGTGACATCTCAAGATAAATCTCTTATAGCCAGTTTTTCTCTTTTTTTTTGGCCTTTTTTTCTACTGTGCCTCACTTTTGTAAAAATTAATGAAAAAAAACAATGTCAAAAATACTGTCTTGGGATAAAAGTTATCTTGTGTCCCAAATTGTATAGCCCAGTACTACATTAGGGAAACTCTGCCCTCGCTGTGAAACATTCTAAGTGCTTTCAGCACAAACTAACTTCTCCATTTTATATCTGATAGCAGTTTGTTAGTACCACCCCTTCACATTTATCATCATTTATTTTCTATTGTGGGTTTTTTTTTAAAAACATTTTATTTGGTCATTTTCACACATTAGTCATTGGAAACAAAGATAATTTTCTTTTCCTCCCCCCCATTCCCACCACCCCTTCCATAGCTGACGCACGATTCCACTGGGTATGAGGTGTCCTTGATTCAAACCCATTTTCATGTTGTCGGTATTTGCATTAGGGTGTTCATTTAGAGTCTCTCCTCAGTAATGTCCCCTCCACCCCTGTAGTCAAGCAGTTGCTTTTCCTCACTGTTTTTACTCCCACAATTTGTCCTCTGCTTGTGGCTAGTGTTTTTTCTTCTAGATCCCTGCAGAATGTTCAGGGATGTTGTATTGACACTAATGGAGAAGTCCATTACGTTCGATTGTACCACAGTGTTTCAGTCTCTGTGTACAATGTTTTCCTGGTTCTGCTCCTTTCGCTCTGCATCACTTCCTGGAGTTTGTTCCAGTCTCCATGGAATTCCTCCACTTTATTATTCCTTTTAGCACAATAGTATTCCATCAACAACATATACCACAATTTGTTCAACCATTCCCCAATTGAAGGGCATCCCCTCATTTTCCAATTTTTTGGCCACCACAAAGAGCGCAGCTATGAATATTCTTGTACAAGTCTTTTTCCTTATTATCTCTTTGGGGTACAAACCCAGCAGTGCTATGGCTGGATCAAAGGGCACACAGTCTTTTAGCGCCCTTTGGACATAGTTCCAAATTGCCCTCCAGAATGGTTGAATCAATTCACAACTCCACCAGCAATGCATTAATGTCCCGACTTTGCCACATCCCCTCCAGCATTCATTACTTTCCTTTGCTGTCATGTTAGCCAATCTGTTAGGTATGATGTGATACCTCAGAGTTGTTTCGATTTGCATCTCTCTGATTATAAGAGATTTAGAACACTTTTTCATGTGCTTATTAATAGTTTTGATTTCTTTGGCTGAAAACTGCCTGTTCATGTCCCTTGCCCATTTATCAATTGGAGAATGGCTTGATTTGTACAATTGATTTGGCTCTTTATAAATTTGAGTAATTAGACCTTTGTCTGAGGTTTTTGTTATGAAGATTGTTTCCCAATTTGTTGCTTCCTTTCTCATTTTGGTTACATTGGTTTTATTTGTACAAAACCTTTTTAATTTGATGTAATCAAAATTGTTTATTTTACAATTTGTGACTCTTTCTATGTCTTGCTTGGTTTTAAAGTCTTTCCCTTCCCAAAGGTCTGACATGTATACTATTCTGTGTTCACCTAATTTGCTTATAGTTTCCTTCTTTATGTTCAACTCATTCACCCATTCTGAGTTTATCTTGGTGTAAGGTGTGAGGTGTTGATCCAAACCTTATCTCTCCCACACTGTCTTCCAGTTTTCCCAGCAATTTTTGTCAAATAGTGGATTTTTGTCCCAGAAGCTGAAGTCTTTGGGTTTGTCAGTATGTCTTGCTGAGGTCACTTACCCCAAGACTATTCCACTGATCCTCCTTTCTGTCTCTTAGCCAGTACCAAATTGTTTTGATGACTACTGCTTTATAATAGAGTTTGAGATCTGGTACTGGAAGGCCACCTTCCTTTGTATTTTTTTTTATTATTTCCCTGGATATCCTTGATCCTTTATTCTTCCAAATGAACTTTGTTATGGTTTTTTTCTAAATCTGTAAAAAAAATTTTTGGAAGTTCAATGGGTATGGCACTAACATTGGCTGGTCCTACCCATGAGCACTTGATGTTTTTCCAATTGCTCAGGCCTAGTTTCAGTTGTGTGGAAAGTGTTTTCTAGTTATGTTCATATAGTTCCTGTGTTTGTCTTGGCAGATAGATTCCTAAGTATTTTATTTTGTCTAAGCTGATTTTGAATGGGATTTCTCTTTCTAATTCTTGCTGCTGAGCTCTGTTGGAAATATATAAAAATGCTGATGACTTATGCGGGTTTATTTTGTATCCTGCAACTTTGCTAAAGTTGTTGATTATTTCGACTAGCTTTTTGGTTGATTCTCTAGGATTCTTTAAGTAGACCATCATATCCTCAAAGAGCGATAACTTGGTCTCCTCCTTGCCTATTTTAATGCCTTCAATTTCTTGTTCTCTAATTGCTACTGCTAGTGTATCTAATACAATGTTAAATAATAGAGGTGATAATGGGCATCCTTGTTTCACTCCTGATCTTATTGGGAATGCATCTAGTTTATCCACATTGCAGATGATGTTAGCTGATGGTTTTAGATATATACTGCTTATTATTTTTAGAAATGACCCTTCTATTCCTATGCTTCCTAGTGTTTTTAATAGGAATGAGTGTTGTATTTAATCAAAGGCTTTTTCTGCGTCTATTGAGATAATCATGTGATTTTTGTTGGTTGCTTGTTGATATGGTCAATTATGTGGATGGTTTTCCTAATATTGAACCAGCCCTGCATTCCTGGTATAAATCCTACTTGATCATAGTGAATGACCCTCCTGATCACTTGCTGGAATCTTTTTGCTAGTATCCTATTTAAGATTTTTGCATCTATATTCATTAGGGAGATTGGTCTATAGTTTTCTTTCTCCCTTTTTGACCTGCCTGGCTTTGGAATCAGTACCATGTTTGTGTCATGAAAGGAATTTGGTAGAACTCCCTCTTTACTTATTATGTCAAATAATTTGTATAGTATTGGGATTAGCTGTTCTTTGAATATTTAATAGAATTCACTTGTGAATCCATCAGGCCCTGGGGATTTTTTCTTAGTGAGTTCTTTGATGGCCTGTTGGATTTCTTTTTTTCTGATATGGGATTATTTAAAAATTCTATTTCTTCTTCTGTTAGTCTAGGCAATTTATATTTTTGTAAATATTCCTCCATATCACCTAGATTGGTATATTTATTGCCATATAACTGGGCAAAGTAGTTTTTAATGATTGCCTTAATTTCCTCTTCATTGGAGGTGAGTTCCCCCTTTTCATCTTTGATGTTGTTAATTTGCTTTTCTTCTTTCCTTTTTTTAATTAGATTGACCATTACTTTGTCTATTTTGTTTGTTTTCTCAACGTACCAGCTTCTAGTCTTATTTATTAGTTCAATAGTTCTATCACTTTTGATTTTATTAATTTCGCCCTTAGTTTTTAGGATCTCTAGTTTGGTTTTCTTCTGGGGGTTTTTAATTTGTTCGCTTTCAAGTTTTATTATTTGCATTTCCAATTCATTGATCTCTGTCCTCCCTAATTTGTTAATATATGCACTCAGGGATATGAATTTTCCTGAGTACTGCTTTGGCTGCATCCCATAAGGTCTGAAAGAATGTCTCACCATTGTCATTTTCCTCATTGAAATTATTGTTTCTATGGTTTGTTCTCTTAACTAACTCATTTTGGAGTATCATATTATTTAATTTCCAATTAATTTTTTAATTGGCTCTCCATGTTCCCTTACTGATCATTGTTTTTATTGCCTTATGATCTGAAAATGCTGCATTTATTATTTCTGCTTTCCTGCATTTTTATGCCATGTTTCTGTGACCTAGTGTATGTGAATCTTTGTGAATGTGCCATGTAGTGCTGAGAAGGTGTATTCCCTTTTGTCCCTATTTATTTTTCTCCATATGTCTATTAACGCTAATTTTTCTAAGATTTCATTTACTTCTTTTACCTCTTATTTATTTTTTGATTTGATTTATCTAAATTTGATAGTGGTTGGTTCAGATCTCCCACTAATATGGTTTTACTGTCTATTTCCTCCTTCAATTCTCCTAGTTTCTCCATTAGAAATTTGGGTGCTATACCATTTGGTGCATACATGTTCCCTTCCCCTCCCCCCTCTCCTTCCCTCCCTTTTTGTGTTCCCCCCTCCCAGCACCCTTGGTTTTCCCTTCTCCCTTACCCTGTTGGATAAGATAGAATTCAAGATCCCAATGGATCTAGATGCTCTTCCCTCTCAGAGTTGATTTCACTGAGAGTAAGGTTTAAGTAAAAACTCTCTTCCTCTCCTTCTTATAGGAGAATTCTTCCCCTCCCCTTCCCATGTGTATCTTTGTGTGAGAAAGATTATTCTATTTAGTTTTTTTTTTTCCTTTCTATTTCTTGGAGTATATCTTAGTACCATCAACGATTCCCCCCTCCCTTTTTCTTTCTTTCCCCCCCTTTCTCCATATCGTCTTGATGCCCCAAACTTTCCCTATGTGTGATTCTTCTTACTACTCTAATGATGCATACAATTTTTGAGAGTTACACATTACATTTTCCCCACATATTAATATATTTAATTTGATATAAATGTAGTCCTTATAGAAGAGAGTTTGAATCAAAGAAAAAGATAACATTTTTCTCCTTTTCCCTTTCCTTCATATTTACCTTTTCCTGTTTCTCTTGCTCTATGTGTTTGGATGTCAAATTTTCAACAGAGCTCTGGTATTTTCTTTACGAATGCTTGGAAATCTTATATTTTGTTTAATGCCTTACTTTCCCCTGGAGGTATATAGTCAGTTTTGGTGGACAGCTGATTCTTGGTTGAAGACCCAGCTCTCTTGCCTTTCTGAATATCATGTTCCAGGCCTTATGGTCTTTCAGAGTGGAAATTGCTAGGTCCTGTGTGACCCTGGTTGGTATTCCTTTATATCTCAATTGTCTTTTTCTGGCTTCTTGTAAGATTTTCTCTTTTGCTTGGAAGCTTTGGAATTTGGCAATTACATTCCTGGGAGTTGTCTTTTGGTGTAGGTGTCCTTTAGTGTAGAGGGTGTTCTGTGAACTCTTTCAATGCATATTTTGTCCCCTTGTTCTAGAATCTCCGGGCAGTTTTCTTTGATGATATCTTGTATTATAATGTCAAGATTACTGTTTATTTCTGGCTTTTCTGGTAGGCCAATGATTCTCAGATTGTCTCTCCTTCCTCTGTTTTCCAGGTCTATCACCTTGTCAGTGAGATATTTTATGTTATCTTCTAATTCCTTAGTCTTTTGACTTTGTTTATTAATTCTTGCTCTTTTGCAAGATTATTGTCTTCCAATTGCCTGATTCTCACCTTTAAAAACTGGTTTTCCTTTTCAGTTTGTTCTGACCTGTATTTTGAGGCTTTGAGCTGTTTCTGCATTTGCGTATTTTGGTCCCTTTGATTGCTGAGTTCCTTTTGCATTATTTCCCATTTTTCCTGCCAGAAAGC
Source organism: Monodelphis domestica (assembly GCF_027887165.1). NCBI lineage: Eukaryota > Metazoa > Chordata > Mammalia > Didelphimorphia > Didelphidae > Monodelphis > Monodelphis domestica. The sequence continues at coordinate 236,600,097 of NC_077233.1, read as the reverse complement.
TTCCCTCTTTTTGATAATTTCCTATTTAAATTCTTCAAGAGCTTGTGGAGAATTTCCATTTCTTTTGGAAGGTTTTGGAGCATTTGTTTGTGTTTCCTCTTCTATTTCCTCTGTATTTTGTATTTTTGCTCCATAAAATGTGTCCAAAGTCACCCCCTTCTTCTTGCTTTTCTTGGTGTTTTGAGGCTGTTGCACCTGTGATCTGAGTTCCCCTTGCCTGCCTGCCGGAGTTTCGGGTTTTACTACTCACAGGAGGGGGTCCTTGGTGGTCTTACTCAGGTCCTCAGACCTGGGGCTGCCCGTTGTTCAGTCCTGGGGTGTCCCTCCCTCACTTGTTGATTCTGGCCAGTGCCAACTTAAACTCTGGCTCCGTCGGCATGGTGGGTGGTGGGGAAGGTGGGTCAGCTTTTCGTTCCCTTATATTGTGGAAATGCTGGAGTCCCACCTACCTTCAGTGCTGCGCCTTAGTGTGGGGTCTCTCCGTTCTTATGAGGATGGTTGTTTTTGGGGGGGGTCTTCTGAGGTCGTCTATGTTGTTGGGTCTGAGGAGAGGAAGCCTGCTGCAACTACTCTGCAGCCATGCTTACCCAGAAGTCGGGTTTTTTTAAATGTTCCTATCTTTTCTATTCAACTAGACTAGAAGCTTCTTTAAGGCAGTAGCCATGCATTATTCATCTTCACATCTAGCATAGAACAGAACCTTATACGTAATAAATATTTTTAAAAATGTGTGTTTATAGTAACAGCAATATTGCAATGATGATCAACTGGGAAAGATGTAGCTACTGTAATCAATACAGTGATCCAAGCCAGTTCCAAAGGACCCATGAAGAAAAAGACTATCCACCTCTAGAGAGAGAACTGACAGACTCTGAGTACAAATTGAAGCATCCTTTTTTTATCATTATTGCTTTTTCTTTCTCACATGTAATGTGAATAATATGGAAATATATTTTGCATGACTTCACATGTATACGGGTATTATATTGCTTGCTTTCTCAGTGGGTTGGGGGAGGTACTGTGGAGGAAGAGAGAATTTGGAACTCAAAATTTTTTAAATGAATGTCATAAATAATGAATTTTAAAATATCTGTTGAGTTCAAAATGGACTTGAATTCAGTTTTTATACAATGGAGGGAATTAAACAAAAAATGATAAGCATTTTTAGAAATCCTATTTCTTCACCAAGATGGAACATTTCTAGGAACATTTGAATGTGAAGCACAGTTGAATGATTAGACCCTAGGATTTTATATCCTAAAGGTGTTGTACATTTTGCTTCCAGAGAAATGAAACATTATAGTTGTAGAGGAGGTTATAGGCAGCCAGTCTGATAATATAAACTACAGCTTTAAAGAAAGAGAGAAGTTTTAAGTCTTCCAATTAAACAATAATAATTAAATCTAATTTTTATAGTGTTTTAATGTTTGAAAAGGATCTCTCTCACATTTTTTATTTGATTCTTGCAATATCCATATCAGGTAAGTCCAAAGGTATTAATTACCCCCTTTCTACAGTTAAGGAAACAAATGGTTAGAGGCATAAATTAAATCATCCCATTCTACACAGGGAGTAAGTGTATGAGACACGATTTGAACCCCTCTTGTTGGCCCCAAATTTTATTTCCTATGCCATATGTCTGTATTTGTTCCATTTCCTATCTTTGATACTTGGCCATTTCAGGTGAAGATAGTATTATTATATTATAGTAATATTATATAGTTAAATTTATTAAATTTTATACTACAAGCTGTATTTTATGGATCACATTAAGATAAAACATGCTCAAATAACTAAACATCTTTTTTCTTTTTTTTTTTTAGGAAGACAGTTTCCTACATTGGATCTTATATTAATAACTTTGAAGAAATTGTTCCAAGTTCAAATCCATCCTCTCAAATTGACATAGAGGAGAACTGTTTACTAACTCAGAACGGGGACAGGGAAATCTTCTACCCTATCACTTGTTCTGAGGGAGGGCCAACTCTTCAAACAGCTAATCAAGGTGAAACATTTTAAAGTTTTATTATATGCCAAAACAGCACCCAGTGATTGGTTGATTTGCTCTTCTGAGAATTAATTTTTTTATCCCAGTAGATTAAAAATATATCGGAGAGGCAGCTAAGTGCCTCAGTGGATTGAGAACCAGGCCTGGAGACAGGAGGTCCTGGGTTCAAATATGGCCTCAGACATTGCCTAGCTTTGTGACTCTGGGCAAGTCACTTAACTCCCATTGCCTAACTCTCACCATTCTTCTGCCTTGGAACTGATTTTTAGTATCAGTTCTGTAACATAAAGTAAAGGTTGATGCTCCCTCATAGAATTGTATTTTTCAGATGAAGGTGATATATTTTTTTCACTTTTATGGTATCTTTATTGTAAACTGAGCATTTTTAGAAGGCTCAGCAAATATCTTCTGAGTTTGAACTATCTTAATAGAGTCAAAACAGGCTTTAATTTAACCAGATAAACCTAGATATAGAGAATAATTAATCCTTAAATGGGTTTTATTCCTATTGGTATAATGATACCAGAAATCTTAATGTTGATCTAACACAATAATTCTGTACAGTGCTTCATAATTTGTTTCTAGTAAATCAGTTGCTTTTAGAGGTGATGTGATATGCAAATTACACTAAAGTTTCATAAGTTTATCTTATTTTCCTAGAACCAAAAGTCATAGGAATGACTGGATATCTCAAGCACTATTGGAAATCCAGAAATTCTAATTGTTATGAATGTAATTGTTCTCAAAATGCATTTCATTGTTTTATCTATTTTTTTACTTAGTGCTTTATACATTTATGCAGATTTGATAACAGTAATTTTATTTTTATAGATTTAATGATGATAGCACAAATATCAGTTTTTAAACTCTTAACTATGACCAATAATTTACAATATAATTTTAATTTTAATTGTATGTTTGGCTTTTGTTTCCTTTTTTATATTTTATTACTTGGGCAGCAGGGTAGAGGATAATCTAGAGGGCCTTGAGGCAGGGAGCCTAAAGAGAAGCCTTGCTGCAATATAAACAAGTGATGAGTCTGAACTAATGTCATAGAAGTAAGTGTAAGTGGTGGGAAGGGGTCTAAGGCAAGAGATGCTATGATGTTAGAAAGAATAAGATTTGGCTACTGTCTGGATATTTGAAATGAGGAGAGGAGAAATCCAGGATGAAGACAGGGTTATAAGTCTGGAAGACTAAGAGAGTGGTATTTTTTTAAATCCTTACCTTCTTTCTTAGTGTTTAGGTGAAAATCACCTTTAAAGGTTGTTATAATATTAACTTATGGTCGTCAAGGAATTTACTTATGAAATTCCTTAAATTAAATACTCAAGTCAGAATGGAGTTTATGATGGTTTAATCCCAATGGGAGTAAGAAAAGGGAGAGGGAGAGAAGAAGAGAGGAGAAAAGGGGAAAAGGTTAGCTCAACCTTCTGGCAGAGCCAGAGGGAGTTTTAGGCCCAAAAGGGCCAGGGTAGATTAGAGAATCAGTCCTTGACTCAACGTGACCGACCTGAAGGAAAGCTGTCTGCGGGCCTCCTCCCTGCTCAAGCTCCTAGCAGGAACTGGCGTCTAGCCCTGTCTACAGGAAGTCAGCAAATTCCAGAGGCTGTTCCCTACCTCACTTCCTTTGCCTCACAAGTGCCAATGGTGGCTCTTGCTTGACCTAGGACCGCCCAGAGGTCTGTCCTTTTTTTGCACATGTCTGTTGAGGGCCATATTCTCAAATAATTAAATCTTGAGTTTTGCTGCAGCCCTTCCTAATCTCTACCTGAGTAGGGTATAGATTTCAGTTTCTAAGACCTGACTCTGTTACTCCAAGTATCTCCATTGTCATTGATCAGGAAATAGCTAAATCCCATCCTCTAAAGAATGGTCTGAACAGGGTGGAGTAGTTTTGAAATTCACATTAGCATCCACTTTAAGACAGAATTGCAGCAAGGACTAGGCAGTGAGGGTTAAGTGACTTGCCTAGGGTCACACAGCCAGGAAGTGTTGGACTGAAATTGAACCAGGTCCTCCCTATCCCAGGCCTGGTGCTCTATCCACTGTGCTACCTAGCTGCCCTCCAAAGTGGTACTTTTGATAAAAATAGGTAAGTTTGAAAAAAGGGAAGACTCATGTGTAAAGATAATGGGTTCAGTTAGCTGATTTAGCTTCATTACTAATTGATCTTAAAATGGAGTTGATTTACTACTTAAGCTATGAATCTTTCTGCAGATATACATATGTATTAACAGAGATTCAATTGAAGGAATGTAGCAGATACCTTCTGGAAATGGAATAACTCTTTTATTAAACCTTTTTGCTAAAAGTGGAAGCAGCTCAGGCTGAGACAAAAGAGGAGCTGACCAGTAGTCTTTTCTCACAGTTTTCTTCCCATGTACTAAATGTTAGTAGAAGCTTTCCGTAATGTTTAGGAATACTTCATTGAACAAGTAGTCTTTTTAAATTGGCTATTAGCTTAGCATACATAACTTCCTTGGTTCTCAGTTTGATAGTTCTGCTGAAGCAAACTATATAGAGAAATATAATTAGAGCCAGTCTTGTAAGGATCAAATAAAATAATATATGTAAAGCATTTTGTGATATATAAATGGAAGCAATAATGATCTTAATGATGGTGGTGGTAATGATCAGATACAGAGAAATGAACCATCTGTACTGTGGGATTTCATGTAAACAAGAATGCCCCCTGCCTATTTACAAAAGTACTTTATCTGCTTTCTTATGCCTAAAAAAATGCAACTAGTGATTTATTCCTTTGCTATAGCTTCTGGTCCCGGGGGACAGAAGGGAATGCCCAGGATCCCATAGCTAGAAAGTGTCCAAGGTCACATTTGAACTCAGAACCGTAAGTCTTTAGGCCTGCCTCTCAATCTACTAAGTTATCTAGCTGCCTCCTCAGGATTTTTTGTTTGTTTGTTTGTTTTTTAATCTTCCCAGGTCTTCATTCAGGAACCTATCATCTTCAGTTCTCTCAAATTTCTTCCCTTATGAAAAGGGGATAGGATAGGATAGGATAGGATAAGATAGGATAGGATAGGATAGGATAGGATAGGATAGGATAGGATAGGATAGGATAGGATAGGACTAACTTGTCATATTAATGATTAAAAAACACCAATATATTACTGTTTCCAGGAGGATCTGTATTTTTCCCCATAGGGGACCAGAAGCTGCAGCAAAGGAATAAATCTCTAGTTGCATTATTTTAGGCACAATCATATTTTAAGGAACTTAAGAAAGATTCTTCTTTCGAAGAAATTGTTCTTCAGTGAACTAAATATAGTACCTTGCAGTACAAAAAAAGCATAAAAAGTTGAAGATAATGCCTTTAGTAATGTTAATAACTATTTCTTATACCTTTTTATTTCTTATTGTTACTTCTTATTTCTTTCCAGATTTATATATTGAAGATGAAACAATTTTTGTAAATACTTTGGTAGAATATAAAAAGCAGCTGCCTACCTTGAATGACCTCTTGAGTAGACTAAATGTATTTTTATTAAAAGATCCTTGTTTAGATTTCAAAGAGCAACAGATCCTCATAGAAGCTGATCATTTCAGGTACTTAATCACCAGTCACCAGTACTGTGAATATATTTAAGGGGGCTGGGCTGGGGATATTCTTTCCATGTCCTCAATTTTAACATCTATTTTCCATTAAGTCAAATTTGTCATTGTGGGTTTTCCTTGTCTGCAATTCAGTGTCTCCACAGCATTTCCAGTATACAAATATCAGCCTAAAACCTCAACTAAAATTAAGGTGAAAGGATACCTCCATTCTCCATTTAATTTTAGTTGAAATAGTTCCTGGGGTAAACTCAGATCAAACAGTTATTAAAATTGTGAGATGAGTTATGTGTGAATTTAGACTTAAGGTAACTCACATTGCCATGCCTAAAGCTCTTAGAAGGCTGTAAGTAAATCACTTTATACAGAGGTCTTGATAATACTAGAACAATCCTCAAATGACCTTAGACTCATTCAAAATATCATAATGTGTAAAATATGTAGGTTCCATAGGCAGTTTATCCCAGTATAGTTTTGTGGTTCATTTGGTAAAAATAATGCCATATTTCATTTTAAATTCAGCATAGTGTGAAAAAGATTTTATTACAAATGTTGATGTTTCTATGTGCCTGAAATAGTCTATATTTATATTTTTAGAATCAAAACTATGATAAAAAATTTTAGTACCCATGTCACAACTTTTTATGAGGCAAATTTCTTCAGCTCAGTTGTATCTGTGTCACAATAATATTGTTAGAGGATGGATTTTTCTATAAAAAGACTAGGTGGCATTCTCGGGAAACTGCAATTAAAAAGATACTTCCAACGCACATCAGAATAACCATAGGATATCTATACAGGAATTAAAAAGCAAATACAAAGAATTTAAAGTCCTTACTAAGCACAACAGCGTTGTGTTCTTCCCACAATCTGTTTTTTTTTTTTTAACCTCTGGTTAGCATTTAGGCAGCTCTTTGAAGTCAGTGGAAAGCCTACATATGAATAAAATAAAAATCAGTGTCCAAAACTGATTTTTACCCTTATTTCTTCCTATTTTGCTTAAATGTAGGAAATGTGCATAAATATTAAGAGATCTAATATCATAGGAATTATATTTAAGAGAAGTTGGGGAAGGCCCTTTAAAAGGTCTAGGTTTCCCCAGATTATATAGCAACTATGTACTGTCAAGCAATATGAGTTTCTACATAAACAGATTTGTAGACAACTGAAACTTACATATCATGCCACCTACAGAACTAGTTTTGAGGCATGAGAATTCTTTACACAAGCAGTCAACCAGTAGGTAGAGAGATAAAGGGATAAATATGTAGGCATTACCAGGGCAATTCAGGATGATGATCAGTAGTCAGATCAATGAATTGATTTGATTTCCATTTAGAATGTTATTTAAGGGCTTAAAAATAATAATGTGCCAATTTCCATTTTTTTTTCTTTTCAGGGAATATTTCCCTTTTCAAAGCAGTATGGAAGTCCATGAAAAAGAAGAATTACATATGATTGAGGAGCTCTTCGAAGATGAAAAAGTATTTTTTTTAAATTTGGTCTTAGTCACATTTTGTTTAACTCGTTTAATAATATTCTTATAAAAGTAGTAGAACAAATTTCTAGAAGCTTTAATAGGCTGTAGCATGCTATATATGATTGTATTTCATAACAAAAAACTCTCATGTTCAGTTTTTTCAATTGTGTCTGATTCTTCATGATCTCATTTAGGGTTTTCTTGGCAAAGATACTGGAGTGGTTTGTTGTTGCCTTCTCCAACTCATTTTGCAGATGAGGAAATTGAAGCAAATAAGGTTAGGTGACTTACCCAGGGCCATATAGCTAGTAAGTGTCCAAGGCCAGATTTTAATTCAGGAAAATGAAACTTCCTCACTCCAAGCCTGGCAATATAGGCTGATCAGGAAGACTAGTTCCTCTGGTATGAGAGCTTGCCAAGCCCTTTTCAGGATTTTTGTTGTCCACCTTCCACCTAGCTCTCATCTGTGCCTCCAAAAAGCTGTATCATGTACAGCAGACACACCCTGCTAAACTATCTCAAATGATGGATTAAATCAGGTTGAGGGTGACTGACAGACTTCAAACTCATTGGTGTGTTGGGTGATGTCTGCTTTAGTCATGTGAAGACTTCCTCCAGCAGGAGGAGGACATTGTTGGGAACAGTTTGTTTCAGTGGCCATGAAGGCAGCAGAAGGAGGCTCTGTGGAGTACTTAAAGCTTGATTAGACATTGAAAAAAGCCAAGGTCATCCTCTACATCCCAGACTGTCTCCAGCCATCCTGTCTTTTGTCTTGCAACTGGATTTCAGTGACTTTGGCCTATGACTTTGTGCAATTCTGCCTCACTTAAATCCAATTTATGCACAAGTGAAATGATATCACCAGTGTTATCATTTTGGTCCTCTTCAAGTACAAAGGACAACAACCAACCATATATGATTGTGAAACAAAAAAATTTGGTAATGGCTTGAATGTAGGAGAGTTGTGCCATTAATAATGAATGCTAGAGAAATCATGAAGGAATGATTCTGGTGACGCAATAAGCTCCCCTGATCTTGACCAATTTCATGTATTTGGGGTTTTATGTTAGAAGCAGTCTGGCATAAATAGAGAAGGCTCTAGAACTAGATTCAAGAATTGGGTTCATGTCCCATCTCCACTATCTTACTAGGTGTGTGGCATTGGGCAAGTCCCTTAAAATCCTAAAGGCCTAATTTCCTCATGTACAACATTAAGATAACACTTCCTGTAGTATCTCCCTTATAAGAGGTAGCATGGCAAAGTAGATGGAAAGCCAGCCTCAGAACCAGAAGATCCAGGTATTCTGTCCAACACAGTTATGCTGGGTGACCCTTGCTTAACTTCTCAGTGGCCCCTGGAAACAAAATTAAATTGTAAAGCAGGACCAGTCTATGTTGGTTCAAGGAGTTACATTTCCGGGAATTGTCTATACTAGTAAAATTACAAGGCTGATAAAAACAGGTGTTTTTTTTTTAAATTACCCCTTTTAACTGAGAGGAACAAATGAAATATCGTGTACGAAGCACTTTACAATTCTCAAAGTGCTCTATAGATGTCAGTTTTATTGTCTAGTGGAAATATTATGGAATAAATTAGAGGGCAGAAGATAAGAACAAGAATGGAAGATTAGAGATTTATTTATGTAATAACAACTATATGAACAGTGATTTTCCCAAGGATTTTAGGACTACTAGTGGCTCATCAGCTTAATGAGCAAGGAGAAGAAAGAATTTTTACATGAAAAGCTAAATTCTTGCAAAGTAGCCTCTCGTTTATAAGTTGTAGTTCAAACTAGTACAAAATAAATTTTCTTTTAAAATTTGCAAAGAAGCCGGAACTGAAGAAGCAAGTGGTTTGATTGCATTAGAGCCATTTTTAAAAAATTAGATCTAATTTCAGAAACAAAAGTACTTTAAAAAGTGAAAATGTATGTTCATTTCAAATTCACATATTTTCAGAGTAGTGATTTCTTTTGAAATTGGTTTTAGATAAATTTCATTTATTATTATTATTCATTAGGTAGGTAGATTTCAATTTTGAGGCTCCATTATTCCTTTGCTTTCTAGTGTTTTTAATAGTAATGTATATTGTAGTTTATCAAAAGCTTTTTCTGCATCTATTAATATAATCATGATTTTTGTTGTTTTTGCTATTCATATAATCAATACGCATATAGTTTTCCTAAAACTGAACCAGCTCTGCATTCTTAGTGTAAATCCTACTTGGTCATAATGTGTAATCTTTGGGATATATTGTTATAATCTCCTTGCTAGTATTTTATTTGACATTTTTGCATCAATATTTATTCAGTAAATTGGCCTTAGTTTTCTTTCTCAGTTTTTGCTCTCCCTGGTCTTGGTATCAAAATCATATTTGTGACAAAAGGAATTTGGTAGAATTTATTCCTTACCTGTTCTTTTTTCAAATAGTTTATGTAGTATTGGAATTAATTAGTCCTTAGACATTTGGTAAAATTCACTTGTCTAACCCACTGATCTTGGCAATTTTTTCTTAGTTCATCTATGGTTTGTCCAATTTCAACTTATTCGGAATGAACTCATGACTTAATTTTGTACTTATGACTGAAAAATTCCAACATAAAAAATTATTTAGGTCCTTTTCCAGGATCCCCAAGTTTGATGAACATATTGTTTTTAATCTGGCCACCTTATAGTGGTAATAGTGCCCATTCCATAGAGGGAAGATGAAGTCTCCGCTGCTCAGATATGCCTGCTCCATTTAAAAAATCCTCTTTGCTAGAGGAAGCTTCAAAGGAATAAACTGTAGGTTAGCTCTATGGCATAAAAGTATTTTTAGACCTTCCTAGGCCACAGATGCACACTTTGGGGGAATATTTATTTTTGCAAACATTATACATTTTTTAAAATTCTCAAATGTTGAACAATACTCAGAAATATAGTTTCTCCAACAAAGGTCTCATTTCTCAAATATATAGAGAACAAAGTCAAATTTATAAGAATACAAGTCATTCCCCAATTGACAAATGGTCAAAAGATATCAATAGTCAGTTTTCAGATGAAAAAATTAAAACTATCAATAATCATATAAAAAGTACTCTAAATTACTCCCGATTAGAGAAATGTAAATTAAAACAACACTGAGGTACCTCCTCACCTATCAGATTAACTAATATGACAGTAAAGAAAAGTGATAAATGTTGGAGGGGATGTGTTAAAATTGGGACACTAATGCATTGGTGGTGGAGTTGTGAACTGATCTAACCATTCTGGAGGGCAATTTGGAATTATGACCAAAGGGCTATAAAAGAATACATACTCTTTGATCCACTAATACCACTACTAGATCTGTATCCCAAAGAGATAAAAAAAAAATAGGAAAAGACCTGCTTTTACAAAAATATTTATAGCTGATCTTTTTGTGGTGGCAAAGAATTAGAAACTTAAGGGGACATCCTTCAGTTGGGGAATGGCTGAACAAATTGTGGTATATGTGTATGTATATGTATATGTGATAGAATACTATTGTGCAATGAGGAATGATAAATAGGATGATTTCAGAAAGAGCTGGAAAGACCTACATGAACTGATGCAAAGTGAAATAACCAGAACCAGGAAACATTGTACACAGTAACTACAATATTGTGGAATGATCAAATATGATAGATTTAGCTACTCTCAGCAATACGGTGATTCATAACAGTTCAGAGGAACTTATGAAAGAGTGCTTTCCATTTCCAGAGAAAGAACTGTTGGAGTAGGAATGCAGATGGAATCATATGATTTATCACTTGTTTATCTGGGTATATGTTTAAGGGTTTTGGTTTTATGCACTTAAAAAAATGAATAATATGGAAACATGTTTTGTGTGATAATACATGGATAACCCAAATTGAATTGCTTGTCAACCCTGGGAGGGGGGAAGGGAAGAAGGGAGGGAGACAATTTAGATCATTTAACTTCAGAAAACTTATGTAGAATTTTATTATTAAAATAAACAACAATAATAAAATTGTATACTCAGAAATTATGCAGTTATCCTCCAGGAATTACTATTATAATTTTTCAGCAACTGATTTTGCCGATTGAATATGATTTATTGAAATCTGCCATCCTCCCAGAAAGAACAGATATACAAACATTGTCAGAACTTAAGGAGTTTATAAAATCAACTCCAGAAATAATTGATGATACAATTGAAAATGAAAAATTATTTGAAAAAGGTGAGAATTAATTTTTTGATGTTACATTACAAAATTATAATTTACTATTAAAATTTTTCTGTAAATTCAAATATTTTATAAATTTTCCTATAGAACATGTATCCAAATCTCAGAATTACATATTTCTGTATGTTATTTCTCACTTTCTTTATTGTCACTTCTTTGGATAACAGTAGTATTTTTTTTGTCATTTAAAGGTTAAGCTTTGAACTTTTTTAACATTCAAAATTTTCACAATCATACAACATAAAAGAGTATATTCGCCTCTATGAATACACATTTTTACATCAGGAGTTCTTAACCTTTTTTGTGTCATTGTATCCTTTTTGACCATCTGGAAAAGCCTATGCATTCCTTCTCAGAAAAATGCTTTTAAATGATTGAAGGAAGTGTTAAATTTCAGTTATTGACTAGCGAAATTAAAATGTCATTTTTTTCCCCATTCATGTTAATGAATCCCCAGAATCTATCAATATAGACTGGGAGGAAGCTGGAGCCTACAATCAAGAGCCTCCATTTTAAAGATTGGATATGTTGATCCAAAATTACCTATCTTCAGACTAGGCTTTAGAATAGGTCTCTGGCCACTGATAACTGGGCTGAATTAAATATAAATGGAGCCACATATACATGTATACAATGACAAATATAATTGAATATCAGTTTGCATTATCAATTCTACATTTCATTAGGATAAATGTGTTGATTTACTGGAATTTGGCTTTATTGTGAATTCATCAGATTCAAAAACACACTTATCTTATGTATCTCAAGAAACTTCAAAAACCTTCCTTCTGTTACCTTCCTGGACACATTACTTCAAATAATCTTTTACCTACTGTCAAAATCTGTATTCTAGGCTTGATTGTGGTAAATGCAGGGTTGTGGGGAACTTTTGGTTAGAAGAGACTGAAGTGGTTTGCATATTCAAAATAATTTTCTTATTAAAAAAATTAAGCTACACCTGGAATTTACTGGCTAGAAATTGCCTTTTCTGATTTCCCTCTAAGTATTCTCCAGGAATAGCATTTTTTGCACTATCTACCTGAGCTTCCCATAGTACAATAAAATTGGCACAGGAAGCAAGCATCAACCTAATTAAAGCTGGAAATCTTAAGAAGGTTTTGTTCCCATTTTTCCAAAGGTAGTTTTTTGTATCCTATAGATCCATATCAAACAAAATAACCTAGTACCAAACTCAGTAGGTTTCAGACACTATTTGTTAACATTTTGATCATGGCACTGATAAAATATAAAACCAAATGGGATATTACAAATAATAGAAAATTTTAAAAATTAAATATTATTTTATAATATAGCATTGAGGACATCTCAAGGAATATTAATAAAACAAATAAAATTCATGTACTCATGACTGTTCTATAAAACCTATTATCAAAGCCTATAAAAGTAGGGAAAAACTAAAACAGAAAAAAAATTAAATTCCCAATTGTCTATATTCAATATGCAAGTACTGTAAAAAATCCTCTCCAGTAAATTCCTATTCCTGATCTTTCTCCTGACATGAAGGTGATACCAGATGATTAAAGGGTCTTTCCAATTGCATGTCTTTGGAAAATCCTACTAAAATAGAAAGATTTCAAGAATAGACATGGGGAGAGAGTCTCTATCATCAGAGAGCAGCCTAGTATAGCTTAGGGAGACTTATCACCAAAAAGTTGGTCACCAATGATGAGGTTTTTTTGGTCATGGAAGCTTGCCAAATATGTCTTGGTACAGTGGAAAGAGATCTAGATTTCTAGGCAGAGGGCTTATGTTCAGCTTTTGGTTCTCCCTATCTGACCTTGGTGCCTTCTTCACACTAAGTATCCCTCTTCCCTCTCTTCTTCTCTCTCTCCCTCCCTCCCTTCCCAGTTAAGAAATCTCTGAGACCAGATTTGAACCCAGGTCCTTCTGACTCCAGGTCTTGTTGCTCTTTCCACTGAGCTACCTAGCTGTCCTTAAGTATCACTTTTTTTTTTAAACCCTTACCTTCCATCTTGGAGTCAATACTGTGTTTTGGCTCCAAGGCAGAAGAGTGGTACGGGCTAGGCAATGGGGATCAAGTGACTTGCCCAGGGTCACACAGCTGGGAAGTGTCTGAGGCCATATTTGAACCTAGGACCTCCTGTCTCTAGGCCTGGCTCTCAATCCATTGAGCCACCCAGCTGCCCCCAGTATCACTCTTGAAAGTGAAAACAGAAGCATTTATCCTCATCTGTAAAATGGAAATTCTACCCATCCTGCCTACTTTATGCTATTGTGAGAATCAAAAGCAATAATTTTGTGAAAATATTTTGAAAACAAACCCAGGTGCAAAAGATCATTTTTTTTTTACTCAGCTTCTTTCACACTCAGGTTGTGTAAACATTTATAGTTGCCAATGTGACTCGAGCCTTCATAGAAAATATATCGAAAGAAATAAAGACCAAACAAGTCAGGCCAAGGAATATTTTTCTATATGCCTCTTCCTTTTCTTTTAATAAATCATAAGATCATAATTTTAAAGCTGAAAGGAAACTTAGAAATTATTTAGTTCAATACTCATTTATTGTTAAGGAAACTGAGGCCCAGAAAGGTTAAATGAGTCACCTATAAATCAAACATTGTAAATGAGAGCCAGATTTAGAACTCAAGTTTTCTGAGGTGACTTCACATTGGTATAACTCCTGATTCTGGAAGAGAGAGTATTTTCTATAGGAAGAAAATTAAAGACTTTTGGAGGTAGGAGGAGAAATAGCATTAAAAATTATAAGGGAATGGACTAGTCAATGTAAAATTTATCCCCCTCCCTCTTTTTTTCTCAGCCCTCCCCACTGAGGATCAGAATGAAATTATGGTAGAATGCTACCCCAGAGAGAAGATACATACCAGTCAGAACCAATGTGAATCAGAAAGCCATGAACCAGGTAAGATTACTGAACAAATTAAGGATGTCCCTAAATGTTTTCCAAAGATCATTAAGATTGTGAAATCACAAAGCATCAGTATATTTTGCATGTTTTGGGTTTGTCTTGATTAGTCTTCAAATTAGTTGATTTTAAAAGTAATTTCCTTTTTTCGTTTATTTTTCCCTCTTACCAGTCATACTAACTGACTCGATTCTAGACTGTATAGCATGAGAAATGTTATAGAGACTATAAAAAATCATTTAAAGAGAATTGAGAGGACAAGCAAACATTTTTTTTCAGCTAAATTTTAGTATCAGTTCAATATTGTAGTGAAAATATTTAAGAAATTATAAACTGGGTATGGTGGTATACTTCTATAGTCTCTGCTACTGGGGGAGGCAGAGACAGATGGATCACTTGAGTTTTGGTACTCAAAGCTATAGGACAATAGTCAATGAGGCAGTGTCCATTTTATGCCTGATATCATTAAAAAGGCCTCCACAGAGAGGGACTACCAGACTGCCTAAAGAGGGTGTTTGTCCCAGAAAAAATAGAGTGGAGTAAAGCTTCCACACCATTAACATTGGGATAGACCAGTTAGTGGTCACTGCATTTCTATTCCAAACGAGACAGGAAGAACTAGTGTCAAAAAATAAAAATTATAAGTATCATTTATATCTACTCACATGACTTTGTGTAAAGATTAAAATTAATATATAATAGCTAAATATTATATTTTTAAAAGTTTTGTTAATAATAACTAAAACAAAAGAACTGCCTGAATTCAGCCTGGTGGCAGGTCCAAGAGAGGAAGAGGGAGGAGTTACCGCCACTTAAATATAATCATGCAAACTGCAGAGACATGGGAAAAGGGAATTGTGGGAAATGTAGTCTCTAGGGTTCAAGATTCTAAATCAATATATACCCCCATGTGATCCTTTGGGAGACTAGTCTCCCCAAAGGATCATGAAAACATAACTAACTTATAACTTGAACTATAGGTATATACAAATATTACAGTTTTTAAAGGGAAATTACAATAATTTGGGATAAGAGGAAAATAAAAGGGAAAAGGAACAAAACCAATGATAGGTGCATTGACAAAGACCTCAGACTGCTTTCCCTTTAGATGGTCACGTGGTGAGTGATAAGGCTGACTCCCCTTTCCCTTGGCTTTCTGAAGAGGCCCCTTGGCTAAGGCCTCTGAACTCCTGCCTGACTTCAGCCTAGTTGCAGGTCCAAGAGAGGAAGAGGAAGGAGTTACAGCCACTTAAATACAATCAGGCAAAACACAGGGACGTAGGAAAAGGAAAAGGGGATTGTGGAAAATTTCATCTCTAGGGTTCAAGTTTCTAAATCATTTGTCAAATAAAATTCCATGGAAAATTCCAATGACCAAATCTTTAGCCCTTACCTTTTATCTCTTTTCCAGGTTTTATTCTTATTAAACTAACACTAATGAAAAATTAATTCCTCAATTTCTCCCTAATAAAACCATGAAACCTTTCTTTAATCACCATTGTTGGCATCACTATTCTTTTGACTTCACAAGTTTGGCTTTTGTCCTAGCAGAGGGAGCAGTGCTCTGACAGGTAATTCAAAGTGGTAAATATATGAACATTCACTTGAAGTATAATAGCTTTCTGCCTAGGTTTCTGTGACAAATCACTCAGATGGGCACAGAAAAGTTATAGAATATTTATTTACTACATATCTGTATATAGAGACAATACCCTCATGAATCAGAGCAATAGATTTTTTGGGAGTTAGTACAGTAAATGTCATAGTATCCATTCTGGCCTTCTCATATCACTATGGTTGTCCTCAAGGCACAAATCTACCCAGCCTTTTCTATTGGCAGTAGATAGCATCCCATAGGCTTCCCTGTACTGATGATCCAAAGGCCCTGTTGGCAGAAGTTCCTTTACTGGGGACACATACTGACAGGAAATATAACAAGGACTTCAGCCTGCAGTCAGAGAGCCTTTTGTGAGATTGAGTAGCCTCGGAAATGTGAACACCTATGTGTGAATAGCTTGATGTTCATCTTGTGTTGGTGTACTATAAGACAATTAGCTTGTCAGTTTGTTTAGTGGTATGAACCTCTGCACAGTTAGTCACCTTCCCAGTTGCGGGGAAGATTGGTTCTTTCATACTTGGCCTTGATAATGTAGTAGGTGTGACTAAATATACCTTCTTTGTGGAAAACACCTTTTCTCTTTTGAACCTTTTTCACAAGGTATGAATTCACTCTCTCTGGAGGTTGTTTTTACGTTTCCTCTTTTTTTGACATGGCATGGCCTTTTGTTCTGATATTGTTTCAAAGTTATCACATCTATAAATTGACTACAGCTTGAAAATGCAGTTTATACACTTCTGGGGAAACATGGCGGCAGTCTAGACACAGGACTCTTCCTCTCCTCACCACCTACCAATATAGACTACCTCAAAAGGCCAAAAAAACCCAAATTCATATGAAAGAAGAGACTCTACAGTAGGGTGCAACATTGAAGGTACATGGGATTTGGGGATTTCCACACGATAAGGGGGTAAAATAGCTTCCACCAAAAACCTAGCAAATCAACCCTCCCCAACCCCACCTACGGAGCCAGAGTCAGCACCAGCACACACTAGGAGCAAGGGGCACCCCTATAGCAAGTGAGGGACACCTCTAGGTCCTTGGCAGCTGACTAAGACCACCAAAGACCTACCCTTGAGAGCAGCTAGACCTGAAACCCCAGCAGGTGCAGACACTGGGCACCTGCGGGGAGATAGCATAGAGAAGGGGCTGCAAACAGTAGAAGCTGCAGAAACTTGAGAGGTGACCTCAGGCAAAAACCTTGCTCCATAGTTCCATACATAGAAAGCCTGACCTCCTCACTCAGATTTCTGACCGGAAAGGGAAGGAAAAACCACCATTGTGATGGCAAACAGTGCCCAGGAACAACTTCCCAACACCAAGAAAAACAAGAATAAGGCATTGACCCTGGATAATTTTTCTGGAGGAAAAATCCAGACTATAAAGGAAATACAAATAAATGCACCAAACCTTCCCAAAAAATGGAAATTGGTCATAAGCTCTTGAAGAATTTAAACTAGAGCTTATCAGAAAGATGGAAGCCTTCTGACAAGAAAAGTGGGAAATAGTTCAAAAAGAAAATAACAGTTTAACGACAAGAACACTCAATTGGAGAAATAGCTGGAAGCCAGGAAAAGCAGGATAGACCCAACAGAAAAGGAAAATCAAAAGATCATAGCGGAAAACCAGTCTTAAAAGACCAGAATTAGGCAATTAGAAATCAATGATCTTGCCAAACAGCAAGAATTAATAAAGCAAAAAGTCAAATGGCTGACAAAATAGAAGAAAACATAAAATATCTCACTGACAAGATGACAGATCAGGAAAACAGATAACAAAGAGACAATTTGAGAATCATTGGAATACCTGAAAACCCAGAAATAAACAGAACTCTTGAAATCATACTACAAGAAATTATCCAAGAAAACTGCCCTGATGTTGTTGAACAAGGTAGCAAAATAGACATTGAAAGAGTTCATAGAACACCCTCTACACTAAATCCTTAAAAGACAACCCCCAGGAATGTAGATGTCAAATTCCAGAGCTTTCAAGCTAAGGAGAAAATTTTACAAGAAGCCAAAAAGATAATTCAGATATCTAAGAAGCATCAATCAGGATTACATAAGATCTGGCAGCTTCCACACTAAAGGACCGCAAGGCCTGGAATATGATATTAAGAAAGAGAATTGGGACTTCAACCAAGGATCACCTACCCATCAAAACTGACTATATACTTCCAGGGGAAAGTATGGGCATTCAACAAAATAGAAGATATCCAAGTATTTGTAAAGAAAAGACAAGAACCAAGTGAAAAGTTTGAAATCCAAACTCAAAAATCAAGAGAAACATGAAAAGGTAAATAAGAAAGAGAGGAGAAAGGGGAAAAAAATTTTTTTTTAATTTAAAACATCTTCTTTATGGGCTTCAATAAGATCAAATTGTTTATATTAGTATATGGGAAAATGTTATTTGTAACTCAAAAATTATATTCACTATTATAGTAATTAGAAGAATCATTCACAGGAAGAGATTGTGGTAATAAGTAGAAATGATGATATGCAAAAAAAGAAAAAGGGAGAGGGGAATAGAAGATGACACCAAGAGAAACTTGAAGAAATAAGATAAATACGATAATCTATATCACACAAAGAGGCACATGGGAAGGGGAGGGGAAGAATACTCATAGAAGAAGGAGAGGAAGAGAGTGCTAATAAGTAATACTTAAACCTTACTCTCAGTGAAAGTAATTCTGAGAGGTAAGAGCATCTAGATTCATTGGGGTATCGAATTCTATCTTACTCTACAGGGAAAGTGAGAAGGGAAAACTAAGGGGGGATTTAGGGGATACAAAAAGGGAGGGAAAGAGAGGGGAGGGAACTTAACAGACCCTTAAAAAATAAGGGATTAAAAAGGGAGGGGGTGTAGAAAGAGAAGCATAAGGGTGGGGATTATGGGAACTGATTAAAAGCAAACCACTGGTTTAAAAGGATATAGCAAAATGAGAAAGGACAGAACTAGGAGAGGATATCAAAATGTTGGATAATACACAAATGGCAATCATAACTTTGAAAGTGAATGGGATGAACTCACCCATGAAACAAAAACAAATACCAGAGTGAATTAGAAACCAAAATCCTACCAAATATTGTCTACAAGAAACACACATGAGTTGGGTAGATACTCACAAGGTTAGAATTAAAGGTTGGAGCAAAATCTATTGGACCTCAACTGAGAGAAAGAAGGCAGGAGTTGCAGTCATGATATCTGACAGTCAAAGTAAAAATAGATTTGATTAAAAGAGATAGGAAAGGTAATTACATCCTGATAAAAGACAGTATAGACAAGTAGGAAGTATCAGTAATGTATGTATGCAACATGTATGCACCAAAAGGTATAGCATCCAAATTTCTAAAGGAAACTAGTGGAGTTGAAGGAGGAAATAGATAGTAAAATTACACTAGTGGGAGACCTGAATTTTCCACTATCAAATCAAGATAAATCAAATAAAAAAATAAGTAAGAAAGAGGTAAGATATGAGAATGACATTTTAGAAAAATTAGAGTTAATAGATATATAGATAAAATTAAATAGGGACAAAAAGGAATACACCTTCTTTTCAGCAGCACATGATACATTCACAAAGATTGACCATGTACTAGGGCATAAAAACATTGCAAACATGCAGAAAAGCAGAAATAATAAATACAAGCTTTTCATATTGTAATGCAATAAAAATAATAATTAGCAAGGGTACATGGAGAGCCAAATCAAAAATTAATTGGAAATTAAATATGATTCTACAAAATTGGATAAAGAACAAATCATAGAAACAATTCATTGAAGAAAATGACAATGATGAGACATCCTTTCAAAATCTATGGGATGCAGCCAAAGCAGTGACTTGGGGAAATTTATATCCTTGAGTTCATATATTAACAAACTAGGGAGGGCAGAGGTCAATGAATTGAACATGCAAATCAAAGAAACTTGAAAGTGAACAAATTATAAATCCCCAGATGAAAACTAAATTAGAGATCCTAAAAATTAAAAGGAGAAATCAATACAATCAAAAGTCATAGTACTATTGAATTAATAAATAAGACTAGAATCTGGTACTTTGAAAAAACATAGACAAAGTACTGGTCATTCTAATTAAAAAAAGGAAAGAAGAAAACCAAATTAATTGTATCAAATATGAAGAGGGAGATCTTGCCTCTAATGAAGAGGAAATTAAAGCAGTCATTAAAAACTGTTTTGCTGGGGGCAGCTGAGTAGCTCAGTGGATGAGAGCCAGGTCTAGAGATGGGAGATCCTAGGTTCAAATCTAGTCTCAGACACTTCTCAGCTGTGTGACCTTGGACAAGTCACTTAACCCCCATTGCCTAGCTCTTACCACTCTTCTGCGTTGGAATCAATGCTAAGTATTGATTCCAAGACAGAAGGTAAGGGTTTAAATTTAAAAAAAAAGAAAAACTATTTTGCCAAATTATATGGCAATAAATATGGCAATCTAGGTGATAGGGATGGATATTTACAAAAATATTAGATTAACACAAGAAAAAATAGAATACCTAAATAACCCAATATCAGAAAAAGAAATTGAACAAGCCATCAAAGAACTCCCTAAGAAAAAATTTCCAGGATCAGATGGATTCACAAATGAATTCTATCAAACATTCAGAGAACAACTAATCCCAATATTATACAAACTATTTGACAGAGTAAGCAAAGAAATTCTACCAAATTCCTTTTATGACACAAATATGGTACTAATTCCAAACCCGGGCAGGTCAAAAACAGAAAGAAAACTATAGACCAATCTCCTTAATGAACATAGATACAAAAGTCTTAAATAGGATACTAGCAAAAGGAGTCCAGCAAGTGATCAGGAGGGTTATTCATTAGGATCAGGTGGGATTTATACCAGGGATGCAAGGATGATTCAATATTAGGAAAATCATCCACATAATTAATCATAACAAGCAAACCAATAAAAAACTACATGATTATCTCAATAGATGCAGAAAAAGCCTGTGACAAAATGCAACACTATTTCATTCCCACTGAAAACACCAGAAAGTATAGGAATAGAAGGGCCTTTCCCAAAAGTAATAAACAGTATATACCTAAAACCATCAACTAACATTATCTGCAATGGGGATAAACTAGAAGTGGTAAGATCAGTAGTGAAATAAGGATGCCCATTATCACCTCTATTATTTAACATTGTACTAGAACCACTAGCAGTAGCAATTAGAGAAGAAAAAAAATTGAAGGTATTAAAATAGGCAAGGAGGAGATCAAGCTATCAGTCTCTGCGGATGATATGATGTTCTACTTAAAGAATCCTAGAGAATCAACTAAAAAGCTAGTGGAAATAATCAACTTTAACAAAATTGCAGAATACAAAATAAACCCACATAAGTCATCAGCATTTCTATATACTTCCAGCACATCTCAGCAGCAAGAATTAGAGAAATCACATTTAAAATCGTCCTAGACAGTATAAAATGCTTAGGAATCTATCTGCTGAGACAAACACAGAACTATATAAACACAACTACAAAACACTTTCCACACAATTAAAACTAGATCTAAATAATTGGAAACACACTAACTACTAATGGGTAGGATGAGCTAACATAATAAAAATTACAATCCTACCCAAAGTAATTTACTTATTTAGTGCCATACCTATCAAACTACCAAAAAAACTTTTTTGCTGAATTAGAAAACCATAACAAAGTTCATTTGGAAGAACAAATGATCAAGGATATCCAGGGAAATAATGAAACAAAATGCAAAGGAAGGGGCCCTAGCAGTACCAGATCTCAAACTATACTATAAGGCAGTGGTCATCAAAACAATATGGTACTGACTAAAGGACAGAAAGGATCTGTGGAATAGACTTGGGGTAAGTGACCTCAGCAAGATAGTCTATGATAAACACAATGACCCCAGCTTTGGGGGGGGGGGGGAAATTCACTATTTGATAAAAACCGCTGGGAAAATTGGAAGACAGTATGGGAGAAATTGGGTCTGAATCAACATGTCACACCTTACACCAAGATAAACTCAGAATGGGTGAATGACTTGAATATAAAGAAGGAAACTATAAGTTAATTAAGTGAACACAGAATAGTATACTTGTCATATCTCTGGGAAAGGAAAGATTTTAAGGCCAAACGAGTTAGAAAAAAAATCACAAAATGTAAAATAAATAATTTTGATTACATTAAATTAAAAAGGTTTTGTACAAACAAAACCAATGCAACCAAAATTAGAAGGGAAGCAACAAATTGGGGGAAATCTTCATAACAAAAACCTCTGACAAAGGTCTTATTACTCAAATTTATAAAGAGCTCAAGCCATTCCCCAATTGATAAATAGGCAAGGGGCATGAATAGACAATTTTCAGATAAAGAATTAATAGGCACATGAAAAACTGTTCTAAATCTCTTATAATCAGAGAGATGCAAATCAAAACAACTCTGAAGTACCACCTCACACCTAGCCGATTGGCTAACATGACAGCAAAGGAAAGTAATGAATGCTGGAGGGGATGTGGCAAAGTGGGGACATTAATGCATTGCTGGTGGAGCTGTGAATTGATCCAACCATTCTGGAGGGCAATTTGGAACTATGCCCAAAGGGCACTAAAAGTCTGTCTGCCCTTTATCCAGCCATAGCACTGCTGGGTTTATACCCCAAAGAAATAATAAGGAAAAAGACTTGTACAAGAATATTCATAACTATTCTCTTTGTGGTGGCAAAAAATTGGAAAATGAGGGGCTGCCCTTCAATTGTGGAATGGCTGAACAAACTGTGGTATATGTTGGTGATGGAATACTATTGTGCTAAAAGGAATAATGAACTGGAGGAATTCCATGTGAACTTCAATGACCTCTAGGAACTGATGCAGAGTGAAAGGAGCAGAACCAGGAGAACATTATACACAGAGACTGATACACTGTGGTACAATCGAATGTAATGGACTTCTAATAGTAGCAATGCAATGATCCCGAACAATTCAGAGGGATTTATGATAAAGAATATTATCCACATTCAGTGGAAAAACTGGGAATAGAAACACAGAAGAAAAACAACTCTTTGATCACATGGGTTGATGGGGATATGATTGGGGATATAGACTCTAAATGATCACCCTAGAGCAAACATAACAATATGGAAATAGGTTTTGATCAAGGACAACGTGTAAAACCCAGTGGAATTGCGTGTTGGCTATGGGAGGGTTTGGGGGGAGAGCAGGGAAAAAACAATCTTGCAACCAAGGAAAAATATTCTAAATTGACTTAATAAAATTAAAAAAAAGTTTTCTTAATAAAATTTAAGAGATGCAAGTAAAATAAAAAAGAAAGAAAAGAAAATTCAGTTTATACCTGAGCTGGTCTTTAAACTTTCCCTTTGAAAGAGAGCTGGTGAGATGGAAGGAACAGGAAACATCCATAATCTTTTCTTTTGTTTTGGATTCCTGACTACTTTGAGATTTGATGATGATGATGACAGTTAATATTTATATAATGCTTTATGGTTTGCAAAGCATTTTGTACCCATCATTTCATTAGGTCAGCAATGAAGTGTAGGCATAAATAGATATATCAATTTTAGAGATGAAGATACCCAGGCTAACTGAGGTTAAGTGACTAGAGTTATAATCTGAAAATAAAGAGAACTATCAAAGTTGCAACAAGGGTCTTTAATCAGGGTAAAAGGGGTCACCAACAGGGGAGTCTATCAGAGAGTCCATTCTAAGGTGGAAGGAGTCAGTTTAAATAAACTTCAACAGGGAAAAGTCATCTGAGGGGGGAACAACAGGGAGGAGACACTAACATTTGGTGAGATCAAAGGCTCTAAATGTGATTAAGTGGCAACTGGGAGGCAGTGATATCATCAGACCTGCTCCAACCATGAAGTCTGTGGGGTAAAAGTAGCCCCTTTAGATAACTGCATTTAACGTTTACCTGTGATTACTTAGTAAATAATGAGGAAATTCAAACTCTTTCCTGCCTCTAAGTTCAGTTCTCTTTCCACTGTAGCATACTGAAATTCAACTCTATACTGTTTCTTCAAATTGTTTTAGTTCCAGCATGAATTTCTTTTGTATATATTTGATCAGTTTTATTTCATGTTTAGTTTATGCTTTTAGCCTGTAAATTAAATTACCAAATTGATGAAATTATCCTGAGGCAACGTAATATGAACAAAAATAACTACTGGGGGAAGTTCTTAATAATAATTAAACAGGATTCATTTTTTACATTAACATGTGACTTTTCCCCCCTTCATTTTAGTTTTTCACAGTGTGTGTCTTTCAGGGGATTTGGAAATGCCTTTAACACTTCCATATCTAATAACTGAACAATCCCTGAGAAACCCTATACATGTTGAACATCAAGTGCATCAACTTTCTCCTATTTGTAATATGTAAGTAAGAATGAAATAAAATTTCATTCTAAAATATGCTAATTTTTCATTAAATATATTTTGTGGGGCTACATTTTCCAATGTTTTAGGGAAAGCTACATATTCCTTTTAGTCTTTGTGAAAGGAAAGCTATATTTTCCCCCATACTTCTGTAAAGAGTGTGATATATGCTAAGAAAATATTTTAAATTGACTTTTTCTGAAAATTATATCTCTATTTACACAAATAGTTAGAAACAATCAATAACAAAAATAAATACAAGAGGGGCAGCTAAGTAGCACAGTGAATAGAGTGCTAAGATTGGAGACAGGAGGACCTAGATCACACAGCTAAGAAGTGTCTAAAGCTGGAAAAACAGGTTAGAGCTAAATTATTAAAGGCTTTAAAGGTCAAACAAAAGAATTTTGGTTTTGATCCTAGAAGCAATGGGAAACTAATGGAGTTTATTGATCAGTGGAGTGAGACAAGGACATACTTATATTTTAGGAATGTCACTTTGGTAGTTGTGTGCTTGGATCGGAGAAGGCAAAGAATCTTAAGACAGGGAACCCTGGCATTCTAATCACTGAGCCACCTTGTCTGTGTCAGGCCAGATCCTGATCCACACCCCTAGCTTCTATGCCTTGTCTCTAAAATTACCATGTACTTTAATATTTAATATTAATATTATTAATATTTAATATTTAATTTTTTAAACTTATTTTCTTTCTTAGAATCAATACCAAGTGTTAATTCCTAAGCAGAAGAGAAGTAAAGGCTAGGCAATTGGGATTAAGCGATATAACTAGGAAGTGTCTAAGGCCTGATTCAACCAGGACCTCTGGTCTCCAAGCCTGGTACTCTATCCACTGAGCCACTTAGTTGTCCTCATATATTTATTTTGTATATACTTATGTGTACATGTTGTTTCCCCTACTAGAATGTAAACCATGAGAATAGCAACTTTTCATTTTTGTCTTTTGTATCCTCAGTTCCTAGGACAGCAAAAACTGACTCTTAATAAATACTTGTTGATTAATTGTATGATGCATTTTATTTAATGTTATACATAATCTCAGGCTACTTTCTTTTTTTTTTATGAACTATCCTATATGCCAATATCAATCCACAGACCAAGTTATTTATTTATTGAGTGCAAGACACCAATAGAATCACAGTAAAAAATACAAAGACATGACCTATGGAATATGAAATTTTTTTCTTTCCCTATCAGTAGATAAACCATGAAGATATTTTGACCCATAATTCAATTGTACATCTGTTTTAGTCTTGCCTTCACAAAATGTCATTCAGAGTTGTCTTATTTGCCTGTGTAGGTCTTCTATTACAGCTGGTTTATACCTCCTTTTTTGTTATCCCTTCCTGACATTTATGTAATATTCGCTTTCACAGTCTAGAATCTCTAGGTATTCAGTATTTTTTTAAAAAATTCATCGAGTTAAACTTCAATTTAGAGAAAATTAGATATTCTCAATGTCTTCCAAACCTGGAACTATACCTGGTCCTAGCCTTGAGCTTTTTGTTCAGCTACTGATTACTAAATTTAAACTAGACTAGCATCAATTGATTTGGCTGAAACTAGTTATAACCCAGTCTTTAAACTTTTAGTTCAACTAGCAATACTAAAGTTAAACTAAATTGTCATACCAAAAATGATAGCTAACATATTCCATAAGTGACAGTGAAGAAAAGAAATTCCCAAATTGTTTTTGCCAGTATTCCCTGTTTTGACACCATCATTCATGAAGAAAACTTAGGGATTAAGACTTCTTGTCAGCATATTGGCTACCTGAGTTTGAAAATGTCCTTTTTTATAAAGCTAAGTCTCAGCATTTATAAAGCAGAGTAGCATTCACATTTTCCAAAGTTAAAAAAGGGCTCAGAAAATATACTTTTTCTCTGCTCTGCTTTTGTAATACAAAAAGGGAAGAAAATCCTAGATTTCCTAAAGGTATTAAACTAAACTTTTTAACATAAATATTTTTCAGTAATTGTATTCCAACTGAAGAGTATACTGAAAAATGCAGGGTGCAACTGCAGTCAGAAAACTATCAAAGTTCCCTGGACTCTCTTTTATTTAAAGGTAAGGAATGCTAATTTATGTGTGTTTCACTGCTATAGGAGAAGTGTGTGTAGCTATAGAAAAGTACAAGTACAAAAAATGCTATCTGTCACTAATCTAGAACATATGCCTAAATGTTTTATAATGTATCAAAAGGGCTTTGATGGCAAAGTTGTATATACCAATGACCTCCAACACTAAGGAGTTATACTCCCAAAGTTCATTTAGAAGTCAGTTGTGGGACAAAATGGATAGAGTGCCAGGCCTGGGGATAGGAGGAACTGAGTTAAAATCTAGTATCAAATATTACTTAGCTGTGTGACCCTGGGCAAGCCATTTAATCCTGATGGCCTAACCCATAATGCTCTTCTGTCTTAGAATTGATACTAAGACAGAAGGTAAGACTTTTTTTTTTTAAGTCAGTTATTTAAGGTACAGCTGGATGGCTCAGTGGATTGAGAGCCAGGCCTAGAGACAGAAGGTCCTGGGTTCACATCTGGCCTAAGATACTTCCTAGCTTTGTGAACCTGGGCAAACCACTTGACCCCCCCAATTGCCTAGCCTTACTACTCTTCTGCCTTAGAACCAATACACAGTATTGATTCTAAGACAGAAGGTAAGGGCTTAAAAAATAAAATAAAATGAGATATATATGTTTCCAAAAAGCATCACAAGAGGAAAATGGAAAGGATAGGAACCAGATAACTTTTCAAAGAATTCAAAGTCTGGAGTGTTCATGAAATAGCATTAAGAGGGGTCTAGGCCTAAGGGAGGAGAGGAGAAAGGGAAAGAGAAATTTTATTTATTTATTTATGATGGGGTACTTAATTAATTTGGAAAATGTTTTCTTGGTTGCAAGATTCATGTTCTTTTCCTCCCCTTCCCCCACTCCCCTCATGTAACCAAGGGTTTTACATGTGTCATTGATCAAAACCTATTTCCATATTATTGATATTTGCATTAGGGTGATCATTTAGAATCTATATCCCCAATCATATCCCCATCAACCCGTGTGATCAAGCAGCCATGTGATCAAGCATTTGTTTTTCTTCTATGTTTCTATTCCCACAGTTCTTCTTCAGAATGTGGATAGCATTCTTTCTCATAAGTCCCTCAGAATTGTCCTGGATCATTGCATTGCTGCTAGTAAAATCCATTACATTTGATTGCACCACAGTGTATCCGTCTCTGTGTATAATGTTCTCCTGGTTCTGCACCTTTCACTCTGCATCAATTCCTGGAGGTCATTGAAGTTCACATGGAATTCCTCCAGTTCATTATTCCTTTTAGCACAATAGTATTCCATCAGCATCAGAAACCACAATTTGTTCAATCAGTCCCCAATCAGAGGACATCCCCTTATTTTCCAATTTTTGCCACCACAAAGAACGTGGCTATAATATTTTTGTACAAATCTTTTTCCTTATGATCTCTTTGGGGTATAAACCCAGCTTTAGTAGATGAGGATGAAGGTGTAGCTAGATGCTGGGGAAAGGAACCAGTAGGATCCAGCAATATGGGGAAGTAGAATTTCCTTCAGATAATTTGAAGGTCCCAGATTTATAAATCAGGGTTTGTCCACTTTCCCAGGTAAAACTCTGTTTGTTGTCCCTAAAAATGTAATGGACTCTGCCTCCATAAAACTTAGAAACTCATAGGAAACACAGGTTAGCCAAATAGCAGTAAAATTTCTGCTAACATCCAACTATTTTATAAGAAGATTCAAATAATAATATTTTAAAATATTCAATTGATTTATTAAATTTTTACCTAACTTGCAAAATTTAAAGACACAACTAATAAATTTAGAATTAAGGCCATTATTATAAGAAAAATCCATTATTTTGATCATTTTTAGTTATTCTTCTTAGTTCCTACCTAAGAATTTTTTTCAGTTAGATATTGGGTCTAGATCAAAAACTCATACCAAGAAAAATCCAGAATGGGTAAATGACTTAAATATAAGGAAGGAAACTATAAGTAAATTAGATGAACATAGAATAGTATAACTATCAGATCTATGGGAAAGGAAAGAATTTAAGACCAAGCAAGAAAGAGAATATTACACAATGTAAAATGAATAATTTTGATTACATTAAGTTAAAAAGGTTTTGTACAAACATAACCAATGCAACCAAAATTAGAAGGGAAGCAACAAATTGTGGAAAAAATCTTTATAACAAAATCCTCTGACAAGGGTATAATTTCTCAAATTTATAAGGAACTAAATCAATTGTACAGAAAATCAAGCCATTCCCCAATTGATAAATGGGCAAGGGACATGAATAGGCAGTTTTCAGATAAATAAAAACTATCTACATTAGTTCTTTTTTAGTTTGTTTTTTTAAACCCTTACCTTCCATCTTGGAATCAATACTGTGTATTGGTTCCAAGGTAGAAGAGTGGTATGGGCTAGGCAGTGGGGGTTAAGTGGATTGCCCAGGGTCACACAGCTAGGAAGTATCTGAGGCCAAATGAACCCGGGACCTCCTGTCTCTAGATCTGGTATATTAGTTCTTCATAAAATTTTAAATTATGTTTTAAAATAGTTTAAAGTATATAATCTGTGTTACTGAAAAGTAACATATCTTCCCAGTCATAATTGAAAAGAAGGGAATTTTTTGCAGTAGTGAAAATAGCACTTTTATTATCTAATAGGGCTTTTTGTAGAGTTGGAAATTTTACCATCATAGTATTTTTATCAGCTTAGTATAATGGAGAAGGTTCTGGGTTTAGGGGTAGAACTTGTGTTTGAAAACTCTCTGGTATTTACTGCTCTTGTGACCCTGGCCAAGTGTAACTTCTATGTGTTTCTAGTTTCCTCATCTATGAAAACCCCTACCTCCAAGGGTTGTTGTAAGGATCAAATGAGATAACAAACATAAAGCATTTAGTATAGTGCCTGTTACATAGCAAGTGATATAGAAATGTTATTATTATTGTAATATAACTAGGTTCACACAAGATATGTTCCAAACAGACTGAAACAATTGGAGAGGGAAAGGCATCAGAAGGTTGGGAACCAGAAAAAGCTTCCTGTAGAAAATGAGACTTTAGCTTGGCTTCCTTGAAGTTAAGGAGTAGCTTGTTCAAGGAATTACAAAGTGAACTTCCTCATAACTTTTTTCATTTGAAAATTTTTATTTAATTAATTGATTTAGAATATCTTTCCAACGAGCAGTTCCGCCCTCATAACTTTTCTGTTTCTGTCAAGAGAATCAACGTCCTTCTAGACAATCAGGTTCATAACCTAAGAGTTAGCTGCTAGGTTGCACATTAGATAGAGGCCTGGGCTTTGGAATTAAAGATCAGAGTTCAGATCCTGCCTCTGATACTACTTTTGATACCCTGGACTTAACCTCTTTCAGCCTCAGTTTCCTGAAAAATGAGGGAGATGGACCTGACCTCTAAGGGTCCCTTCCAGCTCTAAGTCTGTGATCTTTTGATTCACTCTGATCTCATTCTAGTCATTTGCCAAGTCTTATCAGTTCTGTTGCTTCATCTCTCCTATATATCCTCTTCCATCTGTTGCCTGAAGAAAGTCTTTTCCTTTCTTTTCTTTTCATTTCCTTATTTTTAAAAAAACCCTTCCCTTCTGCCTTAGTATCAATTCAAAGACAGAAGCATAGCAAGGGCAAGGCAATAGGGATCAAGTGGCATGCCCAAGATTACACATTTAGGAAGTGTTTGAGGCCAGATTCAGACTCAGGTCCTCCTGACTCCAGACCTAGCCTTCTATCCATTGTAGTATCTAGCTGCTTCTGATAGCTTTCCCTACCCCCAATCCATTATCCACATAGCTGCCACAGAGATATTTTAAAGCACAGGTTTGACAATGTCAGTCCTCTGCTGAGGAGGCTTTGACAGTTCCCCATTGCCCTTAGTATAAAATACAAACTTCTCTGTTTGGATCTTAAAACCCTTCACAATATCTTTCCAGACTGATAATGTATTGTTTCCCCTCCCAAATTCTATGCACCAGCCAAACTGGCCTTTTTTTGTTGTTGTTATTGTTATTATGTTGTTATTATACACACACAACATCCCATTTCTTTTTTGCCTTTGACATGTCCAGACAGTCTTACCTGGAATGTTCCTTCCTCTCCATCATCTGCTCTAGGAGCCCCTAAATCCTTTCTAGTGTTGTTCAGCCTGAGTGTCCCATCTTTCCAAAATATTTCTGGATTCCCCTCTAATCAATGCATATTTATTTTGTGAATACCCTGTATGTACTCATCTGTGTGCATGTGGTATCTACCAAGTAGAAAGTATGCTCCTTTGTACATATTGCATTAAGCCAGGAAGGGTTCGTAACGTGCTAGATGATAGGGTGAGGACCCAAAAAGATCTTGACAGACTTGAGCACTAGAGGCAGCTCAGCTAGAGAAACTAGTAAGATGATATTCACAAGAGATAAAAATAAGCCTTGCCCTTGAGTGCCCTCCTCTCCCCCCCCAAATAAATCAACCTCATAATTATAAGATGGGAGAGCCATTCCTTGATTTCAGAATAAAGAAGATACAAAATAAAGACCATGTGCCCATGGCTGATCAACCAGTTCAAACATCTGCCTTGCCACCACCAAGCTTGGGACAGGAAATAAAGAGACTGGGACCTTCCACGTCCCTGCCTAATATCCCCTATCTTCAAGAAGTATGTAATGGCAGGAAGTCAGTGGGCTCTTGGGAAATGTAATTCTTTTTTAAGGTAACAGATTTTCAATTATACACTCAAGATGAGTTAGTAGTGTGACGTGGCAGCGAATAGGCTGCATTTAAAAGGGGCAAAGCTCCAGGAATGATAGGCAATAATCCCACTATATTATGTCATTGTCAGATTATCTGGAATAGTGTGTGCAGTTTAGAAGGTCATGTTAAAGGCCAAGTTGGAGAATGTTCAGAAGAGAGAGACAGGGATTGTGGAGGGCTTTGATTCTATGCCATGTCTCAGAGGGGATGTGATAGCTATCTATTTATCTGAAAAGCTGTATTTTGGAAGAAAGATTTTTTTCCTTTTATTCTCAGAAGCAATGGGTAGGAAGCTGCAACAAAAGTTAAATTTAGGCTTTTATGTCAGGAAAAATTTCCTAACAATTAGAACTGTCTAATTGTGTCTAATTTTGGCAGAGGTTCCCTCAGAAGTATTGGGTTTTCCCTTCCTTGAAGTCTTCAAGAAGAGTTTGAACATTTGGAGAATGTTATGGTTGGGATACTCTGACTATATGGCCTTGACCAGATGGCCACTACAGGCCCTTCTAACTCTCAAATTCTGTGATGTCTTGAGAGGAGGAACTCTCTTTTTTATCTATATATCCCTAGTGCCTAAGAGAATACCATTTTGATTATCACAACACTAAATTCTTTTATTATTCCCCTTCATATCCCTTGTTCCAGGCAAACTGGCCAGCTAACTATTCCCTTTACCAAGTTCATATCCTAGCCTCCATGACTTACAAACAAACCAGCTAGTGAATCCACCTGCCACAAGTCTCTCTCTCTCTGTGACAAGGAAGTCACTTAAAGACTGATATAAATTAATTTAAGGTCGCCAAGGAATTCAGCTATGTAATTCCTTAATGAAAACTCAAGTCAGCAGTCAACCTTTTATGGAGTTTAATTACGAACAGGAGGAAGAAAGGTATTAGAGGAAGAGAGAGAGGGAGAGAGAAAGGGGAGAGAAGGGAATAGGGCTTAAATACCCCTTCTGTTTAGGCTGGGCCAAAAGGCCCAAGCCCTTAGATAGCTGAGGCAAAGAAAAGAGATCAGTCCCTATAACTCATGTGACCAAAATGGAGAAACAGTCTCAGGGGCCTCCACCTCCAGCTTCCTTCAGAGCAAGCTTCTCAGAGCAAAACCTCTCAGAGCAAAACCTCTCCAACCACCCTTCAGTCCTCAGACCCCGCTGTCTTTAAGGAAACCATCCAAGTTCCCTCCCCTCAGTTCTCACATCTACCAATCACTGTCCATGTCTTCCCTGTGCCAATGGTGGCTCTAGCTTAACCCAGGACCGTCCAGAGGTCTGTGGCTTTGCACATGTCTGTTGAAGGTCATATTCTCAAATAATTAAATCTTGAACCCTTGCTGCAGCCCTTCCTAAATCCTGTTACCCTGAGCAGGGTGGAGATTGGAAGTTCCAAGACCTGGTTCGTCATTCCAAGTATCTCTATTGTATCAATTCTAAAATCAATCATGACTCAAAGAACTTCCTGTTCTATGCTTAAGCATAGGTCAAAGCCCTTTCCATTGTTCAGCAAAAGGTTTCTGTCCTAAAGTAATCTTAAGTAGGGAGGAGGAGGAACCTCCCATGCCAATGGGGTTCACATTCCAATAGACTATCAGTAGGAAATTTTTCAAGTATGAAATTTCCCAATGGTGAAATTTCCAACATTTATAAGTCTAAGAAATTTGAAGGTTTACATCTCTCTATTCCAATCTATCCTCTATTCAGCTGCCAGAGAGATATTCCTACGCTCCCCTTTGACCATGTCACCTTCCATCATGCAATAAACTCCCTTAGCTCCATATCACCTACGGGCTTTTTATAACCCAAACCTTGCCTGTCTTTCCAGTTTTCTTTCATCTTACTCCTTTTTTTTATAAACTTTAATCTTTTTATTGTTAATCAGCGAATGTTATCCACAATAGTAAATGTAATTATAGCTTAATTGAGCAACACAAAATCATGATGCTAAGCTCTTACTAAGGGAGAAGAACATAATGTACATTTATTTTACCAAATACTATTAATATATTCTTAACATGGCTGCATGAGCATGTATTCCCAGTGGTGAGTGAGAAGCTTTGATAATTATGAAAACCCAAATATTCTCTGATCCAGTGTCACAAACGTGCTATTTCATAAACAAGATATTCTATCTCTAAGCTCTGAACATTCTCTCTGGCTGGCCCTCTTTCCTGGAATGCTCTCCCTCCTCATTTCTGCCTCTTGGCTTCCTTCAAGGCCCCACTAAAGTTCTGTCTTTTACAAGAGGCCATCTCCAGTTATTGCAGTTGCATCCTACCCTTCATCACTCCATTTCAGGGTTTTCTTGACAAAAAGACTGGAATAATTTTGCCATTTCCTTCTTTATCTCATAGATGAGGAAATGGGAATAAACAGGGTTAAGTGACTTGCTCAGGGTCATGCAGCTGTTAATATGTCTGAGGTTAGGGCTCAAATTTCCTACCTTCAGGACTGCCACTCTATCCACTACACTACTTAGCTTACCTTAAACTATTGCTAGCTTCTCTTAATTTAGTGCTTCCCCTCTGCTGATTATTTCCTATTTATCCTGCATATAATAGCCCAAATAGTTATTTGGGCTAGTTAATGCCAGATAATACTTTTTTAAGATAACTTGTGCAAGATGACATTATAGCATACCTCACTTTAGTCATAAAAAGAAATACATTTTCTGGGTTAAGTACAATTTTTGCAATTCTTTCAAATTATAATCAAATTCCAGAATGTATAAGCAAAATAAATTTTGGTTTCTTCCACAAAGGTAGGGTGGTTTGGCTTTTGTTAAAAGAAAAATAGCTGTGTGCCAATTTTCCCAAAAGATGGGAAATATTTGTGACTTCACCACCACGTGCCCCCCTCCCCCCCCCCATCTCTTGTATTTGTTATGGACATCCAAACTGATTTATTATTTTATTTCTTAATCAGTTAGAAATTTTTCACTTAAGAATATTTTCCTTGTTATCATTTTTATTCTATTTCTGTATTTAAGTCATAACAAAGGTATTTCAAAAGTGCAAATGTAGCTATTTCCAAATGTTTTGCTTAATCTCAGGAAAATATGACTGAACTTTTCATAATCATTTTGAGTATAAAATGTTTCATGATAATATAGCTAGGTAAATAATCAATTCCTCTATTTCCATGGTGTTTTTCTAAACTTCTCTCTGCATTTGTATTATGAATTATTTCTACCCATTTGTTTTTTAGTGCCACAAACCGAAGAACCTATAATTCACTATTCAGTTACAGATTTGAAAAAAATGTTTTCTACTGAAGTAGAAAGCCAAATGCTTGATTCACTAAAAGAAGAGTGGTGGAAAGAAGAGGGGCTGCTGAGCATGATGACAGATACTTTGGAACACCAGACCCCAGCTCTGTGTCATGACAGCCTGCTTCCAACAGAAGAGGAGATGTTGTCTATAAAACCACTTCAGCTAAAGTGTAAGTAACATAACTTGAAACATACTTCTTGGAGGCAGCTATAGGTGGCTCATGATTGAGAGGCAGGGCCAGAGATAGATGGAAGTCCTGAGTTCAGGGCCTCTAGCTATGTGACTCTAAACTTCACCCTCATTTTCTAGCCCTTACCACTCCTCCGCCTTAGAACAAAATACAGTGTCGGTTCTAAGACAAAAGGTCAGAGTTTTTTTTAAAAACCTATTTCTTAAAGGGTTAATCTCTTAGCTAGAAATTTACAGTTGCTAGGTCAACACTGGTAGCTGACTAAGGCAAATATACACTATTGAAAAACATATATTAATACGGTACTCTGCATTTTATATATAATTTTTCCAGAAAAAGTTTTATTTAATTTTAATGAAATATCTCAAGTCATTCCTAGCTTAGATGCCTAAACTGGCATAACTTCCCCATCTCTTCTGGCATGTCTCTATCCCAGGATAATTTGAGGTAACATTTATAGCTATCTTGAACTAAGAAAAGATCATAATGTTTTAATATATAGTTTAAGATTAACAGTCCAGAATAGTCTCTACTCCGTTCTTTCTTGGACCATTCTCTTCAAGAACTGAAAAGAGTTTTCTCTCTATGATCGATAACTTAATTTTAAGTGGAAAAGAGAACACTCTCCTTATGTGGATAATGACTTCAAGTGGGTGAGAAGCAATACTCTTTTCTAGACAACTTAAATTGGTTATCATCCTTAATTCATTTCCCTAAGAAGAAAGGCTTTAACTTTTGTTCTACCACTTTCCTCAAGGGAATATTAATGTTTTCATTTGAACTTAAATGAGGCTTTTAACATGCTTTTACAACTGATAGCTCTTTGCCACTTCTCTGACTCAGTTTTAGAGATTTCTTTAATTGCTATTCTTCCCAACTTCAGTGACAGTATTGTTATCAACAAATATTTAATTTGCTTGGTGAAATTTATTCCTGTTCCTATCAAACTGGTCATTATTAATTTAATAAATGCTTATTGAGAGAATAAGAAAGCATTTATTTACAAGCTATTATGTGAGAAGTTATGGGAGAAATTTTAAAAAAATCACAGACACTGCCCTCAGGTAGCTTATATTCTAACAGAGATGAAAAAATATATACCTAAATAAATATTATACAGAGTAAGCCATAAAAGCGGGGCAAACTGGTATAATAACTAGGTGGATGTAGTTAAGTGTACCAATACTATACAAAGATTGAGTACTATGATGACTAGAAAAAAATCCACTGAACTCAGTTTTTCACAGGTCATCAGTGATTTCTGAGAGAACCATGTCTATAAAGTGTTGAGAATACTGTAAGGGAATGAAGAGTCAGTGCAGACTACCTTTAAAATAAATTTGATAATGATGGGGAGGAGAGAAATGGGTCAGAATCCTGAAGTCACTATAATATATAATGTGGTAGAATCAGAAGGTCAGAACTAGAGGGACTCTTACTTATCCACCTCCTAAACCTTATCACTCATTACCATCATTTACAAATGAGGAAATTGAGGCTCGCTGAAGTTAAGTGACTTGCCAAAAAATTGAATTCAGACCTTTTGATTACTAGTGTATTGCCCCTTCCACTACACCATCTCACTTTTTCAGAACCAAGGGAGAGTGTTTTTTGTTTTTTTCTGTTCTTGTCTGACCCAAGAGCCAACATGGCATAGTAAATAGAGAGCCATCTTTGGAATCAGGAAAACCTGGGTCCTAGTCCCTCTTCTGATACATGCTTATAATTGTGGACAAATCATTCAACTTCTTAATACCTCCCGGAAAGATTATAATTTGCAGAAGAGTTACTGATTGCATTGGTAGCCAGAGTTTCTTTTCTAGAGATCTTCCTACACTGATGAAATTAAAAGTATGAACCAGTATCTAATCTACTGAGCTAATTAGTAAGATAATGACACTAATGAAGGAGTATTTTAATTTTATTGACAGCTTAGGTAAGGTATGAGCTAAGAAATTTGGTGGGCACACATACATATTCATGAAAGAACTTGACCTATTAGAAGGGGGTGGAGGGGTAGGGGTAGGGGAAAGGAGGAGGTCCAGTAACACTGGAGAAGCAACATTAACTCAACATGTCCAAAACTAAACTCATTATCTTCCTCCCTAAAACCTCCCTTATTTCTGTATAAGTCACCACCATCCCTTCAGTTTCCTAGATTCATATGGTTAATATTATTCTCAATTCCTGACTTCCTTCACTCCACACCTTCAGTAAGTTACCAAATTTTGCCATTCCTACCTTCATAATATCTCTTACATCCAACCCCTTCTCTACAATCAAACAGCTACCACTCTAATTCATGTCCATATTATCTCTCATCTAGATTATTGCAACAGCCCCTTAAATAGGGGGAAAGGACCTGCTTTATCAAAAATATTTAGTGCAACTCTTTTTGTGGTGGCAAAGGGATGTCCATCAATTGGGGAATGGCTGAACAAGCTGTGGTATATGCTTATAATAGAATACTATTGTGCATAAGAAATAATGAACAAAATGATCACCAAAAAAACCAGGAAAGGCTTACATGAAGTGATGCAAAGTGAAGTCAGCAGAACCAGGAGAACACTGTACCCAGTTACAGCAATAATATATGATGATCAGGGCAGCTGAGTGATTCAGTGGATGGAGGATCAGGCCTAGAATTGCAACGACCTGCATTCAGATCTGAATTCAGACACTTTCTATCGTGTGACCCTCATTGCCTAGCCCTCACCTCTCCTCTGCCTTGGAACTGATACCTAGTATCAGTTTGAGACAAGGTAAAGGTTAAAAAAATAATACACAGTGATCAACTATGAATACTTTAAAAATCCAGGAAAACTTCAAGGGACTCATGAGGCAAAAGCTGCCTACTACCACAGAAGGAACTGAAGGAGTCTAAATGCAGATTGAAACATATCATTCTCTACTTCATTTCCTCCATGAATTTTTCTCTAGTGTAAGCAATATGTGTCTTTCACAACATGATAATTGTGGAAATATGTATTGTGTGATGTCACATGCATAAACTATATTATATTTACCTGCCATCTCGGGGAGGAAGGAGGTGTGGGAGGGAAAGAGAACATGGATCACAAAATGTCAGGAAATATTTATTAAAAGTTAGCAATATTTAATCTGGGAAAAAATAAAGCTAGAAAAAAAACACAGCTTCTTACATCAGTCTCCCTGCTTCAAGTCTCTCCCAACTCAGGCCATCCTAAATACAGATCTGATCATACAAATCACCTATTCACCCAATTCCAGTGGCTTCCTGTTGCCTCTAGGATAAAATAGAAACTTTTCTGATTAACTTTTTTAAAAAATCCTTACCTCTAATCTTAGTATCAGTTCAAAGACAGAAAAGCAATAAGGATAAGTTAATTGCTGTTAAGTGACTTGCCCAGGATCACACAGTTAGGAAGTGACTAAAGCTATATTTCTTTTCTTCTTTTTTTTTAAGAATAATTATTTTTTGTCATCCTCCATCTAGAATCAGAGAATCTCAAAGTTTGGGGAGATTTCAGAGGTCATATAATCTAATTTGTACCTGAATAAGAATATCTTCCTCAACAAATCTACAAATGGTCATTGTTCAACTCTTATTTGGAAACATTTAGTTAGAGGGAGATCACTACCTTTTAAGGCAGCTCATTTCTCCTTTGAATAATTAATAGTTAAGAAGTTTTATTTTTTTCAAGCCTAAACTTGCCTGTTTTCAACACCATGGTTGAAAAAGTGATGGATTTAAAATAGAAAAGACCAGCATTCAGATCCTGTTTCTGACACTACATATGTGTATGCGACTATGGAGAAATCATTTAACTTCTCTTAAGACTTGATTTCCTTATCTGTAGGATGAGGATAATAATACCTACCTTACATGTAAAGTGTCTTGTGAACTTTAAGAGACCATGTAAGTCCCAATTGTTAACTTACCCATGATTCCTATTCCTGCTTTGTGGGACAAAGCCAAATAAATTTATTCCCTCTTGCCTAGAAGCTCTTGAGATATGTAAAGACAAATTATGTCCAGGCAAGTGCTGGTCAATGTTAAACAGATAGCCTTCTGAGGGGATAGGGGAGACATTCTTTTTTAAATTTAGTCTGTATTAGTAACATTTTCACCATAATTTTCCTAAGGTCAGTCAGGAAAATAAGAATTCAAGTCTTGATTTTTAGAATTTGCTGGTTTTCAAGGTATTAATGTTCACATTAGAAACTTAACAATTATCTCTCCCACAAGCTGGCTTCAGCACATTTCTGAACCTAAGTTATCTCTCCTCCAGGTTAAACCTACCCAAGTCCTTCAATTGATTGTATGTCATGAACCCAAGACCCTTTCAAAATCCTGGTTCTCCTACTTAGATGCTCTCCAGCTTATCAATGCCCTTTCTAAAATGTGGCACTTAGAATTGAACCCAATATTCATTGTGTTGTTTGACCAGAGAAGAGTATAGTGGACCTGTCACTTTCCTAATGCTAGGTACTTTGCCTGTCTTGCTGCAGGCTAAAATCATATGATCTTTTTTTATTGCTTTGTATTGGGTTTGCAGTGCACTAAAGCCCACAGACCCTCTGATCTCCAGCCACACTACCTTTGGCAACCTTATAATAGGACAAGAGTTATAGAGAATGAGTGGGCAAGCATTGTAATCCACATTGTTCTAGATAATACCCACATTGGAGAAATCATAGATCCATTAGAATATTGAAATATTTGACTTTGGATTAATATGAACTTGTAACCAGTGGCTACAGTACAAAACAGCCCAAATTTATCTATAATTTTATGTTTTTATAGTGTGTGCCTGTTTAGAACTCAATAAAAATTAATTGTTTTGACACAGGGCAAATGTCCAGAAATATTCTAATTTATTGGTTTTAGAAATTATCTTTTACTATCAGTTTAGTAGAGAATAACAAATATTTTTAAAATAAATTTTAAATTTGAATTGAGTATGTTGTCCTAAGATTTTGTTACCTTTTTAGATCCTTATAAAGGACAAGCATTTTAAGTTTTCAAAGCTAAAAGTAAAGTTGCCATACATGGTTATAGTTACACTATACTAGTTAAGCTACTGTAGTAACTGATACTAATCAGGATATTTAATCAAACATGTGAAGTGTATGATTAGTCATTTATTTTTATTTTCAGGGTGTCTTGAACAAAAATGTGATACTATTAGTAAACTCAAAACCTCTTCTTGTATGACTCCTCAAAAGATACCTAGAGATGATCATTTATCACTTGTTCAAAAAAGCCCTCCAAAAAATGTACCACATACCTGTGTTCCTGAGAGAAAACCAGAACTAATTTCTGTAATAGACAAAGAGGAAAAGAAAGAGATTTGTGAATCACAAGACTACAAAGCATTATGCATTGAACCACCCGTGTCATCAGTAAATCATAATGAATCTTTTGAACCTGCTAGAAAATGTAAAGATAATTTGGATCCATTGAGCAACTTCATCATCCTGAGAAACAAACATATGACCATGCTATCAGAACCCCAAGTTATTATGGATGCTGGCCAAAAAATAGGTAAGGAATTCTTTTAAAGCCTAATACTAATTTTTCCTCATTTCAAGATGGTATTTTCTTTTTTTTTTTTAATATATTTTATTTGATCATTTCCAAGCATTATTCGTTAAAGACATAGATCATTTTCTTTTCCTCCCCCCCATCCCCCATAGCCGACGCGTAAGTCCACTGGGCATTAGATGTTTTCTTGATTTGAACCCATTGCTTTGTTGATAGTATTTGCATTAGAGTGTTCATTTAAAGTCTATCCTCTGTCATGTCCCCTCAACCTCTGTATTCAGGCAGTTGCTTTTTCTCGGTGTTTCCACTCCCATAGTTTATCCTTTGCTTATGAATGGTGTTTTTTTCTCCTGGATCCCTGAAAGTTGTTCAGGGACATTACACCGCCCCTAATGGAGAAGTCCATTACGTTCGATTATACCACAGTGTATTAGTCCAAGATGGTATTTTCAAGAACATAAAGAAACCAATAGCATCATCAAATAGGAAAAAGGTATATGTAATTCAGTTAGATTATAGAGTAGGAAAAAAACAGAACTTTGAGATAGGAATGAAATATATATATATATATATACTTTGATATCTGGAGATATAAGTGATAATGTG
This sequence comes from Monodelphis domestica, assembly GCF_027887165.1. Taxonomy (NCBI): domain Eukaryota; kingdom Metazoa; phylum Chordata; class Mammalia; order Didelphimorphia; family Didelphidae; genus Monodelphis; species Monodelphis domestica. The sequence continues at coordinate 236,559,516 of NC_077233.1, read as the reverse complement.
CACATGAATACAGAAAATTCATATACTGCAATTTTTCTTCATACCATGCACATTTAAAAATTTGTGTTTGTAGCTGTACCTGCTGTTTACAAAGTGTACAGCCTTACACAACTTTTCCTGTTACATTTATATTCTTCTCAATACATTTGTTGGTTTTTCTACTACTTTTATTTCTCTCACATGTAAAGTTATACAAGTGTAACACCTTCTGTGGGATACTCCTCCAACTTAGTGCTCATACTCATAGGAGGGGGGGGCCTTGAATATTGCTACTGTTACTGGTTCTGTAAGTAATCCCATGAGCCTACATTCCTTCAGTCCACATTTGTCTGTATTTATGTACTTTCTGTTAACAATGAGGCTGTAGATGCAATTAGTGATTGTCAAAGGCATTTACTAAGATGGCATAGTTGAAACAGTAGATACTGAACATCCCCCTGCATCCCACCAAAACCTGGAGCACACTCCTCAACTAATGCACACAGGGAAAATGGACACTATCTGAGGAACAGTTATGGCCAAAGCAACTCAATACTGTGGAATAGGCAGAATGATACAGAGGAAAGAACACTGACTCTGAAGTCAAAGGACTCCTAATCCAACCTTTGACATTATTTGTGTGACCTTGGGTGTGTCATTTAACACCCCTGGCCTCAGTTTCCTCAGGAACCTCAGAGGTCTTTTCTAGCTCTAGCTCTAGCTCTATGATCTTATAACTCATACTGGTATTGTAGTGCCAGGAAGCCCCAGTGGACCGACTCCTCACAAAGCTTCCCCTGGACACAGCATCTCCACTGGGCTAGTTACTTAGCTGGGCTCACATAGTCTGATCCTTTCCACAGCTCTAGCCTCAGTTGCTTGGGCTATTTCTTTTTTGATGTCATGACCAAATTCTCTTTTCTACTGCCAGCGGTACCTCTCCTTAAAGCTGACCCTTGCCTCAAGTAATTGCTTCTCTCTGTCCATATCTGTCTAATGTAAAGATTAAAATTAATATTCAGTACTCCAAGTATCATTTTAATATTCTTTATTAAAATCAACTTAGAGCAAAGGGCAAGTGATGCCAGAGAAAGAAAAGACTGCTCCCTTCCTCCACACCAGTCTAAGCCAGAGAGAGAGAGAGAGAGAGAGAGAGAGAGAGAGAGAGCATGCATGCATGCATGCATGGCTGGAAACGACTTAACGATGCACATCCAGAAAGGAAAAAGGGAATTGTAGGGATTGTAGTCCCCAGGGTTCAAGATTCCAGTCAAAATACTAGAGTGTGTCCACTTCCTCATCTGTTCTTTAGCTCTTTCAAACTGACTCTTTAACTGTTAGAAGAAGCATCTCCTTATGGGGAGAAGCTGCCCTGCCACATACCATGATTAATGGAATAGAGGAAAGATAAATCCACTCTTACCTCACATCAAGGATCTCTTCCACATGCAGCTTCTAGTGTGAACTCATGGAAATTGCCAAATCTGACTAGGGTTTAGCTATGAAATCCCTACAAAAGTACGTCCAATTATAGTTTGGCCAGTGATTAATTATTTCCATTAGATAAACATATTCATAAAGGAATCACCCATTGTTAGAACCTATTTAACACAATAATACCCATTACTAGAATATTTTAAATTGTGTAATTTAATGAACTGATAAATATGGAATATTTTCCTATACAATCATCTAGGATTACCCCATTTCACTTTATTATTTAGTTATTATAATATATTCTCACAACTTGTATCTCTGACTTATATTTTTTTCCTCTAATCCTACTATATGTTGCTATTAGCTCTGATTATATAGGGGAACCTCCTAAAAAATTGTCACTGGAATTCTTTTACCTAAAGAATGAAGTTCAAACTTTCTATCTACCTTTACAATGTTTGACTTTTCATTAACTCATTTCAAGTTTTCTTGGCAAAGATAACCAGTGGTTTGCCTTTTCCTTCTCCACCTCATTTTAGAAATGAGGCAACCGAGGCAAATAGGGTTAAATGGCTTGACCAAGGTCACATAGCTAGTAAGTGTCACAGTCCAGATTTGAACTCTTATCTTCCTCACTCAAGGTTTGACACTCTATTCACTGCCACTTAGTTGTCCACCTTGTTTCTTAGCAATCTGTATATGAAGTACTTTTTGAACTTTGAATTCCTATATTAAAAAAAATAAAGTTAGTTATTATTAGCTATTAAACAACTATGCTTTGGACACACCCTGTAGGCATTCTTGCCTCCTTGCTTTGGCTCACAATGTCTTGCATATAATAGGTACTTAATAGATTCTGGATTGTGACTGCCAGCATTGGTTCACTACTGATGAATAAGATATATTCTAAAGTAAATTAATAATCATAGTTTTATATTATGTGCAACTCTAATAGCTTAGACTTACTCAATTCAGAATATATTTGTTGAATGCCCCAGGAGCAGACAACAAAGAACATTAGGATATGAGAAAAAAAAGAAAGAATAATAGTGCTACAGTGGTACATGTCAGTAAAAAAAAGTGAACATCACCCACGGATTGGCAGATTATCTTTATATTTTTATATAAAACATGTATATATTTATGCCTTATATTTTGGCAGTGATTGACAGATATTTCTGGCAATATATAGGAGGTTGCTAAGCATCAAAGTTAAAGTCTTGGTAGAATATACTGACAATAAAATATATCAATCACTAATGGTTTATAGTAAGTGCTAAATTTTAAGCCCATTATTTTTTTTAATCCTTAGCGTCCATCTTAGAATCAATACTATCTATTTGTTCCAAGGCAGAAGAGTTGTAAGAGCTAGGCAATGAGGGTTCACTGACTTGCCCAAGATCACACAGCCAGAAAATATCAGGTCAAATTTGAACCCAGGACCTCCTGGCTCTAGACCTAGCTCTTCATCCACTGAGCCACCTAATTGTCCCCTAAGCTCATTAATGGCATAATAAATTGAGGGTTTTAGAAAACTCTTATAATTATGCTTTATTATTAACAATCAGTCAACATGCATTTATTAAATGCCTCCTTAGTGCCAAGCATTGTGCTAGGGATAAATGCAAAAGTGAGAGCGGATCCTGTCCTCAAGGAGTTTATGATCCAGTGAGAGCATAGAGCATGTACATACATGGAGAGGTGATTTGGTGTAAAGCTGGTGGCACATGGGACAATCAGGAAAGCCTCATGTAGAAAGTGATGCTTGAACAAAGTCTTGAAGAAGCTAAGAATTCTCTGAGGCAGAGATTAGGAAGGGCTGAATTGGAGACATCAACGACAGCCTGTGCAAAGGCACAGACCTGAAAGATGTAGTACTTTGTGTGAGGAACAGCAAAGGCACTTTGGCTGAAGCAAATCATTTAAGGCTAGAAACATAGGTTGCATCCAGGTCATCAAAGAGTTTTAAATGGCAAACACAAGGATATGTATGTAAGTATGTATATGTGTAGATATGTAGGTTTGTATGTATGTATATAGATGCAATAGCTATATCAGTCAATACTCCCAAAGAAGAATATTACTTTCTAAACCTATTAAAGTAGAATATTTTCACTGAGAGATTGCCATCTACTGATCATAAGAGGAATTGTGCATGAAGGGTTTATTAAAAAATTCATTTAGATCTTGCCTATTTTCTTATTGAAGGGTGTCACTGGGACAATGATTTTTTATGGAGAATGCTAAATATACACACAGAAATAAACTTATAAAATTTATTTTTGAGGATATACATATGTAGAACTGAATTATTCATTACAAGATAAGTTATATAGTTCTATTTTAAATTAATTAATTCCTATTTAATATGCTTTAAAATAATAAATACCACCAAAAGAAATACTTTAACCAAACATGGTTGCATTTCAGTTCTGCCCAAAATGAGTCATATGTCACCTACATATTAGGGCCATATTATGGTAACATAATGTCATTTTTTTTAATTCCCCATCATGGTACCTAGCATAGCTAGAACCATTGAAGGTAAAATATAGATCACAGGTCTAAAAGAAACATTATAGGCCACCTAATCCAGTCTGCTTCCTTGACAGATGAACAAATAGATGCTCAGAAGAGTTTAAATGGCTTGCCCAACATCATATAAATATTAAATATCAGAGACAGGATTGGAACTCAACTCCTCTGGTTCTAGAGTCGTAAATCTCCCCACTGTATAATGCTGCCTCCCTATTTTAGAAGTAGAATGGATCTTAGAGATCATCTCCCATTGTATCTCCCATTGTATAGATAAAGAATCTAAGACTCACAGATACTTGATCTCCACAACTAAAGCTAAAAGTCAGATATCCTGGCTCCCAAGGCACCACGTTTTTTAAAATTCTTATTTTCTATCTTAGAATCAATACTGAGGATCAGTTCTAAGGCAAAAGCAGTAAGGGCTAGGCAATTGGGGTTGTGACTTGTCCAGGGTCACATAGCTAATAAATATCTAAGGCCTAATTTGAATCCAGGACCTCCTGGCTCCAGACCTGGTGTTCTGTCCACTATACTACCTAGTTGCCACCTTTTCCACTACATTTTACTTTGATACTTCAGTGTATCTGTGATCTCTTGAGTTTAGTCACTTCCTTCATTAAGGCACAACACTAGTATCCATCATCCATGTTCTTTCATCCTCTGTGAGGTTTGCCCATGTCTTCCCATTAATCCCTTACAGAGGTCTCAATAGTCAAAAAGCATTTCTTAGGTGCCTACTGCGTGCCAGGAATTGTGTGAAGCAAAGAAAGGCAAAAGATAGTCCTTGCCCACAAGGAGCGCGTAATGGGAGGAGGGAAGCACAACACATAGAAGAAGCTGAAAAGCTGCATGACATTGAGCAGGAGGGGGAGGAGACACTTGTTATGGAAATCTAATCAAGTCTTATAGCAGACCAGTTGGGAAATGATGAGGTGACTATCCTGGGTCCTCTTTAAATCAAGGATCTGGGAGGAGCTCTCCACTGTCTGCCTTTCTTCTGTCGAAGGGAGGGGCATCGGGGGAGGTATAAACTTAGGGGTTCATGTCATCTTGGAGCGTAATAAGTTTCTAGAATTCATAAGTAAGTCTAGAAGAGCAGGTGACGTTGGGAGCCGTCCTCCAGATCTCTTAATATTGCATGGATGTCCGTCAGTCACTCCACACTACATTACTGACCTGCATCCTATCCTAGCCATACATTTCTCTAACGATATCCTTTAACTACTTTTCCTGTATAATTGTTCATTAATAATAGATTATAGTCTACTCGTACCCACCAGGCACCTCTCCATTTTGCACTGAGTAAACCACAACTTTCTTTGGAGCCTATTATTCTATGACGTCCAATCATCCCTAGAAGAATTTTGATTTTACAATGGCTTTTGTTTCAGGGAAAAGATTGGGTACACTAAAAATGCCACACAGTTTCCTAAATTCAACCTAGCCTGCTCCCCTCTTCAAAGCTCTTCAATTCTGAATTCAGTTCTTTTTTTTATCCGCAGTATGTATTCAAGATATATTACTTGGAGCAGCTAGGTAGCACAGTGGAGAGAGCACCATTAAATCTGGTCTCAGGCACTTCTTAGTTGCATGGCTGAGCAAGTGACTTCAATTGCCTAGCCCTTACCACTCTTTTGTCTTTGAATCAAAACTTAGCACTAAATTCTAAGACAAGGTAAATGTTTAAAAAAAAAAGATATCACTGATAGACCAGCTCTATGAATTGTCCATTCAGCCTCATATAATTGTTTGAACAGTGCATAACTTTTCAAGTATTCATTGTATACTTGCATTTTTTTCCTGTGTGGATAAGCTGAATATTTTTTATTAATTTTGTATCTCTTATTTGGAAGATTTGGGAATATCTAGGGCTTGTGACATTCAGTATAATGGCAACTTAGTTGTGCAACAGATAGAATCCTAGGCCAAATATCGGGAAGACCTGAGTTCAAATCCAGACCCAGATACCTGTCAGCTTTTAGCCTTGGACAAGCCACTTAACCACTGTTTATCTAGGTTTTCCTTAACTGTAAAATTAAGATAATAATAGAACTTATCTCTCAAGGTTGTTGTAAGGTTCAAATGAAATAATATTTGTAAAGTTCTTAGCATAGTAGTTGGCATGTAGTAATTGCTATAGAAAATGCTAGCAATGATGTTGTGATCTACAAACAAAAGTATCCGGAGGACCTCACCATCTATTTATTCTCTGCACTGTATATCTTCCATAATGGTAGATATACCTTTGGCAAGTATACATCTCTATTTTATTCCTTTCTTGATATTAATCATCAGAACGCCAAATGTGGTAGGGTATAATGCCCACTCTGGATTTATTGACTGGCATACTTATAACCTGGAAGACTGAGGCCAAAGCAATCAAACTAGTTTTCATTGGTTAGCAGTGTGGTATAAGCAGGTCTTCTGAGTTGATATTCTACAATGGACCACATATTCACCATATTGCAATTTACTGAAAGATTCAAAGAATACAGTGTTCTATTTTGCATATTTTGTTATTTAAAAAAGTATTTATTTCAGTAGAGTAAAATGCTACCTTAAAGATTTTCTTCCAACAAAATCATATCCATATATAAATCTTATTGTCTTTGAAAGATAACAATGGAAATAACCTTGTGTAATAAGAAAAAGCAAAAAATAAATTACAGGAAGATATATATATGCTTATCAAAATTTTTGCCATTATAGCAGAGGACATCCAGAGCATAGTCCAAGACGTAGAGTGATACCTAATGCATGTTAAGATGCTCCAGATGCTTCCATTGATAGGGAACATTGTGTTACTTGCATCAATCCCTGAAACATTACTCAGCTTCCTGGAAGAGATCCATAACTATTCCAAAGAATTTGACCTGACCATCCACACAGTAAATATCCCATGAAACAATAGTTCTTATTGCTTTTGGGCACATGATAAAATTAAGTGCTTTGTTTGCTTTTCCAAGGAAAAAGACCTATGAACTATCTTTCTGTTTAGCTCTAACTTCATTTTGTCCTCTGTTTTATTTGTAATAAGAAAATCAGTATCAATGTGATTCACTTCCTCTGGTAATACATCCAGTCGCTAGACAAAGAGTTCATATTTAGAGCGGTTTGTATTTATGTAGTCTAAAACATGTGTGATTCTAAGCACCCTCTGCCCCCTTTTCAATTGTCACTTTCACCATTACTGTGGAAGCAAATAGCAACTACTCAGGTTGAAAACTATTTAATCTTTTTCTTTGTTTCATGGGTTGCCATGAAGGGTAACTAGGTGGTAACTAGTGTCTAAAGCACTGGGCCTCAAATCAGAAAGACCCGAGTTCAAATGTGACCATAGACACTTACCAGCAATATGAGCCAAGGCCGAACACCCTCTGTTAGTCTGTTTCCTTATTTGTAAAATAGGGATAATAATAGGACCTAACTCCCAGAATTGTTTAATGTATGAAATATAAGATAATATTTGAAAAGCAATTGGTATAGTGCCTGGTACATATTGGATGTTTCATAAATACTTACTCCCTCCTCTTCCCCCTGAGCAAAGAATTCTTCACTAATTGTCCAGCCTGCTAGTGATGAACTTCTCCACACTTAGCTAGACTAGATCCTAGAAAACAAACACAATCACAGAGGCTGTTACTGGAAGCCTTTAGTGTGACAGAACCTGCTAGAGCTTGAGCTTTGCTGGCCTAAAGAACTCTTAAGAGCTCAACAGCCTTACTCCATAATAAAACATTTGAGATTCACTTCAATATTGCTCAAGAAGGGGGCAGCTGGGTAGCTCAGTGGATTGAGTGTCAGGCCTAGAGATGGGAGGTCCTAGGTTCAAGTCTGGCCTCAGACACTTCCCAGCTGTGTGACCCTGGGCAAGTCACTTGACCCCCATTGCCTAGCCCTTACCACTCTTTCTGCCTTGGAGCCAATACACAGTATTGACTCCAAGACAGAAGGTAAGGGTTTTAAAAAAAAAAAAATATTGCTCAAGAAATACTTGTTGAACCTAATGGAATTGCCTGTTGGATGGGGGGGGCGGGGCGGAGAGAGGGATGAGAAAGAAAATAAATCATATTACCATGAAAAAATATTCTTTAAAAATAAAATAAACTTTTAAATAAAAATACTTGTTGAGTTGGATTGAATATTCATGAATTGTTAATGACCTTGGATGGATTGTGATCTTTTTGATAAAAATTTATTAAGTCAATTCATATATGATGTGTTTTTTCCTGAACAATATGTCAATTTCCTATGTTTTAGAATCCAAATTGCAATGTGAAGAGGAATATACTCTTACTCTTGAAGAAAAGAGTCCTGTTGGTTGTAGCGAGCCATCCCCTGAGAAAAATCAGGAAAAGGAGATGAATGTCATTGAAATTCAAGCAACTGGTATCTGATAAAGTTTATTGAACTTTAAAGTACTTTACTAGGACAACTGAGACAACTTTTATTTATCTAAAATCTATCACTTTCTTCCATTTCTTCTAGCTCTACCTAGTTAAAATCCCTTTCCTCTATTCACTATATACTACTTTCAAGCTCTCTCCACGTTGTGATTTATGCCTGAAACTTCTTCCATATTCCCATCCCACCAACTCGGCTATCTCTTCATTTAAACAAATGCTTGTCTCTGTCAGAGAAAAGAAAACCATTTGTTTCCTCCGCTAATTTTGAAAATAAAATTTCCGTGACTGGTCTGTCTTATATTTTCCCCCTGATTTGGTTAAAAAAATACTTATAATTGGTTCACATTTCAAATTAAGATTATTTTTCTGTTGTCCATGTCAGTGCATCTATTTTAGATTTCAAATATGTAGGAAAGGTCAGATAATAGGACATTTTAATCATCTTTGTACAGGTGCCTAACAGTGCTATGTGGAATTAGATTATTAGTAAATGCTTTTTAAGACTATAGTTGCTGTCTTGTAAATATAGCTATAATTATTGGTTGTAGCCTTTTTTCTTTCATAATTCTGAGTTGCTGAAGAAAATCTACTCATAAAAGAAAGTGTCCCCATAGTAGTCCCTTATATAGAAAAAATTCAAGCCTAACAAGATTACTGATAGCATCATGGGTTTCTTGAAAAGTAATATAGCCAAAAAAAAGTAATATAGTCTTTTGATTTGTCAACAAGAGAATAGCATCTAAACAGCAAGTACCAACCCTGACTTTGCCACTTTTGTTTTTGCCAGATAGTCAGTGCCAGGCATACAGTCTCTTAGAAGCAGTAGCTACTCCTTTATTAAAAGAACTTGCCGACCATGCTTGCCTCCTTGCATCAAACTGGAAATTTGCTACTCTTGGCTTTGACCAAACTAGATTTTTCTTAAAGCAGCAAGAAAAAGTAATAAATGATATTTTTCTTCAAGGTGAGTGAAAGCATAAGCTTTATTCCTTTAAATATACAGATATATGTTTATATGTACTACATATATACATATGCACACACACATATATGTAAGATTACCAGTAAAGACTATAAACCCTCAATGTTTCATAAATTTCTATAGCTAAAACATTCACTAACTGGTAGCCAAGCTTCTAGGCTTCATAATCCTCAATTACTACAGAAAATCTACTCATAAAAGAAGTCTTTAAAGAGCCCTGACATCTAGCTGTGTGACCCTGGGCAAGTCACTTAGCTCCGATTGCCTAGCTTTGATGGCTCTTCTACCTTAGAATTGATACTTAGTATTGACTCTAAGAGAGAAGGTAAGGGCTTACAAAATTTTTTTTGAAGAGCCCTCATTGTCCCTTGCATAAAGAAAATTAAGATTTCAAGCCCAAGAAGAATATTGATAGCATCATGGGTTTCTTGATCCTCAGAGAGCAGATCTGCCATTTACTGTTGGGCTCATACTCAAAGCCTTTGCAGCTTGGTAAAATACATACTAGAGAGTACTGAACATGGAGACCGAGAAACTGGATTCTAATCCCAGTCTCCTGCCATTTACTTAGTGATGTGGGGTAAGTAACCTCTTTGGGCCTCAATAACCATTTCTGTAAGAGAAGGGTATTAGACTGGATGACTTTATAGGTCTCTTCTAAAGCTAAACTAATGCTCCTCTGATCCTATATGTAATAGTTATAAAGTGTCTTAAGGTATATGTGTGTGTATGAGCATGTGTGCTTTATCAACTATGTATCAGGTTAACAAAAAAAGCTTTTCAAGTGTTTCTTTTCAAGTATTGGGAATATTACCTATAATTGCTCATAAAGATACAATCCTGATTAAACCTAGCTAGATCATTAGTGTCCGCCAGACTAGAATGAAGAGAATGTAAAACCACTAACATCCTAACTTTGTTTCTTTTTCTTTTGACCAAGGAGAATAACTTTTGACCTGGAAAGGGTAAAAGAAAAAAGGTTAAAAGGGAGCTAAAACCTCATGTTTACAAGGCAGTAGCAAGAGAATGGTCTGATTTAGACACATTCAGATAAGGAGGTCCAGACAGATTACTTTTATGGTGCTGAAAGAATTGGTGCATGTGGTTGCTGAGCTACTATTGTTGCGATTAGTTTGCAATCATCGGGCATTAGAAGAATAGGAGAAAGGCTATTATAATACTGGAGATACAAAAATGTCCTAACTTTCAGGAAAGAAAATAGTCTGTAAACCCAGCTAGTGAGCTTGATGGCAGTGTCTGGGAAAATTCTAGAATGTATTATTAAAGAAATGGATAGTGTCTCTACGAGAATAAACAGTAATCAAAATGTTTTTCATTTCTTTTCTCATCACACTTCTCCCATTTTGAACACATCAAAACAACTGGAATATAAGCCCCACTACTCCAAGGGTCCTTTTTTCCCTTGCTTTCCCCTTCCACCTTGCCTCCAGGTCATTCCAGAACTCATAGAGGACAACTCAGCTGCTATCTTGAGTCCCTTGAGTCTTTGACTTCCCCCTTCAACCTCTTTCCCTGCCACAGTAATTCAAAAACTATCTACTCAGATCTACACAGCTTAGATGAAATAGGAATCACCAAATTTATTCCTTCTGGAGGGATAGAGAAACATCTACCCTGCTACTTCATCCTATTCCTCTAGGCTTTACCAATCTGATAAGTATGAGGTGTAGAACCTTTGAGATGTTTTAACTTGCAGCTCTTTAATGATTAGTGTTTGAGATTAGTGTTTTTTTCTACATAGCTATAGGTAGCTTGGATTTCTTCCCTTGAGAATTGCCTTTAGTATCCTTTGATCACTTGTTAGTTGAGGGATGGGTCTTATTCTTATAAATTTGCATCCGTTCCTTATATATCTTGGACATGAAACCTATAAAGAGAAATTTGCTACAAAGATTTTCTTCTTAGTTAACTTTCTTTTCTAATCCAAGTTGCGCTAATTTTGTTTATGCAGTCTTTTATAAATACATGTAATCAAAATTGTCCACTTTAACTTTTGTGATCTTTGTCCTTTATTTGGCTATGAATCCTTCCCCTCTCCATTGAACCAAAAGATAAACCCCAATATAGAAATTCTGAAAATCCAAAAAAGATATTTACTCAAAAGTCCAGTGTTAAACAGGCCCAAGACCATAAGTTACTTGAGATGAACTCCGTATTTTACAAAAATAACTGAAGATATTGGAAAGCATTTTGGCAGAAATTTGTTTTAGAGCACATCTTATGCCATGATCTATTTGTCATCTGTGATCCTGGAGAGACCCATTCCCACAAAGAGCTTTACCTACTAAGGTTTTACCCAGACTGAGTCCAGTCATGGGAAAAGACCAGTCCCAAAGAGGAGTCAGGCTTTTCTTGTACTCTCTAATTTTTTATTTTCCAATACTAGAAGCTGGGGGGAAACTCTTAAACTTGGCCTCATGCCTAGAGCCTCTTCTAAAAGGGATTAACAAAGATCCCATCTAGGAAAAGTACTCAGTGTACAAAGTAGATAAGAATATGGCTGTGTATTTCTTCTTGTTATTGTTCAGTCATGTCCAACTCTTCCTGACTTCATGGACCATAGAGTACATTTTCTTGGCAAAGATACTGGAGTGGTTTACCATTTTCTTCTCTACTGAACTACCTAGCTGCCATACTTGTTCTGCTTCTCCACATTTCTTCTAAAAACAAATATCTAAAACATGAAACAATTCCTTATTATACCCTCTTAAAAGGTAATGGCATTTGTGGGGCTACTGTATTGATATTCCACTCTTCTCTCTGACCTGAAGTGTCAGGGCAACCCACTAAATCCAACTTTCCTGGCAAGCCAGGACACAACATGGTCTTTCATAGTTCTTGCAGTTGCATCCTCCTCCTAGTGGTGGTACATCTCCTCTGAAAGGAAAAAATAAATAAACCAGAATAATTGCAGAAAGCACTTCTTGCTGAGCAACCAGCCCTGACTCAAGAGCTCCTAAACTCCTGCTTATGAGGTAGCAGCCAAGCCTAGAGACGTCTGTCTCTAAGTAACCTATGCTCATAGGACAAACAAAATACAGCTCATGGATTTGATCTCGTATCAGACTTAACTAGGCAAGCACACGTTCTTATTGCCACGTGGCTCACAAATGGCCACTGGTAGAAGTGGGAAAGAGAAATCCAAGGGCCAGCCACAAGCAACATATTCAGAACTAAAGAAGAGAGAAAGAGACAGAAAATGTGTTCTTTCCTTTTATAGCCTATGTGAATGTTTTTAACTACCTGAATCATCAATCATCTCAAACACAGGTTTTCCCCCCCACACCAATCATGGCAACCATAAAGAAGTTGTTTCAGTTTCCCAAAGTATAAACCAGAGCATGCGGTCCCAGATCCTATGGCAACTCAGGGGGAAAGAAAGCATTTCTCCTGATTATACCTATTACAAGTTCAAAATGAATATACCAGGGGGCAGCTGGATAGCTCAGTGGATTGAGAGCCAGGCCTAGAGACGGGAGGTCCTAGGTTCAAATCTGGCCTCAGCCACTTCCCAGCTAGGTGACCCTGGATAAGTCACTTGACCCCCACTGCCTAGTCCTTGCCACTCTTCTGCCTTGGAGCCAAAACACAGTATTGACTCCAAGATGGAAGGTAAGGGTTTAAAAAAAATGAATATACTACTTGAGCATAAAGGTACTCATGATTTTAAAAAGTTAGAAGAGAATCAAATCAAGTGTCACAGGGCTTAAGGGAAAATTCTTAACCAGTCAAGGACTAGAGAAGATTGCTGAAGATAAAACAGATAATGCAAACTTTAATTATATAAAATTGAAAAGCTTTTGTACAAACAAAATCAATGCAGTAATGATAAGTAAAAATTTGGAAAGAAAAATATTTGTTATCAAATAACTAAATCTGTTACCCCCTTACACCTAGCAGACTGGCCAACATGGCAGCAAAGGAAAGTGATAAATGTTGGAAGGGATGTGGCAAAATGGGGATGCTAATGTATTGTTGGTAAAGTTGTGAATTGGTCCAACTATTCTGGAGGGCAGTTTGGAACTGTTGGGTTTGTACACCAAAGAAATCATAAGGAAAAAGACTTGTACAAAAATATTTATAGCTTCACTCTTTGTGGTGGCAAAACGTTGGAAAAGGCAGGGATGTCCATTGATTGGGGAATGGCTGAACAGATTGTAGTATCTAGTGATGGAATATTATTGTGCTGAAAACAATAATAAACTGGAGGAATTCCATGTGAACTTCAAAGACCTCCAGGATCTGATGCAGAGTGAAAGGAGCAGAACCAGGAGAACATAATACACAGAGATGGATACACTGTGGTACAATCAAATGTAATGCATTTCTCTACTAGCAGCAATGCAACGATCCAGGACAATCCAGAGGAACTTGTGAGAAAGATGCTATCCGAATCCAGAGAGAGAATGGTGGGAGTTAAAATACAGAAGAAAAACATGATCAATCACATAGTTCAGTGGGGATATGATTAGGGTTTTAATGTTAAAGATCACTCTACTGCAGATATGAATAACATGGAAATGGGTTTTAAACAAAGATACATGTATAACCCAGTGGAACTGCTTGCTAGCTCCAAGAGGGGGGATAAAAGGGGGGGGGGGAATCATGAATCAAGAAACTATTCTAAATAAAAAGAGGGGAGGAAAACTCAACCATAAAAAAAATAAATAAATAAAAGTCTGGTGCCTAGATGGGGCACTAAGCCTAGAGTCAGGAAGACTGAAGTTTAAATCTAGTTTCAAACATTTAGTAGCTGTGTGACCCTGGTCAAGTTACTTCTGTTGGCCTCAGTTTCTTCATTTGTAAAATAAGGATAATGATAACACCTACATCCCAGGGTTGTTGTGAAAATCAAATGAGATAATATTTATAAAGCACTTAGCACAGTATCTGGTACATAATAAGCACTATATAGACATTAAATAAATATTAGCTGTTTTTAGAATAAGTGATATATAAGATGAAGAATCATTTGCCTCATTGGTAAGTGGTTAAAAGGTATGAACAAATTTCTCCAAAAAAGAACTATAAACTATTAGCAGCTGTTTTAGCTCATTCCAAATTCCAAGTCAAAACAACTGATGGTTCTCTTCATACCCAACAAATTAGCCAAGATGACCAAAGTTGGAAAGAGTTTTGGAGGGCCTATGGACCGACACTCATAGTAAGCAGCCACTGTTGAAGCTGTAGTCCAAGTAGTCTAGAAAGCAGTTTGAAATCATTTTTAAAAGTTATTGAAATGCCTGTACTTGATCTAGTGATGCCAGTACGCCAAGGAGTTTAAAGATAGAAATAAGGGTGAGGGTATGTATGTATGTACATTTGTGCATGTATATGTATTTGTACCAAAAAAATTCATAGCACTTTTGATAGCAAAGAATTGTAAACAAAGTAGATACTCATTGATTGGAGAATAAGAGAATAAGCAAATTGTGGGACATGCATGTAATAGAATATTGCTGTGCTTTAAGAAAATGTGAATATTAAAATTTTGGAGCAGCCTGGTAAGACATATGAACTTAATGTAGAGTGAGGGCAGCTAGGTAGCTCAGTAAATACAGAGCTTGGCCTAGAAAGGAAGGTCATGGGTTCAAATTTTACCGTGAGCAAGTCGCTTAATACCAATTGCCTACCCTTTATCAATCTGCTTTCGAACTGATACTTAATATTTATTCTAAGATGAAAGTATGGGTTAAAGAAAAAAACTTACTGCAAAGTGAAGTTGCCAGAAAAACAATATATCCAATGATTACAGCAATGTAAATAAAAAGAACCAAAAAACAACAATGTTATAAACAATGTTATATAACAATGTCTGACAATGGTTCTTGAAGAAAAATTGAGAAAGTGTCTCTCTCTGTTCTTTGAAGAGGTGAGTCTATGAGTGTGGAATATATCATATATATGCTGTCAGAATTGATATGTTGTTTGGTTTTGCTGAATTTCTTTTTTCTCTTGTTACAAGGGATGGATTTCTAAGGAAGAGGAAGGGGTGATATATATTCAGAAATGAAAATGACAAAAAAAGATATCAATAAAAATAAGATTTTTAAACAATATATTCTAGAATTTTACCAGGAATAAAAGTTTAGCTCACCAGCTAGTGTTTATAAACTCTATCCTTTCCCATTTTTGAGGATTGAAACAACAGACCTTAGTATTCTCAGAGACTGGTAACAGCTCAGCAATTATATCTGTAAGAGTTTACGTACTGAAATTCACCTAAGTCTTTTTATTTGAATATATTGAGAGCAACTAAATATTTTTATTATGTCACTTATCTTGAGTTTCACTCTCTGATGACCATTTTTGTTCTATCCTTTCTAATCAAGAAATCATTCTCCAAGGAAGAGAAAAGAAGAGCAAAATAAAAGATTGGTTATGCTGTTTTCTCACTGTTGTTCATTATTATCGTGTCTAAATACTTTGAGATATGATTCTTTTTGGATTTTCCTCTTGCTTCCCCCCACACCCTTAAACTATTAAAATATCTAGGAAAATGGAAAATCCTAATTACCAGAAGATTAGTCTTTATGAAAGGAAAGAGGGCTGCAGCAAAAGCAGAACATTACCTAGTAATATAATTTGATGTGATTTCTACTGCTCACACATTTGGAATTATTTTAGTATGAACTAAATTTTTGAAGGTTTATAGAATTATAGACCACAATTGTAATAGTCATAAATATAATAGTCCAACAGACTCCTTCAACTCTTTAAGCTGAGATTACTTAACCCCTACTTGTAGGAGCCTACCCCTAATCAAAGCACCTTTGATGATGCCTCACCAGCAGCTTATAGAGTATAAGTGTCAAGTTCTGCTCAACAAATTATTCGTGGGTCAAACTGGGATGAGAAAAATGATTTATGCAATTACAGGAGGGTCAAACCACCAGACTGACAGATCAGACACATAGATATCCTCTCCCTGAGTGGTGACAAAGTTTAATGAGTTGGGATACACAATTTCTAGGGGAAATGATGTAGGTTGAGGGATTAAGTAAGCCTTTTGCAGGAATAATGCTTAGTAATGATTTACAAGATGTAAATAATGGATGTAGATTGCCTTAGTGGCTCTAAGCAGTGTTTTCAATAGGATAATAAATCAATATGTCAGCATATCAATGTATGACCCAATACTGTATGTTCTCACAGAACTGCATCAGTAATTTTCTTGGCAGGACACCTAGTATTTGGGAAGGGGGGAAAAGTTTGCTTTTCTCATGCTGGGGAGCAGACTATGCTTGACAATATCTAAGGTATGATATCCCAGAGACCTTGCAAACGGGTACATTGGGCATTCCACACCCTTGCTGGAATGGAAGCCCTTAATCTTCTTACCACACGTGTTCATCTTTATCTGATCTTAGTACCCCAGGGCCTTAATAGCAAGGTTCTTATCCCTGCCTCCAAGTTTCTCAGCCACTAGATCCCTTCCTTATCTTTCAACCTTTTTAGTAATTGGGTTTTCTTGCCCTTAAATCCTATTTTCTCTGTGACTGAACCAGTGCTGCCAATCACTTGCTCTCTTAGACCTATGGTTAATGGTATTATGTATTCTACCTGTCATTTGTCTCCTAGATTCCTCTACTTTGGGACCTATTTTCAGATTCCAATTATTGCTTGCTTATTCCTAAAATGGCTGATTCCTAAATAACCCTTTGCCTTTGCCTAGACAGATGCTCCTGACCAGTGATCCAAACAATCCCTTTGCCACCTAAGCCCTAATTATGTTTAGACCCCCCACACACACCTTCTTTTCTATTTTCTTTTTTTTTAACCTTACTTTCTGTTAGTAACTATTCTAAGAGGGAAGGAAAGAAGGCATAGCAAAAGAGGTGAGGTGACTTGCCAAGGGTCACACACAGCTAGAACGTGTCTAAAGGTCAAATTAGAGCCCAGGTCCTCCTGACTCCAAATCTAGGGCTTTATCCACTGAGCTACCTGGTCCAGGCTCCCCTTTTTTAAAAAAAAACAGCAAAGGCTCATTTGATATTTTGATTTTTCTATTGGCTTGGGAAGAATTAAGTATAAATTTTAGAAACAGCATTTATGTACAATTTAAGCACTCTGTGTGTGTGTATGTGTTCTAACATAAGTACATCTAAATATATTTTTTCTATTTAGGTAAAAATGCTGAAAGAGAAGTCATATTCAAACGTGCAGCACTGGTCCACCTTTTAGTAACAGTTCGAGATCTCCTCTTAATGTGTACCTTGGACACAGCATTGGGTTAGTTGAAAAGTAATTCATTTCTTCATTTTTTACTTCATCAAAATAAGACATCATAACCTAGAATTTGTCATTTAAAATGTCCTTTATTAAAATACAGATATTTCACAGGAATTTTTGCAACACTTTTCATAATATTATAATCCATATTTTGTTTGAATATTTGTGAAACCAGTGAAGATAGACATTAGTATATTATTTTTTATTTTATTTGAATTAGCTAACATTTTAAAATGAAAAATATTATATCTAATCAGAATCACAAAGATCACTAAACCAAACATGAATATATATAGGCATCCATTTATTATTCTCATGCTGACTTTTAACATTTAACATTAATATTTTGCCTTACTAGTCAAGTCAACAAGAATTTATTAAGCATACTAGGAATGCAAAGGCAAGAAAGAGTTCCAGCTCTCAAAGAGCTCATCATCTACTAGGGAAGATAACATGCAAATGACTGCATCCAAACAAGATGTATCTGTGATAAACTAGAAATGACCCAAGAAGGAAATCACTAACATTACGTGAGATTGAGAAAACATTCTTGTAGAAGGCAGAATTTTAGCTGAAAAAAGTCAAGGCATAGAGATGAGAAAAAAGAGATTCCGGGCATGGGGTGTACTTACAGCCAGTGAAAATTCGCAGAGCTAAGAGATCATGTTCAAGGAACCAATTATAGATGTTAAATAAAGGTTGGTTGATTTGCTATTAATTGTTTGGGTGAGATATACATAAAATATAAATAATTTCTTGCCTATCAAGTAATAATATTTTGATTTAACTACATAGTATTAAAAATAGATAATACTCAATAGATATAATAAAACCAAACCATTTTTTACATTTCACAACACAAAGAAAAATATTTCTAAAATATCAAGACTATGAAACCTTATACTATTTACTCTGAAATTATGTTTTATTTTTTAGTAAATACATTCTAATAAGGCATATAATTCATGTAAAGCATAATTTACACTAAGGTATACAATATAATTTAGAGGATGCTATGGCTCAGGGGCTAAAAGCACTGGGCCTGGAGTCAAGAAGATCTGAGTTCAAATTCAGCCTCAGGTTCTTATTAGCTGTGTGTCTTTGGGCAAGTCACTAAGCCTCTGATTGTCTGGCAAAAGTATCCACTGGAGAAGGATTCCAGTATACTTGCTGAGAAAATCCCATGGATAGCTTATAATCCATGGAGTCACAAGGAGTCAGATATGACTAAACAACAATATAATATAATTTACAATTTACTTTGCTTCACAACTAATGATGATGATAGCAGGATGCCTCTAAATATAAACTAAACTTTTAAAATAAATTAGAGGAGTAGCTAGGTAGCTCAGTTGATAGAGAATCAGGCCTAGAAATGGGACCCCTGGGTTTAAATGTAGCCTCAGCTATTTCCTAGCAGTGTGACCTTGGGCAAGTCACTTAACCTCAATAGCCCTTACTGCTCTTCTGCCTTGGAACTGATACTTAGCATTGATTCCAAGTCAGAAAATAAGAGTTTTTTAAAAAATTAAATCAGATAAATCAATTAGAGCTACAAATGGTGGTGCATCCCTGAAATCCCTGCTTCTGGGAGAGGCTGCAACTAGTGGATTATTTGAGTTCAGTTCTGAACTGCAGTAGAAATAAAGCTCATCCATTGCTAGACTAAGTGGGGCATAAATATGGTAATCACCAGGAGGGGAGGAGAAGCACCAGGCTGCCTAAAGAGGTGAATTGGTCCAAGTTGGAAATAGCACATTAAAGTTTCTATACCAGTCAGCACTGAGATTATGTTTGTTAGTATTTATTAGTAGCCACTGTGCTTCCAGGATGGGTGAAATAGTGAGACCCACTCTTAAAAAATAATGGTAGCAATAAAATAAATATAAATATAAGTTAGAAAACAACTTAATTCAACAAGGCCTTCAAAATAATTCAGAATTGACTATCAGTACTGCTAAACTGCTACCAATAATGAGCAACTCAATTATTTTCCTAAGGTTGTCCATAGGGCCCTAGGTGTGATACCCTTTTTTTCCCATCTGTATGATGCAGAATTTAGTTTTTCTCCAAAAATGTGAAATATTGAGACATTTCAGATGTGTTACAATATGAATATAGACAAATTTTTTAAATTATGAAATGATAGTTTAGGCATGCCTAGTAGAATATTCCTTCATATAATTCTTCACTTGGCTCAATTTTATTTTATTTTTTAAGATCATCTAATAGAAACTTTTAAAAAAAATTTTCAGTGTTTTCAAGTTTTCTTTTACACTGAAAAATAATGTAAAAAAAAAGTAAACATCCAGTGACTTTTGTTGGATTTTTTCCTCTTAGTTTCCTGTTTGGTTGCTGTAAAGTTTGTCAAAAAACAGACTTATGTAATCATTCTTTTTCCTTTGGTTTTTAACAGGATATTTACGGAGAGCAAAAGATGTTTACAAAAGCATGTTAGGTTCCTGTTTGGAGAATATTTGGAGACAGCTTGAGATTGTACAGTTTATCAGGAAGAAAGAGACTGAAACCAACCACAAAGAACAACAATTATATTGTCAGATGTTACATTTTGTACAAACAAACAATACAGAAGAACAGCAATTTAAGGTTAATAATTTCTATAAGATGTTCTTTAAGCTACTGGAATTCATATTCATATTCGCCACCAACATTTATGAATTTAGAAGAGAAATCCTTTAAAAATTGGGAAATAAATTACTTAGTAGTATTATGAACTATTGGGAATATTTAGGCCCTAGAAGAAGTCAATTAATTCATGTGAGAAATTTTTTTCCCATGTAATTGGCTTCATTTTCCCCATTTGCCACAGAGTCTGACTCATTAAAAATGTGGTTTGCATGTTAGGGTAATGTCATCATTCACAATGAAAAAATAATGACCTTTCCTTTCTGCATTTTTATTAGCTTCCATATATGAGAGACAAGGTTGTATATTAGAATCAGAATATTCAAGGGAATAAAAGCCTCATCAGTGTCCTTTTATCAGCTTTGGGACCATGAGCAAGACACGCAACCCTTGTGAATCTTGATTTTCTCTTCTATAAAATGCAGAGAGTAAAACTTATACTAACAATTGTTGTAAGAAAAGTGCTTTTTAAGTTTTAACATAGCATATAAATATGAGTTGTTCAAATTATTGCTATGCTTTAAGTACCTTACTAATGTGATTTCATGCAGTCTTCACACCATTTGTATCAGATAGTGCAAATATCATCCCTGTTTTATAAGTGATAAACCAGACAATATACAGTTTTTTGTTTTTTTAATAAACCCTTACCTTCTCTCTTAGAATCAGTACTAAATATCCTAAGTGTCAGTTCCAAGGCAAAAGAGTAGTAATGGCTAAGCAACTGGAATTAAGTGACTTACCCAGGGTCACACAGCTAGGAAATATCTGAGGCTATATTTGAACCTAGAACCTTCTATCTCCAGGCCTGACTCTATTCCTTAAGTCACCTACCTTCCCCCAAATAATACAAAGTTAAATAATTTAGGAACCAAATTGCAAGTAGAAATATTTTCCCTAAATACATAAGGACCTTTGATAATTTACTTCTCTTATGATTACCTGGTAGGAGTTTGCATTAGATTCATATCCTATACTTATTTATATGGATTGGGTTTGTTATCTCATCGATATGAATAATACTTGTACTGGTACAGATTGCAACTACTCCATATTTCATCATCCAGTGTTCCTGTATTTTTTTTGTATAAGTTTAAAAATAGATATATTCAAGATATGCTTTTAAGTTTAAACTGCATCATTATTTTCTCCATCACCTTAAGTCTAGGCAATCAAAAAATAATAAGCCTAGTTCTGATTTGTAATATTTGCTGATTTCTGAAGTGTAAATGCTCATACTGAAAATTTAAGAATGGCTCCGAAGAGAAGATCTGAGCTGACTTCTGCATATCCCTGATAAATAATTCTCTTCTCTTCTCCATTTAAGTCCCACTTTATCCTCAGGAACCTTACAGTTTTCTAGACTCATAGCCCCACCTCCCAGGAAGGAATTATAGGCCAAAAGAGACAAGAGCATCGTCTACTAGGAAGTTCCTTTCTCCCTCTAGGGGCCTTTACAGCGTTCCAGACTTATAGTGGCACCCTAAGGTCTAGGACTCCCTTGAAAAAAACCCTTTTGACCTTGAGGTGACCAGTGGGGCTTAGCAAAGCATGCACAAACTCAGTGCTTTTAGAGGGCAGGAACAGGCTTGTTTTCATGATTCTGCCATAGTCACTTGCTGCTCTGCCAACCTCAGGGCTATGTGCTTGTTTCAGCTCAGTCTACAAATTTGGGTCCAACAATTCAAAAGGAAATCCTTTTCTCTCTAGAGAGAGAGTTGCCTAAGAACTTTGTTTTGCTCATGAAATCCCCTCCTTCTCTGTAAGAATCCAAGACCTGAAACTCTCACCATTCCACTAATGCCCCAAGATATAGCCATCTCTTGGCCCATGTGGTTCTCCCTGCCAGGATCTCTTTGGCTGTTCTACCACTATCTCTCCACTGCTGCCAGTTCCAAAGCCGAGGGTTTCCGGGAAGGGAAGAGATAGAAGTAGGAAGGAGGAAGTGCTGAAAAACCCAAAGGACCCATATTCACGGTGTAGTCACTAGTTTAGTCATTCTCTCAGGTTTAGAATTCAACTCACCTCAAATTCCTAAATTTCCTAGCAGATAGTTATAAGATTATCATCAAAGCATTTATTTGTTTCTCCTCCTACTTCCCTCCACTTACTGAAGACATTTTAAAACTACAGAATTCCTGTATCCCCTAAGCATAGTGAAGTGAAATATGTCCTTAGGTTGGTCCCATGCAACAATGCATTTCTTGTTCTGTTGTACGTAATCATGTGGTGACCAAGATTTTCAATGGTCGTAGTTCAGCACGTACATCGTCTAAATGAGGATGAGCACGACTTTCATAAGGAGAGATCTTCAAAAGCGTAACAAACGTTCTGCCCTTTATCCTTGTCACGTTGATGGAGTTAAGAGTTTTTATTCCATTAGAGAGCCATGTTCATTCATTTTCATGGGGATCTCCATACATTGTATATAGAGAAATGACTTCAGGCTACATTTGTTCATACTCTAGCTAGTACTATGAAACAAAACAGATTTGTGACAGGTTCACTCATTCAACTTTTCCTTGGCAGCCTTGCTTGAGAATTCAATGGAAGCTGGTGTCAAAAATATATTTGCATTTCTCTAAGAAGTCCTTGCATCTCTATAGTTATAAATACTAAGAGCCATAATGAAATTATATCAAGAAATTGGGGGGAGGCAGCTAGGGGGCTCAGTGTCTTGAGAGCCAGGCCTAGAAAAGGGAGGTCCTGGGTTCAAATCTGGCCTCAGATACTTCCTAGCTGTGTGACCCTGGGCAAGTCACTTAACCCCCTTTTGCCTAACCCTTACCACTCTTCTGCCTTAGAACCAATACACAGTATTGATTCTAAGACAGAAGGTCAGGGTTTAAAAAAAAAAGAAATTTTTTATATAATTATGCTTAAGAAACATGCAGAAAGTTAAGCACTTTGCATAGTCATACTGTAATAACACACTACTATCAGGAGGATGCTATCAGTGAATATGACAATCTGTTTATCAGTCAGGAAAATCATTCATGCTGCCTGAGATTGACATAAGAAATGCAATAATGAGAGATAGATTCTTTGGCTGAACGTTCTCTAACAGTTCACTGATAAAGATAGCAATTGTAGATCGCATCAAGGAACATTTTAGCATGTATTCACCATTTGGTTTCACATTGATCTTATTAGAGACACCAGCACATCTAAATCATAAATTTTCATGAGTAACAGCTAAATAGATGAAACAACAATATACATATTTTATCTGACATGGTTACGGAATGAGAACTTGTGGTTAATAGATTATGTTGGTGAATAGTTCATACTTATGCCATTCATGACTTGACAGTTTTCAAATAGTAAAACGCATACCAAAAAAATGTAATAACCATAATTTAGCTCAATATAACTGAATCTATTTTAAGTTTACTATGGTAATTTAAAAGTCCCTAAGAAGAGGGGCATCTAGGTAGCTCACTGGATGGAGAGCCAGACCTAAAGACAGGAGGTCCTGGGTTCAAATTTGGCCTCAGATATTTCCTAGCTATGTGACCTTGGATAAGTCACTTAATCCCAATTGCCTAGCCCTAACCACTCTTCTGCCTTGAACTTAGGTTCTCAAATGTGACATCTTGTTTAATGACCAGTGAATTGTCACACCCCTAGAGAAATTAAATCTGATCAGTAGTAACCATTTTTGCTATAAGCAAAACTAGAAGATTCAGGGAAGTTGCAGGTAAGCAAGACAGAAAACAAGTTATCCTTTCAAAAGGCAGAGGTGGTTTTATCATGTATTTGAACCCAAGATGAAATATAATTCCATGGGATATTTTATGAGTCTACATTATAGTATTCAAGATGAGCATAAGCAAAAAAATTACCATAAACATAATTGCAACTTACGGTCCAATATCTCTTACAAAAAAATAAGGAGGCCAAAAAATTCTATGAGAATTCCATAAGACCTTCTGAATTTGCATTTGAAAGGCAGCACTAAGAGTTGTCACTGGCCAAAATAGAAGATCAAAACTAAGAGATTTTGCTGCTGAAAAACATACACACACACACACACACACACACACACACACACACACACACATTTTAATATGATATTTACCCATGCCATATATATATATATATGCCATATATATATATATATATATACACACACACACATTTTAATATGATATTTACCCATGCCAAGTGGGGAAAACAATGACCTTGCCTCTTTGATTTTTATTTTGTTTTGGCTAAAATTCATTTACATATCAAACTAAGGAGAAGCTTAAAAATGTGTAACCCTAAAATAGATTGATTAAACCCAGACACAAGAATATTAAAAATACAACAATTTAGTTTTATCCTGAAAACATTTGACCTGGCTTTGTTAGCTGGAAATGGTCTACCTATAACTAAGAAGCTGTCAATTTACCCTAATAACAGAGAAGTTTTCCGGTTTTCAGGCGAGATCAACAACACCCAGCAAATAGAAGACCAGAGAAAATATATCTATGATATCACCAAAATGTCAACATCCCTACATCATACTCTTCGCATGTGCTCTAAGGAGCACATGTGTTCTCAAGGTGTATGCTCCCATTGCAGTCCCCATGCAGGTATAATCTTCCCACTGATAGCATGTATATTCTCAGGAGAATGAGTCCCAGTTTGGGGGCCTTTTAGCTAACCACAAAGCCACTGCTTCTCTTTCATTAGGGAAACCTGGGCAAAAGTATACTCTGCTCTGGGAAGTAGCAAAAATGAATCAGTAACTTCCTAGCAGTTTTGAGTCTTTCTCTGTCTCTTCCTGTGTACTTCCCCAATTATTTTTTCCACTGTGTTAGAACAATAACATTTAGTAATGAGGTGGTTAACAGTTTTTATCAAATTTTCTGGCTCGACAAAAAGAAAATCTTTAAATACAGAAAAGTTGTTTGGGTTT
This sequence comes from Monodelphis domestica, assembly GCF_027887165.1. Lineage (NCBI taxonomy): Eukaryota > Metazoa > Chordata > Mammalia > Didelphimorphia > Didelphidae > Monodelphis > Monodelphis domestica. The sequence goes on along the minus strand of NC_077233.1, from coordinate 236,534,369 downwards.
TTTTTTTAATCTCTAAAGGAACTGGAATAAACTATCTCATAGATCTGGGTATGATGTGAGGTTTAAACCCTATGGAGAAAGTGGGAGGGAACAGGGATAGGGAATTAGATGAAAAATTATTGTACACTACTGAATGCCTAGATGAATTTCAGCAAGGCCAGAAATGCCCTGATGTACCTTTGGGGCACTAATGGTCTTTAGAGCTTATCTGTAGTGGCAGCCCCTCTTCAGTTTCTGAGTGACCCTTTGTCACTGACCATTTGCTGTTCTTGACTGCATGTCAGGACTTTTCCTCCTTTTTCCAAGGGAATCCAAAGGGTGGGTTAGGATGAGCTAATGCATAAAAATGAGAATTTTCTTCAGTCCAGAAGGCCAAGGGAAAACTTTTTACAGACATCATCTGTAGCATCCTTATCTCTGTCAAAGACTAGAAGAAGGTGATAGAAGGACCTTTTCTCTTCCAGATTCATAGAGTATACAAATATCCTGACAGTTTATATGCCTTGTAATTGATTACTGAGCTTAACAAAGCCCGCAGATGAAAGACTAGAACAGTTGCAAGCTCTCCTTCCCAAAGCCTTTCAAGTTAGGTGGAGGAAGAATTGTTGTGGGCCCCAGGAGGGATAAAGGTCATCGGCCTTACTATGTCACCAAATGGGCCATCTTTCTGGGATTTTTTTCTTTTTCTTTTTTTTTTTGAGAGAGAAAAAAGCTTCTCCCCAGAGGAAGAGACAAAAAGAGTATTATACCCAAGAGAGATAGTTATACTCAAAAGGTAAGGAATAGCCCTACCTACCTGCCTAACTCAACAGCCAATATTATAATAGCCACCACCATCAGAAACCAAATTTCAGTCATAGAATGTATAAAATTGGGGGAACTGTTTTTAAACTAACCTAATTAAAAGATTCATCAGACTGAATGTAGTTCATCATGTTTTTGACCCGTGACAAAATGTGACATTGACATTAAGCCCTATCAGTTTATCTGGATCTGCAAAAGTAAAGTCCGGGCATCTGCTAGGAAATTCATAGGACAAACTCTTTACCCTGGAGGCAGCAAGTGAGTGAATATTAAAAGTACTACAATATCAAACAAATTGATATGTAATTATTATACAATCATAATACTGACCGTTGGCCATCATGTCCCAATACTACACATCCATAGAATCACTTTTTCACTAAAAGCTGTCAATCTTTAGGTAGAATTTTTTTTTTCTGCAACGACATATGTTAAATTTTAAAGTTCACTCATTTATTCAGTGACGTTGTGGTTCTTCTCTCGGGAAGATACATAGATGGATAGAATGAGACAGTCACTGGCCTGGAGCTTTCAGTGAGAATTATTGTTCACTTTATGACCAATTTTAGTGGAGCATATTATAAAGAACAAGGTTATCCGCTTAACTTTAGTCTGCTCATGTTTTAGAATTTATATTTAAGTAAATGAAAGAGTTGGAATAGATGACCTCTCAGGTCCCCTGAAGCTCCACACTATGATCCTATATTACCTGTATGCCAGCCTGTGGTTGGTTAGCACATTGACCAGAGAATGGTGCCGGTGAGGCCAAAAGCTCACTGAATGAGCTGTATTAGGACATACTTGCATTTGAATTTCTCTCCCTCTTTCTCACAAATATGTTCCTACATGAATATGGATGAGTTCATATAAAGCCTTCAGGGTTACAAACACCAACAAACCAACTGGAAAAATCACCTAAGGTATTAGCAGCAACATCTTCATATATGAGGGGCAGCTAGGTAGGTAGTGGGGCTGTTTCATAAAGCTCAAAGACTTTGAGCTGGTGGGGGCTTCAGAAGCCATCTGTTCCAACTCCCTTACTTTACAGATGAAGAAACAGACTTAGAGAAGTTCAGTGAGTTGCCCAACACAATACAACTGGTAAGTGGCAGAGCCAAGATTCCAACCTAGCGAGATTGAAATCAGCTTCAATGCCCTCTCCACTGTAGCACATGCTTTTCAAATGTATATTAATATCTGATGCCATATTACGGGTACTCCAAAATGGTATTCTCAGTTAATAAGATGTGGAGTCATTACATAGACTATTCTTCTTGTAGCACATGGATCATGAAATCTAACACATCAACATCGTGTTAAAGAAAATTCTTTGTAAATGTATTACTTGTAAGTAGAAATTAATATTGTTGCCAAAGAAATTGGAAAACTGCTGTTGCAATCAAAATGTTTCAAATAAGAAATGGTAAGTTCACTGGTGGGAAGAGGGGAGCTAGAAATTCTACATACTGATTTTATTTTCCCTACGACTTTTAATGGAAATTCTGGCAAATTTTTTAATCTTTTTAATATATTTTTCTCTATACTCTGATAAAGAATAAAATAGGAAGGGGTGGGGCAGCTGGGTAGCTTGGTGGATTGAGAGCCAGGCCTAGAGAAGGGAGGTCCTAGGTTCAAATCTGGCCTCAGACACTTCCCAGCTGGGTGACCCTGGGCAAGTCACTTAACCCCCATTGTCTAGCCCTTACCATTCTTCTGCCTTGGAGCCAATACACAGTATTGATTCCAAGATGGAAGGTAAGGGTTTAAAAAAAAAAAGAATAGGACTCCTAAGATAAATTGACAGCAACAGGAATAGCCACCATTCAGCATCTTCTCCTTAAAGGGTCTTTACCTTCAGATTTATCATCCTATCCAGGTCTTACCTATCAGTCCCCAGGTTAATCCTTCCTTCACAAAGAGGTTGGTACTTCCCCCAGTTTTCTTCTCCAACATAAACCCTGTGAAGATTTCAATATAAATGTTGATTTCCCCTCACATGTCTTTGCTTCTTAGTTTATCAACCTATTTAATTAAGCCTTCCTAATTCAGTCAGTCAGTTTTAGAGCTAAGACAATAAGGGACATCAGGACAGTGAGTGTCCACCTGGATTGCTTCTGGTAGTGAAAAGGTCAAGTCCTTGGTTTTTGTCCTTATCTCATCCTCACCTAGCAATGTGTCCTTACAGATGGGATTCTCATTCATTTAAGTATATGTTGGTTTTTTTGCTTTGAACAGGTGCTAATTATAACAAGAATGGACTCAGATGAAGAACATTATTTCCTTATTAAAACACTTAGCAAAATAAAAGGTTAGTATTTCTTTTCCTTTGTTGCTGAATTAATTTCAATATGTATATCTTATTTAAAGATGATGTCTAGATTAAATACTAGTTTAAGAATATAGAGGATACTGTTATGTTATTTATGCAATGTCTGTGTTCTTTAATTATAGAGGTGTTTTTAGCCTCATTACATTCATTCAGGAAATTTGTTTTCATATTAGAAGACTCGAGTAAATAAAATGCAGCCTTCATATTGTTCCAATGAAGCTTAGCTAGATGAGTGAAAAGAATGGAATGTCTTATATGCAAATTCATCAGTAAATGTTTTTTATGCATAATTATATGAGAGATCACTAATATGTAAATGTAATGGTACTGTAAGGCAGAAAAATTGCTAACAATGAGTCACACTGTCTCTCTAAGCTGAGGACCTCACCTCTAATTTCATTGTGAAAATTGAGTCCATTCATCATTTCCTTCTGTGCATCTCAGAACCCCTTGACATCCTTGACTCACTCTTGCTTTCCTCTAGTCTCTGATAATGAAATGGTCCTCTCCTCTGTATCCAAGCCTCTCCCATTTTCTACAGTAGATTGCCCTTTAAATCACCTGTTCTCTTTCCCTGATCCAAACTACTGGCTCTCTCTTTTGGCTTCCAATGTGATCAAGATTCCCTCACCCTTAAAATACTTTTACCAGATCCTATTGACTCCTAAAGCAGCCTATATTATTAATACCTTTCTCAGCCAAACTTGTTGAAAAAAACATTCATAATTATTGCTTGTGCTTCCTCACTTCTCACTTATTCCGACCCTTGTAATTTGGATACCATTCTCATCGCTCAACCAAGAATGCCTTCTTCAAAATTACCAACAACTACTTATTTGCCAAATTTAATTTTTTCTCAGACCTCATACATCGGACTGCATTTGTCACTATTGACCACCCTGAGGGATACTCTCTAAACTGGGTTTACATCTTTTCACTGTTTATATCTTAGATACTTTTGAAAAGTATTATTTCAAGTTTTTATTCTTTATTGCCTTGAAAGCAACTACTAAAATATATTTCAAGAATTCTCTTTTAGTCCTAGTCTGATTTTCTAGCTGTGTCATGTACGTGAATAGATAAATATTAAGTCCCTTACACATCATAATCTGTTGTCAGTATGTTCTTCTCTAAAGTGGATACTCATTATTCCTCCCACCCATCTCTCACTTTCATCTCTTGCCAGCTAAATATTATCTTCTACCCTTCTTCATGACTTCCCTGCCAGAGGTCCAATATAAATCTAAAAGATGTCTTATTACTTCCAAAATCATCATCTGGTGTTTACCACCTTTTAAAAAATGAAACACTAATACCTTCCTTGCACTCAGCAGTTCAGGACCTCCTCTAAAATTCTATGCTAATACTTCATCATGGTGTGGAAGTAGCTTGGTAGCTCCAGGGTTCTCAGAAGCTACAACAGTATAATACAAATTCTGGAAGAATCTCCCAGTTTAAAAAGACCTGGAGTTGGGGCCCAGGCCCAGACTGAAAATTAGCTGTCCAACAATTTAGTTGAGTTCATAGAGAGTTTTGTTGTTTTGCCATATCACCTCTTAAAGACTATCTTCTAAGTCAGTGATGGCAAACCTATGGCATGGGTGCCAAAGATGGCATTCAGAGCACTCTCTGTGGGTATGTGGCCACCCTCCCTTCCCACCCCCCACCCCTAGAGTTCATTACTAGAAAAGCAGAGGGACTCAGGTGGAGTCGCTCCCCTCTCCCTCCCCTCTATGCCTGATGACATTTTTTTCGTATCACCCACCTCTCTGCCCAGCAGTGTACAGTAAGGGGAGGGGCAGGGCATACCCAGTATGTGATGGGAGGTGGGCACAGTACTTGGTCTGGGGAATGGAGTGGGGGCGGGCCCCGGCACTCCATCTCTAAAAGATTTGCCATCACTGTTCTATGTAGTAGTCTGCAGGAAAATGCATACAATGACAAATTTCAGATCTTTGAAGTGTTGAAGTAATATAATAAATGTATGTACATATGTGTGTATATATAGCTTTATATGATATATAATAACATATCATATATATATATATATATATATATATATACTATATTTTTAGGAAAGCAACTTCCTTTTTCATATTAGTAGAGTTGAATCAAGTGACCTTTCCATATTAGTTCAGAGATGTTGAGCTAGGTGAGTGTAAGGAGTTTAATATAATGTGTGTATGTGTGTATAATATTATACAGCCAAATATCTTAGTTTTAAAGCACTGTGTCTCCAAATCCTACTGTAGGATATAACTTCTGGAACTATTAAAGTTGATGGCATTTACTAACAAGTATCATATTCTCTTCCTGACTTCAATATTTTTTCATCTTCCATCTTAGAGTCCATTTTTGTGCTTCATCTACTAACTATAAAGATTAATTTGTTATTTATTAGGTATAGTGTGTAATTTGAACACAGAGAAATAAATACCTGAGAAAGGATTCTTTCCTTGTCTCTGTGATGCATGGTCAGGGAATTTCACTTGAGTTCCTTTAACCAGCAAGAGAATTTTATTCCCAGTTGCCCTTGGAAGAGACTGTTGGGAGATAATGGTCACTCTTGGAATTGTCCCCTCAAGAGTAAGGGGATCAGAGATTTCCTCAGATCACTCTTGGAAGATTGTGGGGGTGATTAGTTGGAAAAATCATAATTTTATCTCAGAAGACTGTTAGTAACTGAACTGGCTTAGATTGAGTTACTGAAGCTGTTTTCTCTGAAACTCTCCAGGGAGAGCAACACAAAGCAGGAGATACACAGACAGCTTGTCTTGTGAAATCTGACACAGACAGCAGAAGGGTGGGGGTTGCTTCAAACTCTCTCAAGAGTATATAAACTACTTTAGGAGTTACTATATATATTTAAGGTTCTTCGTTTTGGAAAGAGGCTTAGATTATCATTTTAGTCGGATAGGATGGTGAGTGTAGTATCTACTTTCATAGACAAAGATTTCCCTTGCAGAAAAGATTGGGTTCGGGGATTTAGTTAGAATTGATTAGATATAGGGAATATATCTCCTATCAATAACTATACTTCCTTTTCCTTTCCCTGCATCTTTTATAGTTTAATAAGCAGGAATTTCTTTATAACCAGTCTCCAGCAGAATCCAACCATCTCCTCAACTGCCAACAACTGAATCTCCATATGAGCTATATTCTATCAATATTTATTGACATCTATAAATACTAGATCCATATTCCCCAAAACATAACACAAAAACATTGACTATACAGCTGATGAACTCCATTTTGATTACCATAACTATATTCATTTACTATTGGTTTGGCTTTTCCTTTTGTGTAATGTTATAAAGTTAACACATGCTTCCATCTCTCGCTCTCTTACAAACTCTTAATCAGTGCATTTAACAAGTTGCTAATATGTTTGCACATGTAGCTAACATGTCATTTCAACAAATCAGGACTTTAATGAGTATGAGGAAAGAGACAACACTTATTTTATTTTGATTTTTCTGTATCCAAATCATCAAATCAAGTCATAAAGAACTGATTGCATACATACTGTGTACCTAATATGCTATTCCTTTGCATTCTACAAAAGAGTATATATGACATAGTTGTCAGTTGGTCAGCCCTAGAATCAGCATTTCTTGTATCATGTTTTCTTATAAGAATGAATGAGATATGCATCTGCTGTCATGTTTTTAAATATTTGTTTGTAAATAAATAAAATAAAGATATCTAAAGTAAACTTGAGAGGAACTGAAGAAGTGAGAAGAATAGCAATTCCCTAGTGCCTCTTCTATATTTTACAGGGTGACATTTAAATGTTTTATCCCAATGTATTGGGATTAATTCAATTTACATTAAAATACATATTAGCTACTCTCTAGGGGAGCTCAGCTTGCCAGTATGAGTGCCAAGTTGTTGCCTAGATTTGGGTGTTACAGTTAAATAAATACTTTTTATCGGAATGGAAATTGTTTCATTATGATCTTGATGAACTTAGGAACACAAATGATAGATATTTAATATGATTTTGTAATTAAGTTTTTCTGATGATTGCATGCTGGGAGTTAAGATGGCAAAGTAAAGGATGTTCCACTCCTCCAATTTCACACACACATAGAAAATAAATCTCAAAACAAAAGAAAGCTAGAGGAACACATCTCACTGGAGTAAGAGGAGAGAACAGCCCAGGCAGCACAGCATCTGGGAGGACTGGCAGATCTTGGAGCAGCCCATGACTCTGCCAGAAGCAGCAAAACTGCAAAATGGGAATGAACCCAGCTGGAACCACTCTAGACAGATAGAAAAGGCAGAAAACCTACAAACGCTTATGTGGGCTTTGGAGCCCTGAGACTACAAGGGAGCAGAGAGGAAGAACTCGAACTATATTGACCTATCCACTCCCAAATGACAGAAGAGCTGTGGGGCTATAAAGAAGCAGAAAGGGGAACTGGAACTACAGTAAAGTAACCTGCTCACTCCTACATGGCGACAAGGTGCCTAAGGCAGTGGAGTCCAAGACAAGGAACCTACCCAGCCCAGGCCACTTGGCAGGAGCAGAGAAGCAGCAGAGTAGGGACCATGCCAGCCCAAAAAACAACAGAGGAACTAGGATTATAGGTGCTCAATATAGCTGGATAAAATAGCTGCAAACTTCCCCATAGCAAGTCAGCAGGGCTACTTCCTTTGCAGATCCACTATGAGGAACAAGAGCAGTCAGTCCTAACCCAAGTACCAGAGAAGAACATTCTGCAAGCTTAGAGAAGTGCACTTTCTACCCCAGGAACAGAGAAATACCTCAGTAGATAAATACAGTAATGGAAAGGAGGGGAACAACCAGAAAAATGAGCAAAAGGCACACACGCGCGTGCGCACGTGCGCGCGCACACACACACACACACACACCCCTAACTTTAGAAAGTTATTTCAGTGACAGAGAAGACCAGAATAGGAACTTAGAAGAGAACAACAATGTCCAAAAAGAAACATATGAAGGCTCAAAGGAAAGTGTATCAGGCCTCAAAAGAATCCCTGGAAGAATTTGAAGTTAAAAAGCCAAATTATCAGAAAATTGACAGAAAAACTCAACAGCTGGGGTGGAAATCACTGAAGAAAGCAACTCCTTAAGGAATAGATTGACCAAATGGAAACACAAAAACTCAAGAAAGAAAATAACTTCCTAAAAATTAAAATTGGACAAATAGAAGCTAATGAAACCATAAGATGCCAGGAAACCAAAAACAACAACAACAAAACACTTTAATAGAAGAAAATCTAAAATACTTCAGTGGAAAAATGACCAATCTGGAAAATAGATCTAGAAGATATCATCTAAAACTCATCAGAATACTTGAAAGCTATGATCAAAAAAAGAGCCCAGGGGACAGCTGGGTAGCTCAGTGAATTGAGAGCCAGGCCTAGAGCCGGGAGGTCCTAGGTTCAAATCTGGCCTCAGCCACTTCCCAGCTGGGTGATCCTGGGCAACTCACTTGACCCCCATTGCCTAGCCCTTATCAGTCTTCTGCCTTGGAACCAAAACACCGTATTAATTCCAAGACAGAAGGTAAGGGTTTAATACAAAAATAAATATAAAATTTTTAAAGAGCCCAGATTACACATTAAAGAAATCATAAGGGAAAACTGTCTTCAGATCCTCAAACAAGAGGGAAAGATAGAAATTGAGAGAATCTATCAATCACCTCCTGAAAGAAACCCCAAAGTAAAATACCTCAGGACTATTGTAGTCCAATTTCAGAACTCTCAGACCAAGGAAAAAGTACTAGAAGCTGCCAGAAGGAAACAACTCAAATATTGAGGTGCTACAGTCAGGATTACACAGGACCTAGCAGACTCTACATTAAAATCAAGTATTTCCATTCCACTTAGATTCAAAAAAGTAAAAACTGAGCATCTGTCCTTTTAAATATATATATATATATTTATATATATATATATGTCCCAGATATATAATCTATGACATTTTCTGATGGGTGAATACTTTTTAAAAAAACTAAATCTTTTTTAAAAATAATTTGAGTTTTCACAAACAAGTATCCTTTTTTAACATACCATTAAATATATTTCTTGATAATTGAATCAAATCACTTTATATCACTTTAGAAAGAAGTATATAAAGTTAAAAACACTAAAAAATATTTATTTTCCATTATTTTGCCAATTCAGGTTTAAAATGTATTTCTTTATCTCCTGAAAAAAGAAACATTTTACTGGAATCCAATGACATTTTAAATGGGTAAGTCAAATTTATTTTTTTAAGGATGGTTTACTCTTTAATTAATATATATTTGTTCTTTTAATTTTATTATGCTATGGCTAATGATTTCAAAATAGTCAAGTCCAAAAGGGAAGTTAGGTATATTCAAAGACCTTTGAAAGGATCTTCACTTTTTTGCTATATTCCAGATTGCATAAAAAATAGGAATGGTGAGCCATTCCTGGAGATTATTTCCAAAGAATTTTCTTTGAGAGTTTTCCCTTTTGCTATTTGGAAGTTGTTTGTAACAACAGCAACAACAATAATAGCTAGTTATTTGTGTAAGACCTGCTATTAGCCCAACATTGAGCCAAGCTCTATACACATATTATTTCATTTGATCATCATAATACTACTTATCTGGAGTTACAAAACTAGTAAGTTTCTGAAGCTGTATTTGAATTCAGATCTGCCTGACTCCAGACCTAGCACTCTACCTGCTGCACCATCTAGCTGCCATAGACTAGTAGACATTATGTTACATTCCACACCATCAATTGGTTAAAGAGGATTTATTTTTAATGGAAAAAAAAAAACAAATTTCAAAGTTGGATTACTAAGACATCCATAGTACTGCCTTCAATGATTTAAGCTTTTATGAAAGAAAATGTAAGGAGTACTTTGATTAGCATTTTAAAAAAGAACAGAATAGCTGTTAAAGGAGATTTGTATAAGACCAAAAACCATTCCCCCATAGATAAGTCATCAAAGGATTCACACAATTCATTTTTGTTGTTGTTAAAAATTTTTCAATTGCATTTTATTTAAGTATTTTTCCATGGTTACATGATTTGTGTTCTCTCCTTCCCCTTTTACCTCCCCTACTCAGAGCTGACAAGCAATTCCACTGGGTTATACATGTATTATCACTCAAAACTTATTTCCACATTATTCATTTTTATAATAAAGTAATCTTTTAAACCCAGAACCAAATCCTTGATAAATCATATTTTTGTCTTCTGCATTTCTACTCCCACAGTTCTTTTGCTAGATGTGAATAGTTTTCTTTCTCATAAGTCTCTCCCAATTGTCCTGGATCATTGCATTGCTCTTAGTGGCAAAGCCATATTTGATCATTCCATAATATTTCAGTTACTGTGTATAATGTTCCTCTGGTTCTGCTCATTTCACTCCACATCAGTACATGGAGGTCTTTCTAATTCATATAGAAATCAAGTATCATATACCACAATTTGTGAAGCCATTCTCCATTCAAGGGACACCCCTTCATTTTCCAATTTTTTGGCACCACAAAGAAGCATGGCTATAAATATTTTTGTATAAACATTTGTATAAATATTTTTTTTATCTCTTTGGGGTACAAACCCAGTAGTGGTATTGCTGGATTGAAAGGCATGCTGTCTTTTAAATTCCTTTGAGCATAATTCCAAATTGCCTTCTAGAATGTTTGGATCAATTCACAACTCCACCAGTAATGCACTAATGTCCCAATTTTGCCACACTCCCTCCAACACTTATTATTTTCCTTTACAGTCATATTATAGGCCAATCTGTGAGGTGTGAGGTCATAGCTCAGAGTTGTTTTTATTTGTATTTCTTTAATTTGGAGGGATTTAGAACACTTTTTCATGTGATTATTGATAGTTTTGGTTTCTTCATCTAAAAACTGCCTATTCATATCCCTTGACCATTTGTCAATTGGGGAAATGACTTGATTTCTTGTATATTTAACTTAGTTCCTTATATATTTGAGAAATTAGACCTTTGTCAGAGACTTTTGTTAAAAAAATTTTTCCCAATTTGTTGTTCCCCTTCGAATTTTGGCTGCATTGGTTTTGTCAAGCAGTCCTTAAAAGAATTGTAAACTATTAATAAATATATAAAAGAATACTCAAACTCACCAATAATAATTGTTCAATTTGTACTGACTAAAATTCAAGAATTTTCTAATCAGTTGAGGAAGCAGCAGTAGAAAATTATAATTAATTTAATCACTACCCTAGGTCAGATGAGAAAGCAGAACTGATATGTTTGCCATTCATCTGTTTTCCAAGATTATTCAGTATAATCATTTATACATAAAGATATAAGTTTAGATATAGATATAGCAGTAGCATTTCCAAAAGTGTCACACAATGTAATATTGTCAGTTTTAAAAGGATAAAACTTTTCAATAATTATGGAAGAATTTCTGATTATGATTTTTCTGTTGGATATTGATAGTGTCTAGGGAAAAACGAAAAAATGAGTTTCTGAACAGGCTGCTGTTCTTTATTTCATAGAGGAAAATAGGAGCATATAAGAAGGAACAAGAAAAGATCAAGACCAGATTAAAGTAAATTAGACAGAACTTGTATTGAAATTTTTCTTAAATGAGTGGACACATTGGGAACAGGAAATAAAACAGTCATGGCCTTTTACCATCCTCAAGCCAGCATTCTTAGTGGGGTATACCCATTCCCAGGAAATGATAGAATTTTTTTTTTAACCCTTACCTTCAGTATTAGAATCAATACAGGTTCCAAGGCAGAAGAGTGGTAAGGGCTAGACAATGGGGGTCAAGTGACTTGCCCAGGGTCACCCAGATGGGAAGTGTCTATGGCCAGATTTGAACCCAGGACCTCCCATCTCTGGGCATGGCTCTCAATCCACTGAGCCACCCAGTTGCCCCTGAAACAATATAATTTTAATGCTATTTTCTTGGCTCTTCTAGCCTCAAGAAATGTTCCTGCATGGTTATACATAATCAACATATTGGACCTGACTTTCCCTGGACTCAATTCTCATTCATGATGGAGTATAATTATGTAGAAAACTCTTGCTGGACTGAACATTGTGAACAATTGGATATTCCTTACATGGCCTTTAAAACAGTCCTCCCAGATGAAGTTTTTAAAAGTAAGGAAAGTTGAAAATTACAAATTTCTCTATTCCAGTTGAAATTTATTTATCATTTGATTTATACAATAAGTATTTTTGAAAATCTTTACTGTTACACTTCTTAAAATGAAGGTTTAATAAATATTGTGTGCCTAAGAAAAGCATAAGGAACATGTTATTAAGACTCCCTACAGACCTGCTAATGCAATTCAGTCTTTAATTAATTAAACTTATCCATTGTACTTATGATCATGAATGCTTTTATGTAGCTTGTGTCTAATGCATTTCTAAGTAATATTGTTTTAAGCAATGAACATTAAATGGGCAATAACCGTTTCCTAGATTCTAAACACCAACGACCCCTGAATGTTTGGGTAGTGACCTAAGCCAAACACTCAGTCACCTTGACTCCTCTCTCCTTTAGCAGTACCTCAACTAAATAAAATTGCTAATTCCAATCTCCAAGATCACCATATCCTTGTACCATGGAACATTAAATAATAATTGTGGAACAGGACTAAAATGCTGGCAGTAACTTAGCATTATGAGTCCTGACTTTCCCCTGTGGGCTACAAAATACAGGTCTCTGCTATACCACAGACTGTAGTTATATATCTTGCCCCAAGTGATTGTCTCAATTTCCATCAGACTTTAGGTAAGAAAGAGCAAAGTCTGGGAATTCCAATGTAGTTCTAAAAGATTGGTTCCCCTAATCACATCTTTGGGATCTTTGATACTTAACAGTGAAAGTTAAATTGCTCTCTCTCTCTGATAATATTTGGAAGTATGAGAAGTTCACAAAAGGAATAAAAATTATTCTTAATCCAGAATAGGAATGTTAAAAGGTTTCAGAGGTTTTCTTATATCTTTTTAAAGAAAACATCCAATGTATATACCAGTGATGGCAAACCTATGGCACAGATGCCAAATGACACACAGAGCACTCTCTGTGGGCATACAAACCACCCTCTCACACACACACCCCTTTCCTTACTAGAAGGACAGAAGGCTTGGGCAGAGCTTCTCCCTTCCCCCTCTCCACTGTGGCTGTAGATATTTTTTCATATAACCTGCCCTTCTGCCCAGCAAGTGTGCTTGGATAAGGAGTGTGCAAGGGATAAGGTGGGCAGCTCACAAGTGCCAGGGCTAGAGGGGAGCTGAGATGGAGGGTCACTCCCTTCCCCTCCTTCACTTGGTCTGATGACCTATTTTCACTTTATCTGTCCCTCCACCCAGCAGCCTAATGGAAGTGCTTCCTCCCTCCCCTCTCTAGGATAAGGGGGAGGGGAGGGACCAATGGGCTCAGGAGGGACATGGCATGGCATGGTCTTGGGGGGGGGAGGGCTCACACAGCACTGGGTCTGGGGGGTAGGACCTGGCACTCCATCTCTAAAATGTTCATCATCACTGGTATATACTCTTCAAATATAAAACAATCCAGAAACAAATCATCATTTTTCTGTTTTAATGGGAAATTGCATGTATGTTTATATATGTTTGTGTATGTGTATATATATATATATATACACACATATATATGCATTTATCAATCTAAACAAGTAAAATTTTTCTTTTTCTAGAAAGTGCCTCACTGGACACATTTGGAGGTTTTCTTTTAGAAATTCAAATCCCATATGTGTTTCTTACCTCTGAAGGACTTCTTAATACACCAGAAATACTTCAGCTACTAGAATCCAAGTAAGATATAAATATGCTAGCTATTTTCTGTGGTTATGTATCCTTCTGGATTCAAAAACTATTATAACAACTTATAAATGAATACTTTATTCCTTTATAAAGAGACAGAAATTATTTCCATCCTAGTATACATACCCAAAAGCACTCTGAATGGATAGAGTGGAAATAGTGATTATGTAATAAGGGCAATGCAATGAGCATTGACACAACAAAGATTTTCTTAAATTTCTCATAAGAAGTTTCACTATTTTAGCTAAATTGTGTTTTGACAGCTACAATATAACTTTAGTGGAAAGATGTTGCAGTGAGTCCTTGAAACAATTTGGGGATACAGATCGTTATGTGGTGGTGACTGTTGATGAGTGCACAGCCATCATTATTCAGGTAAGGCTAAATGCTCAAGAAAATGAACTTATATCTGTGTGTCTACAAGTCTGATAATAGTGTCATTATTAGTTTTTCATTAAGACTATGAAAGAAGATTATTTCTTTTTTCCTCATTTTTTATTGTCATGCAAAACACACTTCCATATTGGTCATTGTTATAAGAGCAAAATCATACATAACCAAAATCCAAAAAAAAAAAAAAACCAAAATTACACTGATGTGAAAGTCAACTCCAAGAGTTCCTTTTCTGGAGGTGGATAGCATTCGTTGTCATGAATCCCTCAGAATTGTTCTGGCTCGTATTTCTGAGAGCAGCTAAGTGTTTCACAGTTGATCATCCCACAGTGTTTCCATTACTGTATACAATGTTCTCTTGGTTTTGTTTATTTTATGCTGTGCCAGTTCATGTAGATTTTTCCCACTCTTTTTGAAATCATCCTGTTTATCATTTCTAACATCACAATTTGTTCAGCCATTCCTCAATTGGAGGACATTGCTCTCAATTTCCAATTCTTTGCCACTACAAAAAGAACTGCTATAAATCTTTTTGTACTAGTAGGTCCTTTCCCCTTTTTATCTCTTTGGGATACAGACTCATTAGTGGTATCAGAGGATCAAAGGGTATGCTCAATTTTATTGCCCTTTGCACACAGTTCCAAATTGCCCTCCAGAATGGTTGGATCTATTCACAACTCAATCAGCAATCCATTAGTGTCTCAATTTTGCCACATTCCTTCCAACATTTGTCACTTTATTGCCATATCAGTCAATCTGATAGGTGTGAGGTAGTACCTCAGTGTTGTTTTAATTTCCATTTCTCTAATCAAGAGTGATTAAAAGGTATTTAAATTTCCAAGTTTGTTGTTGCCCTTCTTGGTTAGATTAATTTTGATTGTACAAAACCTTTTTAATTTAATATAATCAAAATTATTCATTTTATATCTTATACTACTCTCTATCCCTTATTTGGTCATAAATTCTTCCCTTCTTCAGAGATCTGCCAGGCAAACTCTTCTGTCTTCCCCTAATTTAGTTATGGTATCATTCTTTATATCTAAATTATATATCCATTTTGACCATATCTTGATATAGGGTGTGAGATGTTTGTCTATACCTAGCTTATGCCATACCATTTTCCAGTTTTCCCAGCAGTTTTTGTTTAAAAAGTCCTTATTCTGAAAGCTGAGATCTTTGGATTTATCAATTGTGTATCTCTAATCTACTCCATTTATCTACTGTTCTATTCCTTAGCCAGTACAAGATTGGTTTGATGATTGCTGCTATTTAGTACAGTTTGAGATCTGGTACTTCTAGGCCTCCTTCCTTCACATTTTTTTCATTAGTTCCCTAATATTCTTGACCTTTTGTTCTTCCAGATGAATTTTGTCATTATTTTTTTCTAATTATATAAAATAATTATTTGGTAGTTTGATTGGTATGGTACTGAATAAATGAACTAATTTAAGTATAATTGTCATTTTTATTATAATAGCTCAGCCTACCCAGGAACAACTAATATTTTTCCAATTGTATAGATCTGACTTTACTTTATTTGTGTGAAAAGTGTTTTGTAAATGTGTTCATATAACTCCTGTATTTGCCTTGGCAAATAGATTCCTGGCTACTATATAATCATTTAAGTGATTTTATTTTTAATTTTTTTTGAAAATTTTATTTACTTAGTCAATTTAGAACATTTTCTCTTGGTTACAAGAATCATAATCTTGGATCCCCTCCCAACCCCTTCATGTAGACAACACACAATTCCACTAGGGTTTATATGTGTCCTTGATCAAAACCTCTTTCCATGTTGTTGATGTTTGCACTAGGGTGATCATTTAGAGTCTACATCCCCAATCATATCCCCCTCGACCCATGTAATCAAGCAGTTGTTTGTCTTCCATATTTCTACTCCCACAGTTTTTCCTCTGAATGTGAATAGTGTTCTTTCTCGTAAATCCCTCCAAGCTGTTCTGGATCATTGCATTGCCACTAATGGAGAAGTCCATTACATTTGATTGTACCACAGTGTATCAGTCCCTGTATATAATGTTCTCCTGGTTCTATCCTTTCACTCTGCATCAATTCCTGGAGGTCATTCCAGTTCACATAGAATTCCTCCAGTTCATTATTCCTTTGAGCACAATAGTATTCCATCACAAACATATACCACAATTTATTCAGCCATTCCCCAATTGGAGGGCAACCCCTCATTTTCCAATTTTTGGCCACCACAAAGAGTGCAGCTATGAATATTCTTGTACAAGTCTTTTTCCTTATTATCTCTTTGGGGTATAAACCCAGCAATTCCAAATTGCCCTTCAGGATGGTTGGATCAATTCACAATTCCACCAGCAATGAATTAATGTCCCAATTTTGCCAATCCCCTCCAGCATTCATTACTTTCCTTTGCTGTCATGTTAGCCAATCTGCTAGATACCTCAGAGTTGTTTTGATTTGCATCTCTCTGATAATAAGAGATTTAGAACACTTTTTCATGTGCTTATTAATAGTTTTGATTTCTTTATCTGACAATTACCTATTCATGTCCCTTGCCCACTTATCACTTGGGGAATGGCTTGATTTTTTGTATAATTGATTTAACTCTTTATGAATTTGAATAATTTGACCTTTGTCAGAGGTTTCTGTCATGAAGATTCCCCCCCCCCCCAATTTGTTGCTTCCCTTCTAATTTTGGTTGTACAAAACCTTTTTAATTATTGTAATCAAAATTATTTATTTTATATTTTGTGATTTTTTTATAACTCTTGTTTGGTCTTAAAATCTTTCCTTTACCAAAGATGTGACAAGTATACTATTCTATGTTCACCTAATTTACTTATAGTTTCCTTGTTTATATTCAAGTCATTCACCCATTCTGAGTTTTATCTTGGTGTAGGGTGTGAGATGTTGATCCAAATCCAATCTCTCCCATACTGTATTCTAATTTTCCCAGCAGTTTTTATCAAATAGGGGATTTTTGTCCCAAAAGCTGTGATCTGTGGGTGTATCATAGACTGTCTTGCTGAGGTCACTTACCCTGAGCCTATTCCACTGATCTTCCTGTATGTCTCTTACCCAGTACCATATTGTTTTGAGGACCACTTCTTTATATAGTATAGTCTGAGATCTGGTACTGCTAGGTCCCCTTCCTTCATATATTTTTTCATTATTTCCCTGGATATCCTTGATTTTTTTTTCTTCCAAATGAACTGTGTAAAAAAATTTTTCGGTAGTTTGATGGGTATGACACTAAATAAGTTAATTAGTTTGGGTAGGATTGTCATTTTTATTATGTTAGCTTGTCCTACCTATGAGCAGTTAATGTTTTTCCAATTGCTCAGATCTAGTTTTAGTTGTGTGGAAAGTGTTTTGTAGTTGTGTTCATATAGTTCCTGTGTTTGTCTTGGCAAATAAATTCCCAAGTATTTTATATTGTCTAGGGTGATTTTAAATGCAATTTCTCTTTCTAATTCTTGCTGCTGAGATGTGTTGGAAATATTTAGAAATGCTGATGACTTATGTGGGTTTATTTTGTATACTGCAACTTTGCTAAAGTTGTTGATTATTTCTACTAGTTTTTTAGTTGATTCTCTAGGATTTGTTAAGTAGACCATCATATCATCCGCAAAGAGTGATAGCTTGGTCTCCTCATTGCCTATTTTAATACCTTCAATTTCTTTTTCTTTAATTGCTACTGCAAGTGTTTCTAGTACAATGTTAAGTAATAGAGGTGATAATTGGTATCCTTGTTTCACTCCTGATCTTATTGGGAAGGCTTCTAGTTTATCCCCATTGCAGATGATGTTTGCTGATGGTTTTAGGTATATACTGTTTATTATTTTTAGGAAAGGCCCTTCTATTCCTATACTTTCTAATGTTTTCAATAGGAATGGGTGTTACATTTTATCAAAGGCTTTTTCTGTGTCTATTAAGATAATCATGTGATTTTTGTCAGTTTTCTTGTTGATATAGTCAGTTATGTGGATGGTTTTCCTAATATTGAACCATCCTTGCATTCCTGGTATAAATACTACCTGATCATAGTGAATAATCCTCCTGATCACTTGCTGGAGTCTTTTTGCTAGTATTCTTTTTAAGATTTTTGCATCTATGTTCATTAAGGAGATTGATCTATGGTTTTCTTTCTCTGTTTTTGACCTGCTTGGCTTTGGAATCAGTACCGTATTTGTGTCATAAAAGGAATTTGGTAGAACTCCTTCTTTGCTTATTCTGTCAAATAGTTTGTATAATATTGAGATTAGTTGTTCTTTGAATGTTTGATAGAATTCATTTGTGAATCCATCTAGTCCTGGGGATTTTTTCTTAGGGAGTTCTTTGATGGCTTGTTCAATTTCTTTTTCTGATATTGGGTATTCTATTTCTTCTTCTGTTAATCTAGGCAATTTATATTTTTGTAAATATTCATCCATATCACCTAGATTGCCATATTTATTGCCATATAATTGGGCATAATAGTTTTTAATGATTCCCTTAATTTCTTCTTCTTATTATTATTACCTGGTTAGCTAGAAGAATTATGCTTAGAGAGAACAGTGACAACTGTATAGGATGAAATGCCAAGACATAAATATG
Source organism: Monodelphis domestica (assembly GCF_027887165.1). Taxonomy (NCBI): domain Eukaryota; kingdom Metazoa; phylum Chordata; class Mammalia; order Didelphimorphia; family Didelphidae; genus Monodelphis; species Monodelphis domestica. Next base: position 236,515,467 of record NC_077233.1, on the reverse strand, counting down.
TATAAATGCATGAACATATATATTAAACTAGAGGGGAAAAGAGGTTAATTCTAAGAAATAGGAAAAGAAACAAAATGGGGTAAATTTATATGTCATAAAGAAATGCATGGTGGGTGTCAGTGCATTGGAGGTTAAAGAGGTTGGAGATAGGAAATTCTTAATTCTTTTTTTTTAATTATTTTATAGTATTTTATTTGATCATTTCCATGCATTATTCATTAAAGACAAAGATCATTTTCTTTTCCTCCCCCCCCACCGCCCTTAGCCGACACGTGATTCCACTGGGTATCACATGTGTTCTTGATTCGAACCCATTGCCATGTTGTTAATATTTGCATTAGAGTGTTCGTTTAGAGTCTCTCCTCTGTCATGTCCCCTCAACCGCTGTAGTCAGGCAGTTGCTTTTCCTCGGTGTTTCTACTCCCACAGTTTGTCCTCTGCTTATGGATAGTGTTTTTTCTCCTAGATCCCTGCAGATTGTTCAGGGATATTACACCGCCACTAATGGAGAAGTCCATTACGTTCGATTATACCACAGTGTATAAGTCTCTGTGTACAATGTTCTCCTGGTTCTGCTCCTCTCACTTTGCATCACTTCCTGGAGGTTGTTCCAGTCTCCATGGAATTCCTCCACTTTATTATTCCTTTTTGCACAATAATATTCCATCACCAACATATACCACAATTTGTTCAGCCATTCCCCAATTGATGGGCATCCCCTCATTTTCCAATTTTTGGCCACCACAAAGAGCGCAGCTATGAATAGGAAATTCTTAATTCTTAAGTGCATTGGAATTGACTCAAAGAGGAAAGAACAGTCATATCCATTGGAGCAGAGAATTGTTTTGCATCCTTTAGAGAAGTAGAAGTGTAACAAATGGACTGGTGGGGAGGGAAACAACATAAGGGAGGGAGGTGGAGGAGTAGTTTTAAAAGACTGAAAAGAAAATAAGAGGGGAATAAGAAGGGAAGGGTTGTAGAAAGGGAAATAAAATAAGGGTGGGAATTAGGGGGACTAATTAAAAATAAAACACTGGTATAGAAGGAAATAGTGAAAGAAGAAAGGGCAGGACTAGGAGTAGTCACTTAACCCCCATTGGCTAGCCATTACTGCTCTTCTGCCTTGGAATCAATATTGATTCCAAGATGGAAGGTAAGGGTTTAAAAAAAAACAAACAAACACGCAGTAGATAGATACTCATAGAGTAAGTGGATGGAGAAAAATCTATTGGGCATCAACTGAGAAAAAGAAGGCAGGAGTCACAATCATGATATCTGACAAAGCCAAAGTAAAAAAAAAATCTAATTAAAAGAAATAGGGAAGCTAATTACATCCTGATAAAAGGCAGTATTGACAATGAGGAAATATCAGTACTCAACATGTATGAACCAAATGGCATAGCATCCAAATTTCTAAAGGAAAAACTAGTGGAGCTCAAGGATGAAATATATAGAAAAACTGTACTAATGGGAGACCTGAACCTTCCTCCATCAGAACTAGATAAATCAAACCAAAAACTAAATAAGAAAGAGTTAAGAGAAGTGAATGAAATCTTAGAAAAATTAGAGTTTGTCAATATGTGAAGAAAAATAAATAGGGACAAAAAGGAATACACCTTTTCAGCAGCACATGGTACATTCACAGATTGACCATGTACTGGGGCATAAAACATTGCAAACAAGGGCAAAAGAGCAGAAATAATAAATGCAACCTTTTCAGATCACAATGCAATAAAAATAATAATTAGTAAGGGTACATGGAGAGGCAAATCAAAAATTAATTAGAAATTAAATAATATGATTCTACAAAATAGGTTCATTAAAGAACAAATCATAGAAGCAATTATTAATTTCATTGAAGAAAATGACAATGATGAGATATCCTTTCAAAATCTATGGGATGCAGCCAAAGCAGTTCTAGGGGGAAATTTATATCCTTGAGTTCATATATTAACAAATTAGGGAGGGCAGAGGTCAATGAATTGAGTATGCAAATTAAAAAACTAGAAAGTCAACAAATTAAAAATCCTCATGAAAACTAAATTAGAGATCCTAAAAATTAAAGGAGAAATCCATAAAGTCAAAAGTCAAAAAACTATTGATTTAATAACTAAGACTAGAAACTGATACATTTAAAAACAAATAAAATAGACAAAGTACTGATCAATCTAATTTTTAAAAGGAAAGAAGAAAAACAAATTAACAGTATCAAAGATGATAAAGTGATATTAAATGGAATTTTTCTAACTCTTGCTGCTGGAGAAGAAGATTATGTCAAAGTAAAGGGCAGTAGATCATTCAAGTTTTGTTTGTATTATGAAATAGGTCTAGTTGAAAAGAGGAAGGGAGCTAGCTTTCAATTCACAGAAATCAGTTCCTTTAAAGGGGATTTTAAAAGGTAACAAGGAACAAAATACAGAGAGATAGATATGGGAGAGAGCAGATGTTTTGTTTTTAATAAATTTTATTAATATCACAACAGATGAAAATAGAGCAGAATTGAAACTCAAGTAGAACCACAAAACCTTACCTATTTACATTTGCTTTTAAAAAGTGAAATAAAAAATAGCTTTAAATTTGAAATTTAACAAATTATAATCTGTTATCTCTGTGTTCCTTTCTTATCTCATTACTGTTTGAGTAGTTATACAAGTTTTGTTGCCACTGTTTTTTATTGTGTGTATATTCCAAATCTGTATGCATTTTGCATCATTTTAATTCAATTGAACAAATACATATATAAATCTAAACAAAACTGTAACTAGAAATTTTAGGGCCTACAGAAAATTCAGTTGGTTGGGCAGGGAAGAAGAAGATGACCCTGGCCCTCCAATCCCCAGGGAGAGACTGAGGATACAGAAAGCTGTAGGGGAAGGGTACTCTAATCCCCTCCAATCTTTTCCAGTCTTCTTGTTCCTTGACACACACTCAGTTTCATCCAGTGACCCTGTCCTCCTGTCTGTTCCAGAAACAAGACACTCCATGTCTCTGCTCACTGTGTTCTTCCCAACTGCCCCCACAGGAAGAATGTTCTCCCTTCTCTTCTCTGACTGCTGACCTCTGTAATAGTTATAGGGACTGTAGGGATTGAAGAAGTGCAGATGATAAGGAAGGTTTTGTAACAGGGCATGGAAGAATTGAATGGATAGAGGGAATATGGATGCTGGTGAGGTCAAAGGAGAGAGATACCCCCTGCAGAGAGGCTGTCTTTGAAAAATGGGGTTCCTGAGAAATGGGCCAACTATGATAGCCTAAGGGGATATCTTCTCTATTGATTGATGTTGAAGATACTCCAGAGCAGGTATCACAGATCCCCCTGAGGGACAAGCCAAGACCAAGGTCACCCGGCAGGGGTCCAATAAGAACTGTTTATGGTTGAATGGCTGTCCTTGGTTTCAACTCCCTCTATGTCCCCCTGAAATGACAGTTCTCTTATCTGACTGTAGGTTATTTAACTCCAGATGAATTTAATAACAAGTTTAGATAGGGAAGATATCAGGGAAGAGGAAATCAGGATTTCCCTAGATTGGGTTTGAATGTCTTTCAGCTTTTGAGCTGAGGCCAGGCCTCACAGGCTGGTGGAGGGTTTCTTTTATTCCTGTCTATGTTAATCTGTGCTAGTTTTCTTAAATTCAAAGTCTTTAGCAGTAGATAGCAAGAGTAAGAAAAGTTTCTGACCTTCAGAGCTGGTTGGGCCTGTCTCTTCAGGCTGATGCCCCTAAAGACCTGCCTTACAGTTCAAACTGCTTCCCTTTAACCCTTTTGTTCAATGACACGATCACAGGAATCCAGCTTGAGCACACAGTTGGGAAAAGGAATAGAGATACTTCTATCCTGAGACAGGGAGAGAGCCCTCCTTCCAGTCCAAGGGCCAGGAAAGAAAGTTCCGAGACCAACTGTCATTCTCCAAGTTCCCCTTCCCCCACCAACTGTCATTCTTGTCAATATCTTCTCTCTACCATTCCAACTGCTGTTTGTTCCACCTAAGTGGCAGCAAGTCCAAAACTTACTTCAGTTTTCCTTTCCACAATCATTCCCTTTTTTTTGTTGTGACCTTCCCAAGGTCACTTATTTTTATTATACTTACCAATCTACTAAATCTAATTACTAGCTACTCCCCCCAAATAATAAAGTTTCCTCAATTACTCTATCATTATTCTATGCTAACTTTATCTACTCTAAGGAATTTTATGCAGGAAAGTTTGGGTAAGGGTAGTTTTAGGATTTTACAATAAATTCAGTTCAATAAATGTTTGAACAAAACCATTACAAAGACATTTAAATGTTAGTGGTAATACTACTTACTCTTGCTAAGTTAAACTGATACAAACAGGAAACTGATACAAATAGGAAAAACTATTTTATATATCTATAATTATTTACAAATTATTTTATCTATATATATTTCCATTAAACACAATTTCAGCATCAGCTTTATAAGAAACAGTTAAAATTTTACTATCTGTAAATGCAGCTTAAGACTATTTCTAAGTATAATTAACTGTCTATGCTATGTTTAACTGAACTTACTCCTAATCTATTCCCTACTTATAATAACTATTCTCTAAATCCCTAGTCTAATCTATAACCTAATTTTATGTACAACATATATACATGCTATGCTAAATATTTACAGACTCTATCACTCTGTTACTAACCTAATTATAGTATATACATTATGTATAGAGATTGTTTACATATAATACAATAATATACATAGTTCCCTAATCTTGATGTCAGTCAAATAGAAATATCTATTGACCTTTCTATTTGCCTAAGACCTTATGAAACTAACTATATACATATTTACATTTTGCATAAATACAATTTCAGACACTTGTTTCTTTAAACAAGGTCTCCCAATATATGTCAGTTTGTGATTTTGTATTTTGTGTCTAATAGTGTTGTGTTGAATTAATACTTTTCGTGTTTCTTCAGATTTCCACTTCTCATGTTGACTGATGGCTCTCTTCTTTCTTCCAAGTTATGTAGTGTGGCATGCTATTTCCCTAATATGTGAAATTGATTTTGTTTTATGATTTCGCTGCACTCAGTCTTACATATAAATCCTGTTTTCCATCTGTCCTCTTCTTACATAAACAAATCTACAAAGTTCAAAAGTCTTAGCTGTCCATTTCAGCTTTTTCTCTTTGTTTCTTCTCTCTAGCAGCTTTTCTTGATGTTTTTCCTCTGAGATGCTTTAAAATCTTTTCCTCTGGACTGGTTTAAAATCCTTTCCTCTGGGATGCTTTTCCTCTAGACTGGAAAGTTGTCTCCTCACCTCTGTGGTATGTTTGACTGCTGGGATGTCATTGTCTAAAACATCATGTGTCACTATTGTTTTTTATGTTAACTAGTTTTTGTTTTCTTTTCTCAGTACCATCTTTTGTGTAATTATCTTCTTCTCTGTCTGTTACAGTGATGTTGGATTTTCTGGTTTATGTGGGAACAGTGGAACCATGAGTCTTTCCCTGCAGTTTTTATAGGTTTTGGGGTAGTAAGCAATACTTCATGTAATCTAGTCCATTTTATGTCTATAGCCAATTTTCTATTGAAATTTTTTATGTATACTTTGTCTTCTGGTTTGATGTTGTGCAAATTGTAATCCAGGGGTACTGTTTGTTGTGTCGAGCCCATTTCATGCAACTCTGCTATTCTTCTTTGTAAAGCTTGTATATATTTTGTTAATGGACAATCTGGTTTGTGAGAAGTTCTTAGTCAGAGAAAGGAAAATATGATAGGATCATTATGTTGTTTGCTTCTTCCTCTGTTTGTTTTCTATCAGGGATATAATTTTGTCCTACTCCTAATTCTGTGTCTTCTTCCTAAACCTCAAACTTTCATAAAGTTCTTTTCTTTTTTAAACCCTTGGAGTCAATACTATGTATTGGCTGCAAGGCAGAAGAGTGTTAAGGGCTAGGCAAAGGGGGACAAGTGACTTGCCTAGGGTCACACAGCTGGGAAGTATCTGAGGCCGGATTTGAACCTAGGACCTCCCGTCTCTAGGCCTGGCTCTCAATCCACTTAGCTACCCAGCTGCCCCCTTCATAAAGTTCTTGATAATTCTTGATTCCCAATGCCACCATCATTTCTTCTATTGATTTTGTGTTTTCTCTGCCCTGAACTAATTCTGACAGGATCATTTGTTCTTGATTTGAGTTGTTAATATAATCCTCTGTCTCCCATTCTTGTAAAGCTTTGTGATCTTGATTGTAAAGCTTGATATATTCATAAGGTTCTTGGTCTTCCTTGCTTTCTGAGTCAAATATCATTGTATATAGTTCTGTGTGATTCGTATCTTGCACTGACTCTTGCATGGTGATTTCTATATTCCCAAAGTCTTTTGCTAGCTATTGCCCAGTAGTATGCTGTAACTCTGTGTTAGGTGTTGATGAATTTGGTTCGTGTGTGTTTGTTCCTTCCTGTGGATCTGCTATCATATCCCAGTTTTGTTCTTCAGCTACAGACTTCTCTTGTTGCTTTGAACATTTATTTTGCAATCCATCATCAATTTGCAATAGAATTGTATTATCATGGAGACTTAAGGATGGTGTGATAATGTTTGTGTTTGCTTTATCTTGGGCAATTGCTATTGGTTGGAATTCTTTGACATAAGGATTTAAGGTTGACTTTTCATTTATGTCATTGGTATGATCTTTCGTAATATCATCCCTGATTTCAGTGTCATTGTCTCCAGGAGGTCTGCTAATTTGAATGTTCTCTGTTATTTCATTTTCCTCCCCATTGGACCATTCTGTTGTTTGCTCATATGCTTCAGTTAATTCAGTTGCAGTTTGTTTAGAATCTTTAAAACAGTCTAATATTTGTGTCTCCTATGATTCTATTTTTGGTTTTGCTATTTGTTCTATACTTTCTATTTCTAAAGTATATTCTTTCCTTTCGGCTAAGTTACTTTTGTCTTGTGTTGAGACATGTAATTCACTGTTGCTTAGATCTAATCTTTCATGTTCTTTGCTTGTAAAGTTATAATGTCCTAATAAGTTTAAGGTTTATATATTACAGACTGTTGCCAGATCTGTTCCTTCCCCTTTCTTTGTATCTTGTTCCACTGTTCCAAAATTTTTCTATCTAATCTCTGTTATATCATTATATAACTATATTTCTTCCTCTATCTGCTCTTTAGTTTTATTTTTCCTTTTTGTACTCCCAGATTGTATGACAATGCAATTTTCCCCCAAGCCCTTTTTCCCATTTCCTTTCCCATGCACCTGGATTCATAACTGACATTGTTCCGTAGCACCTGAGACTACTCTCGAATAATGTGGTTTTGCTCCCTGTTGCATGTATCTCTCCATGGTTTCTAAATTTGGTGCTTACAATGAACTCTTGCAATTACAATTGCAACATTTTGTATTTGTTTGTGTATTGTTGCTCTACTTTATGTTGCTTTTCCAGGATCTCTTTTTGTTGTTAGCTTGGACTAATTGTGCCTTTAAATAACATTCATAAATCATGTGACCCATTTTTTTATATAGGAAACATTTAATTTCTTGTGGGTTTGTATGACTGCAAAGTGGCTAGATTTTTTATTTCTTCAGTTTCTTTATGTTTAATTTTGCTATTTGCCTCTTTGAGCTTGGTTTTAAGTTCTTTTATTATTTCATCCTTTTCCTCTAGGATTTCTTTATAACCTGTGAATATGTAAATTGCAATTTTTCTTAAATCTTCCAGACTTAGTGTTTCCCAGTCTGGGCACTGAAGTTTAAAATGTGATCTAATAGGTGTGTTACTGCCTTTCACAAATTGTCTCCTTATGTGTTGGACATTTTGTTCATTTAAATTTTCAAAGCCAAGCATATCATCTGCTACTTTAATCACCCTATCAAGGAACTTTGATGGATGTTCCCCACTCTCCTGTCTCAATTTCTCAAATTGTCCCCAAGTATCTGGTCTTTTTGAAAACTTTTCATTGCCTCTAATAGATCTTCTCTGGCCTTTTTTAGATAACATAGATTTGCATTATTAGATGACTCCAAGTCTATTCCTGCCTCTGGCCATGATGTTAAATTTGGATTATTTCTAGTTTCATCAATAAATTGTTGCTTTTCCCTTTTTTAAAATAATTCAGAGAGAATTTTAGTGGATCATAAAGCCTAATTGCTCTTTAAATTCTTTCAAACATTGCATAGGTTTTGAAAACCAGGAAGGAATCCTTTTTTTTTTTCACTTTCAAGGTTTGCTGCTGTAAGTGGATTATGTGTTTTAATATGAATTATGCCGCTGTCTGGTTGTAGGCTTGTTTGATCTCTTAGTGGCAATATTGATATTCCCCCTTCAACCCCATCTCTCTTTTCTTGCTCAGTTATGCTCATACAATGAACATTTTCAACCATAGGAAAGAAGAAGGAAATTAGTGCTAGTCCTCATTCCTAAATTTCCATCCAGTTATACTTTCTTCCTTCTAAAATACTGGCCTTCCTATTTTCTCTGCTCCTCTAAACTATAAAAAAAGAACTGTCCCTCTCATACAGTTTTACCTTTGTTTCTGAAGAAGCTAAGATTCTATTTATTGGTAAATTCACACTTAAAAAAAAACTCTTACCTTCTATCTTAGTATCAATTCTAAGACAGAAGAGTGGCAAAGGTTAGGCAATTGGGGTGAAATGACTTGCCTAGGGTCACATAGGTAGGAAGTATCTGGAGCCAAATCTGAACCCAGGTCTTTCCAACTGCAGGTCTACTGCTACCTAGCTGCCCATTAAATTCATACTTTACTAACAGTTTATTAACTAATTGATCATTCTTAGAACTTTGTGCCTCAGTCTACCTTAATTTTAACTGTTACAGGAATTAAGTCTATATTCTTTTTTGGCATTTGGAATTTGGAATCCAATTTCCTTTACATCAGGTTTTAAAACAAAGCCAAATCTAGTTAAAATAACTATTCAAATCCATGAGCATTTTATATTTTGTTTATTTTTTGGTAGAGTCTGGAAGAACTAAATTGTGAGAAGGCATCAGATAACTTCATTTTAAAACTGATAGCATTATCAATACAGTACAGTTTCTGTTGGATCATTTTCTACTCCAAAGAAAGACTGAATTCAGAGTAAGTAAACAATTCCCTTCTGTGCTGATGTATTATAATACAAATTTTTTCTTTGATAAGTTTAATAGGATGAGGTCAATTAACAAGATGTTATATTTTCTTAAATTATTATTCAGTATTACTCCTCTAATATCAATAGCTCCAGAAATATAAAGCTTGCATATGTTTGTATTGTTTTTCACATAATTTCTCATCTCCCCTCTGCATTCCTCAGACAATTCAGTGCCATGATTATCAGAGTCAAAATTCTGTGCTGGTCCAGAAGCCAGAGAGAAAGGGATTTTCCTGCTTCATTTGATTAGTTTTGGTGTAAATAACTGGAACTTTAATAGATATTAATTTAAAAACATTTATGGGGTGACTCATTGAATAGAGAGCCAAGCCTAAAGCCAGGAGGTCCCAGATTCAAATCTGGCCTCAGTTACTTCCTAGCTGTGTGACCGTAGGCAAGTCTTAATCCCAGTTGCCTAGCCTTCTTTTCTGCCTTGAAACCAATACTTAATATCAATTCTAAAACAGAAGTTAAGGGTTTTTAAAAAGCAAACATCTAATTACTTTGACTTTCTATATTTATTTCCCAAAAAGGATAATAATTTTAAATCAAGGCCACCCCTATTTAATAGACAAACAAACAAGATTTCTCATTTACTTTATAGTATATGGTAGCATGATTAGAAATCCATATCTAGATGCTCATCTTCAACAAGATTATTACTATCAGAATGAACCTTGACTTCACTAACTTTATGATTTTTCCTCTGCTTACTTTCTTTCTGGTTCTCCACTAATCTACTTCAATATGCTAATTTAGGAGACTATTGTGGTATAGATATATAAAATAGATCACATAAAGTTATGCTTCCTAAGGAGTGTTTGTCTTCAAGTAATCATTCAACCCTCTTCCTATCTCTCTATCTCTGTCTATCTCTATCTCCCTCTCTTCCTCTCTCTTTTTCTTTCTCCCCCCTTCCTTCCTCTGTCCTTGATTCATCCACACATATAGATAGAGGCACAGAGAAATACAAATTGGGGAAGGTATCCTGTCCTTGAAGTGTTCCCAGCAGATCTCGACTTGTATAACTCACAAAAAAAATTGTCATAAGTAGCAGGATTTAAGAGGATGCCTATTGAATTATTATTTTCCAGACTCCTTTATCCTCACCCACTGGGAAAACAATGCTAGAGAAATATGAGATGCCTTCTAGAAAATCCTGATTAGGTATAACCTAGATTAATTTTAGAAACTTCTTTTGATCTTTCCTTAACAAGAAGCTTCTAGTGATATTAAAATATAGAGAAAGAGATGTTTTCCTCAGTGTTTTGACAATTATATTTGGATGACAAATGAGTAGCAACATAATAACAGAGCTCTATTTCAGGTACTGCCTTACAGGAAAAACACTTCATCATCTAGCACTGATCTATGCAGCTTTGGTTCCATTTGGATTGAAATCTGAAGAACTAGAAGTGAAGGTATTTCTTTGGCATTTTTCTTGTTATTTGATAGGCTTTTATATATGCTATTCATAAATGAAAATGCTATAAAAGCTCAAATAGTCACTGAGGAAAGGGATTAAAATATTATAGGATCAGATATCTAAGACATCCCTTCTATATCTAAGTCTATGATCCTGTAAAACTGAAAGGGACTTTATATTCCAACATCTTATAGATGAAAAATCTAACCTAAGGGGAGGTACAGTGACTTAGCCAGTGTCTTACAATTAATAAATAGTGAGGCTAGGATTTGAACCCAGGTCTTCTAACTTTAAATCTAGAATTCTTTCTGCTATTCTTCATGATAGGTTGAAAAAACACTATGAACATAGTGTTCAAAACAGGGGGGAAAGCTAGAAAATTCATGGATTATCTCTTGCTTCTCCAAAAAGTTGACCATCTACCATCCTGCTGTCAAATGAAAAATTTATGAACTTAAAAGCTTAATTTGTTACTAATAGGTTTGGAGGGATCAACTAGGTGGCTCAGTGGATTGAGACATGAGGTCCTGAATTCAAATATGACCTCAGACACTTTATAGCTGTGTGACCCTGAATAAATCACTTAGCCCCACTTGCCTAGCCTTTACCATTCTACTGCCTTGAAACCAATACACTGTATTGATTTTAAGATAGAAGTCAAGGGTGAATAATAATAATAATAACAATAACAATAATAATGGGTTTGGAGTGGGAAGGAACATAAGATTGTTTAGTATAGTCGTTCATTTCCATATTTGGAAACTGAAGTTCAAGAAAGTGCCACCATAAGGATGATGAGATTTCTCTACGGTCACACAATAGCAAGTATCTGACCTTTATCAATGGTAGTTGGTCAGCCAGGTTTCCAAATTTCAGTTTTCAGGACAACATATGAGCTGGTTAAGGTATTCTGGAATTTAGTTGATGATAGTTAAACCTGATTTTTTAAAATAATGCTGGTTGAGCTGAAGGGCAATCTAAAGATGTCCAGGCTCTTTACATCAATGTGGACAATCATAAGATGCTATAATCCCTCAAGATGATATCTCCATGCTTCAGATATTACCTAGAAATAATGCCTTCTTGCAGAACTTACAATAATGCAAATTGTAGGTTAGTGTATATGAGAAAGTTGCAAGATAGTGATGTTATTCTTGAGATTATAGGTCCCATGGAAACATTGATGTCTGAGAATGGGGTTCATATTGGACTAATAAATAGCTTAAAACATTAGGGCCTAACAAGGACTAATAAAAATATTCTTTCATAGAATCGTCTGACTCTTATCAAAAGCTGAAGAGGGAAGTAGAAAAGAAAAAATTGCCCTTCATAAATCTGATAAATCTGGTACTACAGTTAGTGGCTTGTACAACATAACTGGAAGAATAACAAAAGAGAGTACCATTAATAGAAACAAAAATCCAAGAAGAGATCCAACAATAAAACCCATGGACTCATATTTTTATGTACAGATGCATGAAGTATGGGCAACACACAGGATTAACCAAAGAAAATAATCCGAGAAGGCAAATTTGATCTCATAGTCATTATTGGGTCTTGAATTTGGAATTCAGTCCAAGAATATATATTCATGTAAGGAAATCTAGAAACTTAACAGAAAAACGTAACGGAATTCAGTTGATCAAGGATCAACAAAGATAGAAAGAGAAACAATATTATAGGAGTATACTATAGGACCACCTGGACAGAGGAATGAATTAGACAAGGAATATGGAAATGTTATAAGCTTAACATGATAGTGTAGTACTAGAAAAGTCCACTAGAAAGCATAGGAATAAATGGGTCTTTCCTTAAAATAATAAGTAATATCTATCTAAAACTATCAGCAAATATATCATCTGCTATGGGGATAAGTTAGAAGCCTTCTCAATATGATAAAGGATGAAGCAAGGACACCCATTATGACCACTATTATTTAATATCGGACTAGAAATGTTAGCTTTAGCAATAAGAGAAAGGAAATGAAGGAATCAAAATGGGCAAGGAGGAAACTAAATTTTTACTCCTCGTGGATGATATAATGGTATATTAAAGAATCAACTAAAAAATTAGTTGAAGTAATTAAGAACTTTAGCAAAATTTCAGGATACAAAATAAACTCACACAAATCATCAGTATTTCTATATATTATGACCCCAAAATTCTAGCAACAAGAGATAAAAAGAGAAATTCCACTTAAGATTATTCTAGACAATATAAAATATTTGGGAATCTATTTGCCAAGATAAACACAGGACTTATATGAATCCAATTATAAAAAAAAAATTATAAAACAATTTCCACACAAATAAAGTTAGATTTAACAGCTGGAAAAATATGAATTGCACATGGCTAGGCTAAGCTAATATAATAAAAATGACAATTCTACCTAAATTAATTTACTTATTCAATGCTATACCAAACTACCAAAAAACATTTTATAGAACTAGAAAAAATAATAAAATCATCTGGAAGAACAAAAGATCAAATGGTCAAAAGATAGGAACAAGCAATTTTTCAGATGAAGAAATCAAAGCCATCAATAATCATATGGAAACACTTTTTAATCACTCTTGATTAGAGAAATGGAAATTAGAACAACACTGAAGTACTACCTCACACCTATCAGATTGACTGATATGGCAATAAAGTGACAAATGTTGGAAAGAATGTGGCAAAATCGAGACACTAATGGATTGCTGATTGAGTTGTGAATAGATCCAACCATTCTGGAGGGCAATTTGGAACTGTGTGCAAAGGGCAATAAAATTGAGCATACCCTTTGATCCTCTGATACCACTAGTGGATCTATATCCCAAAGAGATAATAAAAAAGGGGAAAGGGCCTACTAGTACAAAAAGATTTATAGCAGTTCTTTCTGTAGTGGCAAAGAATTGGAAATTGAGAGGTTGTCCCCCAATTGAGGAATGGCTGATGATGGTGATGAGATACCATTGTGGTGTTAGAAATGTTAAACAGGATGATTTAAAAAAGAGCAGGGGAGAGGGGAATCTACGTGAACTGGCACAGCATAAAATAAACAAAATCAGGAGAACATTGTATACAGTAACAGCAATACTGTTGGATGATCAACTGTGAAAGATTTAGCTACTCTCAACAATGAGCCATAACAATTCTGAGGGACTTAGAACAAAGAATGCTCTCCACTTACAGAGAAAGAACTGTTGAATTTGGAATGCAAATTAAAGCATAGGATTTTTTTCCTATGCTTAAAGCATATTTATTCGAGTTTTTATTTTGGGGTTCTGGTTTTACATGACCATTCTTTTACAAAAATAAACTATTATGGAAAAAAAGTTTTATGTGATAATACATATATTACCCAGTCCAAATTGCTTGCCAGTTCCAAGAAAGGGGAGAATGGGAAGGAAGGAGACGATTTGATCATATACATTCAGAAAACTTGCATGGAAACTTGTTATTATATTTCATTGATAAAATAAAATATTTATAAAAATTTATAAAATAAATTTAAATTTAAAATTTTTTTTAATTTATAAAATTTATAAAATAAAATCTTTATAATGAAAAAAACAAAATATGTTTTTTAAAATAGGAGATCTTAGTTATCAGGATATCTGATAGTATTCTCTATGCCAGTGGCAGAATAGCTAGTTGATTTGTAACTTTCCCTAATGATAACAGAAGCATTCAAAACGTAGAAGCAATGATCTCTGGGATTATTGATCTGGACCTGATTCTGAACAATAAGGAAGAAATAGTTTCTGAAGCATGAACAACAGGAATACTTGGAGCAAGTGACTATTTCATTATTAAGTTCATGGTAGAGGAAATGAAAGTCATGGACTTTTTTTTTAAGACATTATTTTTATTTAGTCAATTTCTAACATTATTCCTTGGATGCAAAAATCATTTTCTTTTCCTCCCTCCCCTCCCGCCACCCCTCCCATAGCTGACGCCCAATTCCACTGAGTATTGCATGTGTCCTTGATCTGAACCCATTTCCATGTTGTTGGTATTTGTACTAGGATGTACATTTAGAGTATACATCCCCCCCCCCAATCATATCCCCTCGACCCATAAATTCAAGCACTAGCTTTTCTTCGGTGTTTTTACTCCCACAGGTTTTCCTCTTCATCTGTATATTGTTTTGTTTTGTTTTTCTCATAGATCCCTCCAGTTTATTCAGGGGCATTGCATTTCCCGTAATGGAGAAGTCCATTACACTCGATTCTACCACAGTGTACAATGTCTCTGTGTACAATGTTTTCCTGGTTCTTCTCCTTTCGCTCTGCATCACTTCCTAGAGGTTATTCCAGTTCCCATGGAATTCCTCCACTTTATTATTCCTTTGAGCACAATAGTATTCCATCACCAACATATACCACAATTTGTTCAGCCGTTCCCCAATTAAAGGGCATCCCCTCATTTTCCAATTTTTGGCCACCACAAAGAGCGCGGCTATGAATATTCTTGTACAAATCTTTTTCCTTATTATCTCTTTGGGGTACAAACCCAGCAGTGCTATGGCTGGATCAAAGGGCAGACAGTCTTTTAGTGCCCTCTGGGCATAGTTCCAAATTGCCTTCCAGAATGGTTGGATCAATTCACAACTCCACCAACAAAGAATTAATTTCCCAAATTTTCCACATCTCCTCCAGCATTCATTACTTTCCTTTGCTGTCATGTTAGCCAATCTGCTAGGTATGAGGTGATACCTCAGAGTTGTTTGATTTGCATCTCCCTGATTATGAGATTTAGAATACTTTTTCATGTGCTTATTAATAATTTTGATTTATTTTACTGAAAATTGCCTATTCATGTCCCTTGTCCATTTATCAACTGCAGAATGGCTTGATTTTTTGTACAATTGTTTTAGCTCCTTGTAAATTTGTGTAATTAGACCTTTGTCTGAGGTTTTTGTTATGAAGATTGTTTCCCAGTTTATTTCCCTTCTGATTTTGGTTACATTAGTTTTGTTTGTACAAAAACTTTTTAATTTGATGTAGTCAAAATTATTTATTTTATATTTTGTGACTTTTTCTAAGTCTTGCTTGGTTTTAAAATCTTTCCCTTCCCAAAGGTCTGACATGTATACTAATCTATGTTCACATAATTTACTTATAATTTCCTTCTTTATGTTCAAGTCATTTACCCATTCTGAGTTTATCTTGGTGTAGGGTTGTTGTTCCAAGGTTGGTATAGGTGTTGATCCAAGCCTAATCTCTCCCACACTGTCTTCCAATTTTCCCAGCATTTTTTATCAAATAGTGGATTTTTGTTCAAAAAGCTGGGATCTTTGGGCTTGTCCTACTCCGTTTTGCTGAGGTCACTTACCCCAAGTCTATTCCACTGATCCTCCTTTCTGTCTCTTAGCCAGTACCAAATTGTTTTGATGACCACTGCTTTATAATAGTTTGAGATCTGGTAGTGCAAGGCCACCTTCATTATTTCCCTGGCTGGCTATCCTTGATCTTTTGTTCTTCCAAATGAACGTTGTTATGGTTTTTTCTAATTCAGTAAAGAAGTTTTTTAGAAGTTTGATGGGTATGACATTAAATAAGTAAATTAATTTGGGTAGGATGGTCATTTTTATTGTGTTAGCTTGTCCTACCTATGAGCCTTTGATACTTTTTCCAATTGCTCAGATCTAGTTTTAGTTGTGTGGAAAGTGTTTTGTAGTTGTGTTCATATAGTTCCTGTGTTTGTCTCATCAGATAGATTCCTAAGTATTTTATGTTGTCTAAGGTGATTTTGAATGGAATTTCTCTTTAAAATTCTTGCTTCTGAGATGTGTTGGAGATATATAGAAATGCTGATGACTTATTTGGGTTTGTTTTGTATCCTGCAACTTTGCTAAAGTTGTTGATTATTTCAACTAGCTTTTTAGTTGATTCTCTAGGATTCTTTAAGTAGACCATCATATCATCCACAAAGAGTGATAGCTTGGTCTCCTCATTGCCAATTTTAATACCTTCAATTTCTTTTTCTTCTCTAATTGCTACTGCTAGAGTTTCTAGTATGATGTTATATAATAGAGATGATAATGGGCATCCTTGTTTCACTCCTGATCTTATTGGGAATGCATCTATTTTATCTCCTTTGCAGATGATGTTGGCTGATGGTTATAGATAGATACTGTTTATTATTTTTAGGAAAGACCCTTCTATTCCTATACTTTCTAGGTGTTTCCAATAGGAATGGGTGTTGTATTTTGTCAAAGGCTTTTTCTGCATCTATTGAGATAATCATGTGGTTTTTATTGGTTTTCTTGTTGATACGGTCAGTTATGTGGATGGTTTTCCTAATATTGAACCATCCTTGCATTCCTGGTATAAATACTACCTGATCATAGTGAATAACCCTCCTGATCACTTGCTGGAGTCTTTTTGCTATGATTCTATTTAAAATTTTTGCATCTATGTTCATTAAGGAGATTAGTCTGTAGTTTTCTTTCTCCGTTTTTGACCTGCATGGCTTTGGAATCAGTACAATATTTGTGTACTAAAAGAAATTTGGTAGAACTCCATATTTGCTTATTATGTCAAATCGTTTGTATCGTATTGGAATTAGCTGTTCTTTGAAGGTTTGATAGAATTCACTTATGAATCCATCTGGCCCTGGGGGTTTTTTCTTAGGGAGCTCTTTGATGGCCTGTTCGATTTCTTTTTCTGATATGGGATTTTTTTTAAGAATTCTATTTCTTCTTATGCTAAAATAGGCAATTTATATTTTTGTAAAAATTCATCCATATCCCCTAGATTGGCATATTTATTGCCATATAATTGGGCAAAATAGTTTTTAATGATTGCCTTAATTTCCTCTTCATTGGAGGTGAGTTCTCCCTTTCCATCCATAATACTGTTAATTTGGTTTTCCTCTTTCCTCTTTTTTATTAGATTGACCAATACTTTGTCTGTTTTGTTTGATTTTTAACTCAATAGTTCTATCAATTTTGGTTTTATTAATTTCTCCCTTAATTTTTAGGATTTCTAATTTGGTTTTCTTCTGGGGGGTTTTAATTTGTTCGCTTTCAAGTTTTTTGATTTGTATATCCAATTCATTGACCTCTGTCCTCCCTAATTTGTTAATATATGAAGTCAAGGATATAAATTTTCCCCTGAGTACTGCTTTGGCTGCATCCCATAGAGTTTGAAAGGATGTCTCATGATTGTCATTTTCTTCAATGAAAATATTAATTGCTTCTATGATTTGTTCTCTAATCAACCAATTGTGGAGAATAATATTATTTAATTTCCAATTAATTTTTGATTTGGCTCTCCATGTACACTTACTGATCATTATTTTTATTGCCTTATGATCTGAGAAGGTCACATTTATTATTTCTGTTTTTCTGCATTTGTATGCCATGTTTTTATGACCTAGTATATGCTCAACCTTTGTGAATGTACCATGTGCTGCTGAAAAGGTATATTCCTTTGTGTCCCTATTTATTTTTCTCCATATATCTACTAACTCTATTTTTTTCTAAGATTTTCTTTTACCTCTTTCTTGTTTATTATTTTATTTGATTTATCTAAATTTGAGTGGTAGGTTTAGGTCTCCCACTAGTATAGTTTTACTATCTATTTTCTCCTTCAATTCTACTAGTTTCTCCATTAGAAATCTGGATGCTATACCATTTGGTGCATACATGTTGATTAGTGATATTTTCTCATTATCTATACTCCCTTTTATCAGGATGTATTTACCTTCCCTATCCCTTTTAATCAGGTCTATTTTTACTTTGGCTTTGTCAGATATCATGATTGCAACTCCTGCCTTCCTTCTATAAGTTGAGGCCCAATAGGTCTTACTCCAACCTTTAATTCTGACCTTGTGAGTATCTATCTGCCTCATGTGTGTTTCTTGTAGACAACATATGGTAGGATTCTGTATTCTAATCCACTCTATTTGTCTACATTTTATGGGCGAGTTCATCCCATTCACATTCAAAGTTATGATTGTCACTTTCGAATTCCCTAGCATTTTGATATCCTCTCCTAGTTCTGTCCTTTCTTCTTTTGCTATATCCTTTTAACCTGGTGGTTTACTTTTAGTCAATCTCCCTATTCCCCTCCCTTAATATACTTCCCTTTCTGACCCTTCCCTTTTTGCTCCCTGCTTGTTTTTTTAGAGTCTGTTAAGTTCCCTCCCCCCTCTCCTTCCCTCCCTTTTTTTGTACTCCCTCCCCACTGTTCCCCTTAATTTTCCCTTCTTCCTTACCCTGTAGGATAAGATAGAATTCAAGATCTCAATGGATCTAGATGTTCTTCTCTCTCAGAATTGATTTCACTGAGAGTAATATTCGAGTATTATCTATTAGCATTCTCTTCCTCTCCCTCTTATAAGAGTATTCTTCCCCTCCCCTTCCCATGTATATCTTTGTGTGACAACGATTATGCTATTTATTTTATTTTTTCAAGTATCTCTTGGTACCATCATCCATTCCCCCCACCCTTTTTCTTTTTTTTTTTTTCATGTTTATAGCCTTTAATGCCCCAATCTTTTCCTATGAATGGTTTTTCTATTTACTATAATAATGAAAACAGTTTTTGAGATTTTCAAATAACATTTTCCCCATATATTAGTATATATAATT
Organism: Monodelphis domestica; assembly: GCF_027887165.1. Classification (NCBI taxonomy): domain Eukaryota; kingdom Metazoa; phylum Chordata; class Mammalia; order Didelphimorphia; family Didelphidae; genus Monodelphis; species Monodelphis domestica. The sequence continues at coordinate 236,496,335 of NC_077233.1, read as the reverse complement.
TGATCTAATTGTAGACCTTAAAGAAGAGATTGAATAAAAAAAAACATTTTTCTCCTTTTCCCTCTCTTTCATATTTACCTTTTCATGTTTCTCTTGATCTTTGTGTTTGGATATCAAACTTTCCACTTAGTTCTGGTCTTTTCTTTACAAATACTTGGAAATCTTCTATTTTGTTGAATTCTCATACTTTCCCCTGGAAGTATATAGTCAGTTTTCATGGATAGGTGATTCTTGGTTGAAGACCAAGTTCTCTTGCCTTTCTGAATATCGTGTTCTAGGACTTGCGGTCCTTTAGTGTGGAAGCTGCCAGGTCTTGTGTGATCCTGATTGGTGCTCCTTGATATCTGAATTTCCTCTTTTTGGCTTCTTGTAGAATTTTCTCCTTAGCTTGAAAGCTCTGGAATTTGGCAATTACATTTCTGGGAGTTATTTTGGGGGGATTTAGTGTAGAGGGTATTCTATGGACTCTTTCAATGTCTATTTTCCCCCGGTTCAAGAACATCAGGGCAGTTTTCTTGAATGATCTCTTGTAGTATGATGTCAAGATTTCTATTTATTTCTGAATTTTAAGGTAGACCAATGATTCTCAAATTGTTTCTCCTTCCTCTGTTTTCCTGATCTGTCACCTTGTCAGTGAGATATTTTATGTTTTCTTCTATTTTGTCAGTCTTTTGACTTTGACTTATTAATTCTTGCTGTTTTGCACGGTCATTGGTTTCTAGTTGCTCAATTCTGGTCCTTATGACCTGGTTTTCTGCTTTAACCTTTTGGTATTCAGCTATGATTTCTTCATTTTTTTTAACCATTTCCCATTTCTTTTGCCATAAAACTTTCATTTTTTTTATAAGCTCCAATTGAAATTCTTCCAGGTCTTGTGGACAATTTCCGGGTTTTTTTAGGTTTTGCCTTTGTTTGAATTTCATCCAGTATTTCCTCTGTAGCCTGGGTTTTTCCTCCGTAAAAATTCTTGAGGGTCACAGTCTTTTTTTTTGTTTGTTTGTTTGTTTGTTTGTTTTGGAAGGATTTTGAGGCTCCTGTGCACAGTTAGCCATTTCCATGTATGTTTTCCCTTCCCTTTTTAGTCGGAAATCTGAGTGAGCTGGGCAGGTTCTCTGTGTATGGAGTTAAGGAGCAAAGGTTTTGCCTGAGACAAGCTCTCAAATCTCCACAGTCCTTTGTAGCTCTTCTCTGTGCTACCTCCCCAGGTGCATCCAAGGTCTGCACTCCCCTGCCTGCCTGGGTTTCCAGTCTAGCTGCTTTCAGGGGAGGTCCCCGGCAGACCTAGTCATCTCCCAAGGACCTAGAAGTGCCCCTTGCTCACTCTAGAGGTGCTCCTTGCTCACTCGCTGGTTCTGGTGGGCAAGCCAGCTCTGAACACCTAAGGTCTGCACTCCCTCAAGCACGCTGGGGTTTCCTGTCAAGCTGCTTTCAGGGGTAGGTCTCCAGTGGTCCTAGTCATCTCCCAAGGACCTAGAGGTGCCCCTTGCTCACTCTAGAGGTGCCCTTCACTCGCTCGCTGGTTCTGGCCTGCGCTGGCTCTGACTCTGGCTCCATAGGTGGAGTGGGGGAGGGTGGATTGGCTCGCATTTGGGTGGAAGCTTTTTCACCCTCTTATAGTTTGGAAATGCCCCAATCCTACATACCTTCAATGCTGCGCCCTACTGTACAGTTTCTCCATTCTTCTGAAAATGATTTTTAAGATTTTTTGAGGTGGTCTTTGTCGGTGTGTGCTGGGGAGAAGTGTCCCACCTCTAGAATGCCTCCATACTTACCTGGAAGTGTCTCCATGCACTTTTTGGCATGCATACTACATTTTAGGGAAGTAAATATCAAAAGTTCAGTAAAAAATAGCCCAACATCCAGTAGCTTATTATTGAAAGGAAGAGGCATCCCCAAAGAATAGGAAGTTGTTAAGAATGAAATACAGAGGCGCAAGCAAAATTTATTTTGAAGAGGAAAAGGGGGAACTTACTAAAAGAGACTGATTTGAATACTCACTGACATGCAGATTTTAAAAGAATATAGAGAAGATGTAAACAAGAGCAAGTAACAAAAGTCATACCAGAACGAGTAGCATCAGCTTTTAAGAATTGTGTCAGGTCTAATACAGCCAGAGTAATATAAAGTTGATTAGCTATGCTAAGCATGATAAAAAAAGAATTGGAGGGGAACAGAGTGATCCAAAAAGGAATAAGACCACTCACCATTCTGAATGAAGAGAAGGATGATAATGGATGATTGTGAGAAGGCTGAACTGTTTAATTCTTATTTTGCTTCAGTTTTATTACTAAGACAATGATCTTTGTATTAAAAAGGATAAAAACAAAAATTGGGTTTGGAAACCTAAGATAAGCAAAAAGTGGTTGAACTGCTTTTAGCTATCCTAAATGAATTCAAATCACCAGGCCTGAATAAACATTAAAAAGCCAAGAGAATCAGTAGAACTGAGGCATTCTCTAAGAACTTAGAGAATGGAAACAATGTGCTGTTCTAGAGATTTCATTCCTATTTTTATCCTTTGTCACCACATGAGATTTTCAAAGTAATAAAGGAAATAAAACCATCTAAATTGAAACTAAGGCAACATGGAGAGAAGAGACTTTTGAGTCAAGAAGAATTTGTTAAGAAGGCAAGTCTTCTTCCTTCTCTTGCTCTGAGATGACATGCCACCTCAAGAGCTGAGATAATCAAAGAGAAGAAACTTCCGATTCGAAACCAAGAGCCACTTATCTAGGTGTGAAAAAGCTCTGTAGCATTCCAGCTAAAGAGAGTACAATAATAGCCAGTTAAAGTAGTAGCTAAAAATAGAAAAATATTTCAGCTGACCATGAGCCCAGGAGACCTATGGATTGTCCAGCAAAGATACTGTTCATACTGTTCCCTGAGAAGAATAATTCCAAGGATGGGCAAAGTTCTGGAGACAGGAAATGGAGTATCATTTGTGAAAAGAGAAGCAATGAAAATTAAAAGCACATATGGTTCCATCAAGAAGTCATGCTCTCCTACTTTCATTTCCTTTTCTGAAAAGATAATTAGACCAGTAAATTAAGGTACTACTAGAGACATAATAAAAATAAAAATAAACTTAGGTTTCAGCAAAACACTTGACAAAGCCTTCAGTTGTATCTTTGTGAAAAAGGTAGAGATAGGGGTTAGAAGATAGTACAGATAAATAGATATAGGAACTGGCTGACAACCAAAAAGTCATCATTGTATAGATGGCAGCTTGAAAGAAAGTCTCTAGCAAAATGCTCTGATTATTAGTCCTTTTACCCTTCAATGCTCAACGGTTTAATTTGTTTGCTTGCTTGCTTGTTTGTTTGTTTTAAGGGAGTGTAGGAAATTAACAATCTAACAACCAAAAAAAAAACACAAAAATGTTGTAATTTAAAAACTTAGTGAGAGACTGCAAGGTATGTCTTGATAGCACTAGAGTCAAAAAGAAGTGGGTTAAAGCTTGGCCTCTGGCACATACTACCTGGCTGTTACCTAGCCAAATTATAGATGATTTCCTAGGCTTTTTTAGGAAAGGAGATTTCTATACTGGGAATTCTATACATCATTGAAATCACGGGTTCAAAGCAAAATAACCACCAGCCAACCTTTTCATAAAACATAAGCTTTATACATTTTACCTTTCAGATCAGAAAGTAGGTAATATTTCCTTTGGAGTTACTCTACTCATATTAGTTTAAGCAAACCACCCCCAAAGAGGCAGGCGAGAAGAAAAGCAGGAACCAGAAGCAAAAGAATGAGGAGGAAGACAGTGCTCCCCTAAGCATAAAGAATCCCAAATGACATCCATGTATCCAGACTCTATAAGTGATTTTACCTATTTTGGATGGAAATAATGTTTCATTGTCCAAATGATCCTGTACCAAAGTCATCAGGTAATCAATATACTTTGGTGCAGAATGCTTAATAGACTTCTTTATGTTGTTCCTCTGCCCACTGATATTCATATTTTGGGCCAACTGTCATCACTGGACAGCTCTCTTTAGTATAGAAGTCTATCTGGTCCCATAAAGCATATTGATCTGGTTGAAGAAAGCCAGTGTTTCTTGTGCCCCACTCATTTAGGTCCTTCCCCTCAAGAATAGGCTGCCTCTTTCCAGGATAGCTTCTGCATGTTTCAGGAGCTCATACTGATGAGAACTTTCTAGAATAATCTTCTTTGTCTTAAGTTTTAGGGGACCAACGTCAAACAAGAAACTCATGTTGGATGTGAAGGGGGTGGGCATGGGATGGAGGAGGTCTGCACTGGTGGCAGCAGGGCAAAGCAGGTAGCGCTGGGCTGTGACTTGGGTTTTGCTCAGCTCATTCTGGGACCTCAGCTTTTTCCTATAAGTAATTTTGATGGAGGCTCAGAAAGCATTCTTTTCAAAACCTCAGATAGCAAACATATTGGTTGATAAAATCTACAGCAAAAAGTTTTAAGTAGATTTGAATGATAGACTTAATAAAATAAGACAATTCAATAGGAATAAACATAAATTTCCCACAACATAATGTTCCTTGAAGGCAGGGACTATTTTTATCCCCCCAGTACCAACATAGTGTTAAATGCACGATATTATTTAATAAATGTCTATCCAATGAAAGAAGCTCTATGCTTGGGGTAAAAAAGAATCAGTTTTGCAATTTCAGAATCAAGGAGACATGGATAAAAAATAGTACTTATGAAAAATAAATGGAGGTTTTAATATGCTACAAGTTCAGTATGAGTCAATATGATGTGGTAATAATAGAATGAATTGCCTCAGAAGGTATTATTGATCAACTTCCAAGTATGAAGTGTGTATTGAATAGGAATTGTTAAGAATGTTGTAAAAGGGATTCTTGTTCAGGTACAGGTTGGATGTGGTCTCTGAGGCTTCATTTTAGCTCTTTGTGGTTGTGATTTTTTTATTTGTATGATGAACTATTTCTGTGAATTCACATAAATTAAATTATAAAAATACTCATGCCAAGGATGGATAAAGGCCCCCTCTGACTGTAGTATTCAGGAGAATGTCTTGAGGGTAAGATGCTAGGTGGGCAGTTGAGGAATGGTCAACATGGAAAACCTAGAACTGAAGAGAGAGTATTATACTGCAAACCTGAGGAACCACTAGAGGTCTTTTGCCATTAGGGGAAAAAAAAGAAAGAAAAAGGCCTCAAAATCATTCCACATAAAATGATTCAAAATGTCTGTTTAAAAAAAATGTCTGAATATTCTAAATCATTTAATTAAATAAAATTTTCAAAAAAATGTCTGTTGAAAATACTTATATTCACACTAAACTGCTTTCCGAAATAATTGTATTTTTATTTTGGTTACTTCTACAAGAAGATAAAATATTTTGGTGTTTCATTGATTTAATTTGGGTAATCCATCCCAAGTAGAGATTTTAAGTCATTTATGCCTTCTTAAACTCTGTCACTCTCATCCATGTCCTCTTAAAAATCCTTCACAGCAAGTCCATCTAGTATGGTACTGAGAAAATCAAATTTATTCTGATTCCATTTTGTAATTGATTCCATCCTGCATCACCTCTGATATGTTGCAAACTTGCCTAAGTCAATGTTTCTTTGTCTCTGAGTTGAGTTCATCTTTCCTCTCTGAGCTAAGTTGTCCCATAAATCAGTCACTTTAATTCCAAGAAATATATTGTCTCTCCACATCTTACTGCTTATATACAATTAAAAGAGATCTTATTATTTTGCTAACAAGCCCTGCAAAATGTAGATAGGTGCCCGGAAGTCTCTTTTCTCTGCATTGCTATCAGTCCTTCAAGAAAGTCGGAACTGTAATCATTGTTGCCTTCTGGATACACTCGTATTGGTTAATCTACACATTATTAAGTGTCCACATCTCTAAATATGTTGAGAGTCAGAACTCCTGGCATCTTCGTGTCTGCAAAGCTGAACTCTACAAGATCACAGAATTCTGCTGTAGAGAAAGTTCCTCCCCTAGTCACCCGACTTACATCCTCAGCGTCTTCTCAACTCTTCCTTCACGTTGCACATAACTAATCTGTTGTCTTTTCATTTCACTTCTACATTCACAGCATCTTTCATAGAACATCCCTCTCCCGACTCCCACAGACACCCCCCTAGCTGAGGCCCTTGTCACCTCTCACCTGCTCTATGGCAATAGCCTTTTTTAACCCCTTCCCTTCGGTCTTAGAGTCAATTCTGTATATTGGTTCTGAGGCAGAAGAGTGGTCCGGGGCAGCATGCCCCTCTGCAATAGCCTTTTACTTGGTCTCTCCACCTCGAGTCTCTTCCGCTCTCATCCGTCCTCTATTCTGCTGCCGAAGGGATCTTCCTAAACCGCAAGTGTGGCCATTGGAAGCTACTGCCCTGGAAACACCCATGGCTCCCCCATGCCTCCAGTATCCAATATGAAGCCCTCCACGTGCTGTCCTTTTCCTACTTTCTCATCTTCCATTTCATTCCCCTCATTGACCTGCTTGCTCTAAACCGTACAGGCTGTTGCCTATGGCTGGAATGCTCTCTTTCATCACCTCTTGAGGTGAGCCCAAGGCTCAGTGGTTAGGACACAGGGCCTAGAGTCAGGAAGACCTGAATTCAAATCCAGCTTCAGACAAGTCACTTCACCTCTGTCTTGGTTTCTTTACCTGTAAAATGGGGATGATAATAGCATATACCTTTCAGGTTTGTTGTGAAAATCAAATGAGAAAATATTTGTAGAGCATTTAGCATCATGCCTGGGTGCTGTAAACCCTTGCCTTCCTTCTCTCTGCTCTTCTTCAACACAGCACAATCCCACAATGCCATCCCCACTCCCACTGCTATTGTACATGTCTTATATGCACACCGTTGTTTGAAGCTGATCTCCCCCATTAGAATGGGAACTCCCTAAGGAGACGGGACATTTTAAGATGGGAGCTGGGTTCCTTTTAAAGTTGACACATTGAATTTCATTGTAATAGATTCGTAGATTTGTGTATTAAGCATACCTTTAGGCTTATGTGACCCCTGTGTAGCTATACTAATAACAGCGGTTCTTGAAGAAAGAAGGTGGCAGAGTGGATCAAGTCGTTAGGTAGACCTAAGCTGGCATCCGACTCTTACTAATGTGTGACCCTGAACATTTCACTTAAGCTTTCAGTTCACCTCAATGCACTGACTAGAGTCCGTGTGCACAAAAACTGGCAGGTGACACTAGATAAACTAGGGTTGTGTGGGGCTTTCTTTCTTTCTTTTTTAACCCTTACCTTCTGTCTTGGAATCAATTCTGTGTATTGGTTCCAAGGAAGAAGAGAGGTAAGGGCTAGGCAATGGGGGTCAAGTGACTTGCCCAGGATCACACAGCTGGGAAGTATCTGAGGTCAGATTTGAACCCAGGACCTCCCGTCTCTAGGCCTGGCTGTCAATCCACTGAGCCACCCAGCTGCCCCCCATTTAATGTGTTTTCTAAGGAAATTATTCTTTATAATAGTTTTACTTTGTAAAGACCAACTGAAAATAAAAGGAAAGAATGAAAGTCACACATTGTTTGCATGGATATCAATCAAATTAATCACATAAGATGATTTCATTTTTTTACTTTTCCCTTTACAAAAAATTTAAGTGCCTAAGATATTAATTCCTAGTCTTGCCATTGTAATACCTTCATATAGCTCCCAACAATTTTAAGTAGCTTTGAGAAATTGCCAAAAAATAAGACTAACTTTAGTTTAACTACATGTGTTTATCGTACAACACCTTTTTGAGGAGAATGCCATGACACAAAATAAATAATAATATGTACAACTTCAAAAGTGTTGACTATTATTACTTTAAATTAAACTTTTTTTTTACTTAGGACATGATATTAGAGTTAATTTACAAATGTCCATTTTCTTCCTTTTATTTAAATTTATCTTTGAAAAATTTGATATTGTGCTTTTATGAAATAGACATTCATTTTCTGCTATTTGTCAATAAGGATTTTTATTTGTGATTATCCCCGAAAAACCTGCAATTACTAGTCACATTCAAGTTATCTAAATGAATTTTAACAGTAATCTTATTGCAGAGAATTTAATAGTAGTAGATAACAAATTTAAAATAGGGAGTTATGAGGTTCCACAAAATAAAAGGGGAAAAGAAAAACTTCTAATACCTCGGAAATGAAATGACCTGTATGTCAGGTAGATCAGTTTAATTAATTATGATGGATATTATTAGTGGTGTTAGAAATATTGAAGCTAAGGAATCAGCTTGTTTCCTTTTTTTCTATTCAACTAAAAACTACTAAAATATGTGATAATTTATTCTCTATTACAATTGATGTCTAACATGGAAAAACTCTTTTTAGCTTGTTATTATGCCAGGCGTGGAAGAAACTGCACAGCTAATTCGCCAGATTGCGGACCACATCTTGATTTCCTCTGAGAGAGATCCTCATGAATGGCTGGACAAGTCTTGGCTTTCAGTTTCACCAACTAAGGTGTATTTCTTAGCTGTGTTAATTATTTTTATTGATTACAAAGTAAATAAATAATTTAGATTCGGTAGTGCTAGTTTCAGTTTCATTTAAGTTGTGCTAATCAGTTGGTATTAATAGATAGTGAATAATTATCACAATGTACAGTAAGTTTTGCTCATAGCAGTATTTTTAAAATCTTATCTTTTCATCAAAGGCCTAACTTTAAAAAAATAAGCTTATTAAGAATTATGTTGAATGAAAAAACAATAATAATAAAGTCTATAGTACCTTGAGGATTTGGTCATTTTATTCGGTAACTACCCTGAAAAAATTACAAGTATGGATGTGAAATATTTTAGCATGATGAATTTATTTCATCATTTAATTACTAAGCATACTAGGTCATTAGAAATGCTCGCTTAGAGACTTAAATCTTCCCAAGATTTCATACCAACCCCAATTATCTTTAAATGCATTCAGAAACTGTCACAGACAGACCTCTTTTTGTGTTTTAAAAAAATAACCCTAGATATTATTTAAAGATTCCACTATTGTTTATCAAATGAGATATATTTGTGTTTTTTTTAATTAATTTATTTATTTTCGAATATTTTTCCATGGTTATATGATTCATGTTCTCTTCCTTCCCTCTTCTGGAGCTAACAAGCAATTGCACTGGGTTATACATATATTATCACTCAATACTTCTTTCCATGTTATTCATTTTTGTAGTAATTTTTAAAAACCAAAGCTCCCAATCATATGTCATATAAACAAGTGATAGATACAGTATGTGTTTTTCTTCTGCATTTCTACAAATGAGATATATTTGTAAAACCTTTGCAACCCTTAAAGTCTTCTATAAATATCAGCTTTGGTACTCTTGTGGGTCCTAATCCTTACTTAGCATCTTTGTCTCTTGTTTTAAGAACGGCCATAATCTATTTCAGGCCTACAGTGCTAGGCAGCATTATAATTACACCAAGCCTAGGATGGGTTCTCAAAAGCTCTGCCAGCATTGTGGAACTCTGGCTGGGCCTGTCAATCTATACAACCTCCAGTTTAATCTAGCGTCGTGCTGCATGTTCATGGTCTAAGAATCAGCCTAGCGAAACTCAGAGGTTCTCTAGATTAGCCACACAATGACGAACTGTTTTGCCCTGGCAGCTCTTGAAGATGGTCGGTTAAATCCAGACGAGTTGCGCCCTGCATCGATGGCCTGCCTTCCTGAAATCACAGGCTTTCGATTCTGACACAGCCACAGCTAGTGTTTTGACTATATCAAATTTAGAAATAGGAAAAAGAACTGTATTTTCTCCTGTATGAGAAAAGGCCCTCTGAGCCATTTCCAAAGGGCGTCATTATATTTTCCAGCAGTTAAGCCAGCGTCAGCTTTACTCCCTGAATATAGAGATTGGAATAGCCATCCCTACGCACAAACCCAGAATCCGTACATTCGGGAGAGGGGACTGGAGGGGTTTGGGCATGGAGATTAGTGTTCTACGTAAGAAGGGGAGGGGAGGAAGAGAAGCTTAAGACCGAACAGCACGTAGAGGACCCTGTAGGACTGCTATTTTCTTCCTTATTCCACATCCCCCTTTGGACTACATGATGCTCTTGTGACATGTCCTTTTCTCTTTGAGACTGCCCTTACTGGACATTTTAACTCAATTTCAATTCTAAAATGTTAGGGGGAGAGGAATTGTGCCCAGCAAAGTGCTTTACACATAGTAAACACTCAATAAATGATCACTGAACTGAATTGAATACAGTTCAGTTAACCTGGGGTCAGTCCTACACTTCACCATGATGAGTTCTGACAACCGGCACTAAAAAGGCTATGTATGACTATAGAATTTGTGGCCAGTGACTTATAGGGCCTAAATCATTTGATCTTTCAAAACCATTTTTCAGTTCTGTGATCTGTTGGTACTTCTGTTTGTAGGGCTGTAAGATTCTTTGATTGGTTATGCTCTCAAAGATGTCAGAGTGATGTGGCACAAATTAAAAGATCTTTTTCCATTTTTCCAAAAGGAAAATAAGAAAGGGAATAAAGAAATTAAATCACATAAGCTTTTAAAAATGTAATTAATACCCAAGCCCAGGAAAGATCTCATCTCCTGACTCTTTGAAAATCATCCACCCAAGTCATTAGTGCCACTGAGTATTCCCTGGGTTAGCTGTTGGTGGCACTTTACTGTTTCCTAGCATATGCCTTGTTCTTATTCTTTCCCTTTCCTCTCAGTTTTTAAAACTTTTTTCATTTTGCCTTTCCCCATTCTTCCTCTCCATTTTTATGGAATTAATTGGCATTAATTATATTATTGAATTCTAATAGTGACCCTCCAAACAAACAAACAAAATGATGATCCCTACTCTATAGAACGCTTGGAATGTTCACCTTAAATTTAGTATCATAACCTGATTTAAGTGTTCTTGATATCACAAAGATGAACTTCTGAACTAGTGTGAATAAGGGACTGGCCAAAAGCAAAGAAAATCTGAAATTTGAAGAAGATGGCTATTACACTAGTTAATATTAGGACTTTTATATTTACTACAAAACCGGTGTCAGTTTTATCCATTAAAAGTCACAAGGTTTACTGAGAATAATGTAAGCCCAGTTAAAGGTTAACTAGGGGCTCTTCTGATCCTGCCATACTCTTGTGTGAGATTTGCTGGACATGACATTCGCCAGAAAAGCCTAAAAAGTCTAGAAATGTGCTACAGGACTACTAAAGATGGATGCTATGTTGCCATGTCTCTACAGACAAGTGAAGAATGACCTTAATGTCTAGACTGTCTCAGTCAATGGTTGATACATAATCTTACAAGGTCTTCACATAGATAGGGCCAGTGGTGTTCTGGAGCCAGATTATAACCAACTCATGAAAACCAATTGTTAAAATTTCAGTGTGAGCATTTACATCTCTGAAATTGACAAAAACTACACATCAGGATTTGATTTATTGTTTTGTGGACTTAAGAAAGTGATGGAGTAAATATTAATAATACAGAATAAATTTAAAAATGTGTGGGGAGTACTTTTATTTTGTTCCGAAATCTAGATGCTTATCTTTCACCAGAACATCCCCTCATATAGTCTTCCTGAAATTGAGCATCTGGCAGCCATGATAACATACTTATTATCAGAAAGAACACTAACGTGACTAGCAAATTACTAATCTTTAGAAAGAGGAACTGTGAAGGCTGCAATGTAAAGGAACAAGCTAGAGAAATACTTTTTTCATGATACTGCAAACAACTCTTTCTTGGATAAACTGGAACAATTACTCTTTGATTCCTTGTTCCAGGAAACTATTCTGCCTCTCTCTAATTCTACCTCCTATAGCAAGGTATTCTATGGTATGAATATCTGAAATGCTCAGGAACATCAGGTTGAACAACAAATTAAATGACATAAAATGAATCATTATGAAAAGCCTGACCATTCTTTAAATCTTTTTATCTAGGATGAAATGTGTTTACTCGATTTTCCTTGTATCAATCCCTTGGTGGCTCAACTTATGCTAAATAAAGGACCTTCACTGCCTTGGCTTCTATCAGCAACTCTCGATCAACTTCAAGAACTTCTGCCTGAAGTTCCTTCCAAAGTGATAAAGGTCAGTTATGTAGAATGCATATTTCAAATTAAAAGCATCTAAATTCCATCTTCTTGTTTCACATAGTTAATGAAATACTAATTTATTTGAACTTATTACCATGTGAAACGTTCATTGATTATTAGACATTTGACATTCATTAAGTCAATAATCATTTACTGGGGGGCAATTAAATGGCTCAGTGGATAGAGAGCCAGGGATAGAGATGAGAAGTCCTGGGTTCAAATCTGGCCTCAGACACTTCTAGCTGCATGACCCTGAGCAAGTCACTTAACCTCCACTACCTAACCCTTACTGCTTCTCTACCTTAGAACCAATACACAGTAAAACAAAAGATAATGATTTTTAAAATGATTTTTTAAGTATCTTCAATGCTTAAAGTACCAAGCACTAGAGGAAATATAAATGTAAGAAAGACACTATTATTGCCCTTGTGAAGGTAACAGTTTAGGAAGGAGGGTTTTGCAGATAACAGAAATATACTATACAATCAACATACAATAATTACATTGCACACATGGAGGAGAATAGTATGAGATGAAGGCAGAAACCTAAGAAGAAACCAGTTTTTTGTGTATCTAGTTAGAGATAAGGAGTTTAGGGTTTATTCATCAGGAAACAGAATCTCTATTACAGAGGAACATCGTGATGAGATCTTTTCTTATCACAGTGTTGTGATTGTACTATGCTTTGTGTGTGTGTCTAATGTGGGGGAAGAGGAAGGGAATAAGCATTTCTCTAGCACCTACTATGTGCCAGACACTGCCAAGGGCTTTACAAATATGATGTCATTTTGTCCTCATAATAACCCTGCAAAGGCCCAGGCCTAGCCCCCAATCCACTAGCTGCTGATGTGCTGTGATTAATTTAGCATTAGCATAAAGGATGAACTAGAAAGATTCTTATATCACTCCTTTCAGTTAAATCAAAAATCCTACACTGGTGACTCCCAGATCTTGCTCTCTAGCCCCATCCTCTCCCACTGGCTCCAGCTCTGTATTTCCAACTCCTTACTAAATATATCCACTTGAATGGGTCACTCTTAGTGCTTGAAATTCAACTCTTCCTGAATAGAAACCACCATCGTCTCTTCTCTTTTGATAGATAGTGGGTCAATTTTGCAACGTTTATTTCTGATTATTTTATGGTCGTACTTTACATATACATTGTTATAGTTATGTCTATCAGTGATAT